>NC_142423.1:5173333-5486944 GCF_059516105.1 Syngnathus floridae | reverse complement strand
TTTAAGTTTACGTTTAAACATATCATTTGGCATATATGAACTTTACTATACCATGGCCGTTTTAACCTCAAGGACATCAACCAATAAATGATCAACAGTGCCACCTTGTGGTTAAAAGTTGACAGTTCAACCTGCCACGGCTCTTCTCAAACACGATTAGCATAATATTGCGCAATGTCTGCGTTGTCGCCAGTTTTGGTGCGCTTGGTTTGCACAGAAGCATACACATCCGTCACGGTAGTATCTGAATGCGCGTTTTTTTTGTCTTTCTCTCCCAATGCATCTGACTGAAACACGGCTGAGTATTCAACCTGAGGAGAACTGCAAGCAGAATTGTTCTTGGAGCTCTTTCGGTCCAGGTTGGCGTAACAGTCTGGACTTTGTGGCTGAAAAGAGAAAATAAAGAGGATCCCTATGTAATTGCTTCACTTAATTTCATTTTCTACTACATGGTGATGGTAATGTGCTTAATTCCTTTTCGTTGTTTTTGCAATAAATTTGTATAAAAAAAATAAACCTGCGAGTCAGGGCTTGGGCTCAGTGGATCATGCAGAGATGACGAACTGACTGTCAAGCGTGAAGGATTGATTTCAGAAATTGCAGTTGCACCTGAGAACGAAATGTTGAAAGTCGACACAAATCCAGAATGCAAGAGGGAAATTCCCAAAATGACTTACTAGTTTGCATACAGCTGACGTTTCCATATATTGGATTATCGCTCATCTGTTGGACACTCTGTCTAAACAGCACATAAAAGTGATGTGTTTTTGATCGAGGGTTGCAGTTTTAGAAATACAAATATCCTATATTATTTGGATTAGGCAAAATTTAAATACCTTTGTTTGGACCAACATTTTTTGTTCTCTGATGAAGCATACAGAGGAACAAATCAAATATTAGATGACCAAAATACATTTGTTGAACTGTTTTAAATAAATTGGTTACCTGAGCAACATAATTTTAAAACACAAAAAATAATATTGCAAGAAACTGACAGTATCAGTAATCCACTGATCACCCAGAAGCAGTTCTCATCTGGCAAAGGAGAGAACAGAAATGACTTGATTACAATTCATTATATAATACATTATATGAGAAAAACTATTACGCGAATAAACTTTCTACTTGCGGGATTATTCATTGGCTAACCTATTTCATAATTTTGCTAGTTTTTGTGTTGAGCTTTTATTGTTTCAAAAAAGAGGAAGAATGAGACAACAATGACCACACACAAACATTCGACACACTTTAAATAAAACATGCACAGGTTGAATAAAAGTTAACCATGCACCCTCCAACAATGCAATATACAACACTTTCAATCAACACACCAAAACGGAACATAGTAATCTTTGTAAAAGCAGAACATTCGCAATATATCTTAGAACTGCACTTAATGATCGAGATGAGTAATATCTATTTCAAGACTTACCATTTGTGAATGGGCAACAAGTACAGTTTGACATGTTGATGATTCTGTGATCACAAGCAGTTTATCTGCACTAACTAATTTCAATGGTGACTTGCAAGCTGCGACTGTCTTCTGAGTAGGCACGCTGAGAAAGAAAAACTGTTAGACAGGATGTGAGCTTTGGCAGAAAACCACAAGATGAGAATAACACCATGTTGAAAAATAAAGATTGAGCATAAAATCTGTCTTAATTTACAAGATCAACAAATGAAGGTGCAAAAAAAAAAAAAAGGGTGACTAAAGTATAACATTGTGTTTCGGCAGCATTTTAGACATTTGAAAATTGATGCTAGCAGAGATTTGGGAGGTTATTCACCAGGATATACTTGGGTAGCAGGGTGTTAGTGGTTACCCCCAACAGGTCTGAAATTGGTTTGAATCAAGGCCTAACCCTTCCTGTATGGTTTCTGCATGTTCATGACCGTGCCATTCATCTGAGCAAAAGAATGAATTAGCAATTAACAACATTCTGGGGTAGACGTGTCAACATGCAAAAAATAAAACAACCAAAAATGAATAAATATTGAAAATCCGCTTGTGCCGAACCGCCGGGCAATAAAATAATGTCTGACTCTGCCTCCAACTTCTCCAAGGATAGTCGATGGGCGGGTCTAAACTCTCTCCAGCCACGCCCCTTCCAACCTCGTCTCTCTCTCTTCTGCAGAACGCTGATGTGTAACTAACTTCAGTCTGCAAACTCGCTCCAAAAATGTTTACTTTCGGATCAAAAATGTTGCTGTTGCTCCTCCTGGCTTTCCCCTGCGGCTTGATATCTATAGGTAAGGTATTTTTAGACCGTATAATTTCTTTTTGTACAGTTAAAATGCGAATCAGACTGTTAAACATATTGACGTGGCATATTTTCCATGAGAAGATGTGAAGCCAGTCGGCCGTGTGCATTCTAAACTACTTTTCTTCATTATCTGAAACGATAAACTTCATGGATATTATTGATCGTCTACTAGTTTACAAGCGCTCATTCGGAATGAATGAATGAAAGTTATCGACGTCTGCTAGCGTTAAACGTGAGGATTTCCCACATGCGCGGACACGCACACTTGAATTTATTCGCCAGCAAGGACGCAGATGTTTTAAATCCATCTCTTTAAACTTGAAGTGTGTCGATGGAGCAACGCGCCTGATGGGACACGTCACCATAGGTGAAATACAATTTGGAGGGTTATCTGACGTCATAGGTCAAGCTGCCCTACTCTGCTGTAGTGTAAATTTGTCCAAATATTGTTTTTATAAAGTGAATAAAATGTAAAAAAATGTAATTTCCATTGTGACTTCCAGTAGTTATCCTCAATTTTTTTATTTTTGCAATATGAATAACCTCCAGATTTGAATTAGTGATTATTAATTAGTGATTATCATGCATGCATCTATGGAAAAACATTTTTGTAGTATGCACAAAGTAGCTGCAAATGTTTACAAGAACTAAGCATACATTGTCTCCATTACCTTAAGATGAATATTTTGCAGGTGATTAGCGAGTGTGTGCATCTAATTAAACTGCTCTGTTGCTAAATGAAATCACTATATGTACAAAATTATGAGAATAAAAATATAAAATGTCTTTATTGTTGTGCAGGGAGAGTGTCTGCCGACACTGAATCTTCTGAGGACATTGACCCAGATGCATCTGTTGATGAGGAAGAAGAAGATGACGAAGAAGAGATGCCGGTGGAGGAAGATCAGATCCAAAGCTCTGTATGTAATAAAAAAACCTGAGAGGTATTATTTTCCAATGCACGTCTACTAACACAATTGTATGTCAGGAAGGAGATGATGACGATGACTCTGACGGTGATGAGAAATTGTTAACATCTCACACCGATGCCGACACAACCATCGTCTTTACGACAGGAGAAGGTGAGTCGGTTTTTCTTTGGTTCAGCATTGCACTCTAATACTCATGCAAATAAATCCTTTAGAGTTTCCTGCCAATGAGATTGTGAGATTCCTAGTGGGTTTCACCAACAAGGGCAGTCAGGATTTCACCGTTGAGTCGTTGGAGGCCTCTTTCCGTTATCCCCAGGACTTCCAATTCTACATTCAGAATGTAAGTCAGATCAGTAATGATTGATATTTTTTTCAGAATGACCATCTCGTATCCTAATAGGTTTTATTTGATTGCGTAGTTCACAGCTTTGCCTCTGAGTACGGTGGTTCCACCGGGCGCGCAGGCCTCCTTCGAATATTCTTTCATCCCAGCTCAGCCCATGGCCGGTCGTCCATTCGGTCTCGTTATCCTCCTCAACTATCACGACACTCAGGTGAGCCAGTACGGTATTTGTCATTATGTCCTTTTTTTTTTGCACCGACGACCACATGATCACAAAAAAATGATGAAATCGCTATCTTTTGTTCATACTGAATGTTTGTGATTGTTCTTCAGGGCTCAGTCTTTCAAACCGCCATTTACAACCAGACTGTCACCATCGTTGAGAAAGAAGAAGGACTGGATGGTGAAACGTAAGGCATTCCTCTTTTGTCCTTTTTTTTCATAGATATTTGAATTTGAAAAGAAATAATGCTCCCATTACATCAAGTCTTATTTCACAACTAATGCCCACAGAGCCATCTTGCATTTCCCTAAAGTGTTGTCCTACCAAACTGTAAAAGGAGGTGTGAAATTGGAGTTGTTAGATTTTTAGTGCTAGAAGCTCATCCGCTTGTGATGCCTCCCACCTTTCTATTGGTTCATAAAATGTTATGTATCTTGAGAAACATTTCCCAGACTTAGGCTAATGGCTGTGTTATGTTCTTTTGCAGAGTGTTTATGTACATCTTCCTCAGCGGGCTAGTGGTGCTGATGCTCTTTGCGATGTACCAGGTTCTGGAATCACGGACGGTAAGTATTTTTAAATCAATTCTACCATTTGAATTCAGAAGTTCCCCTGGTACTCTACTGTTGGATTTTTTTCCTTATATGAGGAAGGTTGTGAATTTTGTTTTTCAGAAAAAGAGAATCTCAGTAAAGTTCGAGAAGGGCACTGGTGGGAAGAACGATGTGGACATCAGCTGGATTCCTCAGGAGACTCTCAATGCCATGAGTAGGTTCTTTTTTTTTTTCTCCTACTATAGTGTAATTGAGGAAATTTGATCCTAATTTCTGCTTTCTATCTCTCAGACAAAGCTTCTCCAAAAAACTCACCACGGAAACGAACCAAGCGGGCAGCCGGAGCGGATCAATAAAGCTGTTGCCTCTCCTTCAGTCAACATAAAGTCCACAAGGATTTCGAAGATCATTTCCTCGCACATGTCTGATGCGTGATGGATGACAGTGTTTGGACTTTGGACTCCGCTGCTCTTAGAGTTGACATCTTGACACTATCTGTACTGATTGTTCATTTTAAGTTTTTTTTTTTTTTTGTAACTATGAATGTTTCTGTGTGACAGGAAATGAGTATGGCTGAAAGCATCTCAGCATCTGAATGTGATACAGTTATCAGCCTTATCTGTCCGTGCCATTTCATAGGACCCTCAAAAAAGCCATTTGAATTAGAATCTTTATAGTCAGTGTGCAACAATGCAATGCAATTGTGATTTTAAAAAAAACAACACTACATTGTGTCCTTGAAGTGACATTTCAAAGATAGCGGAGTGATGGCAGCTGCAATTCGAACAAAAAAAGTTTTTTCTACAGGTCGTTAGATGCTTCCTAAATGTGTCTTGAAGGGGTTACAGACTTTGTTGAAAGACTTTTTGGAGAAAAATAAATTTTACCAAAAAAAAAAAGATGTTTTTGTTTTGTGGCATACAGGTTTAGCAAGTCTTTTGATCTTTTATTTACACATCCTGCATGGAGATGAGCTGACAAAAAGATGAAGCAGCGTGATTAATGTGTGATGTATCAAGGTTGCAGAAGGGAGAGATGGAGGAGGCGAGGAGGGAGGGGGCTGCCCGGTTCCGAAAGGGGGGCGGTTAGCTCATTTTCCGTCGGAGGGGAGAGACAACGTCATCGACCGGAGCAGGGAAGGGCTTTGTGCACACACCCACCGATTGTTTCCTTTTTTTTCCTTTTTTTTTTTACACCCTTGTACTGAAACACGACTCGTGTCAAAATATGAGCAGCTAATTTTCCCAGCGCCTTCTTTTTGTTACTCCAGGTTCCTGTAATCCGATTAACGATCGCATCACGGAGCGTGAAATGGGATGACATGGGATTGTTCACGTCGACCAAGATCGGAGAGATCCTCGGTTTTGCCTTAGGTAAGACATCTCCGTGCTGTCGTATTTTTTTTTATTTTTATACATCTTCCTGCGTGCAGCCATAAGTGTGACATCAGTGCTGTACACGCCTGACGGGAACGTTACATGAGACATGTGGTCGATGGAGCACACGCAGAGATTAAAAAAACACAAGCAGGCGCAGTAAGTTTTTTTTTTTTTTTTTAAATGCCCGTTAGCGAATGCTTCTTTTTACTTGGTCCTTCCAAAATGTCCTTCTACATTTCGAGGGGGGTGAGTGAAGTTCAAATGATGTTGACCAAGTGATTTGATTCAATTAAACCCGAGAATTATTTATGTATGAGCTCTTCAGAAGTGTCAAGTGGAGATGTGGGACACATTTGGAAAGAATTATAATCTCAGTCAATTTTTTTTTGTGAAACATTATCAAGCGTCAAGGACTGTAACGGACAGCACATAGTGGTGGACACATCTGCCTCACAGTTTAGAGGTTCTGGGTTTGAATCCCGTCCAATATCCTCATCGAGATTGATTCGATTGCGCTCTCTGTGTCACCTACATGTGTATTTCAGTGATCCTTTCCATCTCCATGCTGGTGGATTCATCAGATGTGAATTGTGAGAACGTTTACAAGGACTTCTCTGATTGTGTCCTGGAGCTGGGGGAGAGCATGGACAACTACCAGGAAAACGTGACCAGCGAAAGCGGAGTGGCGGCTGTGTGCAGGTGAGACAAGATGAAACATGAAAATAGATCAAATGTGAATGCAATTTCTAAGGTGTACAACTGCTGCACCATATCGATTTTTGTCTGCTTCTTTTTTTAGCTTTTAGGCCGGGGGGCAAATTTTGCAATGCAGTGCACTGTGATCTATAACCGCTATTATGAGGAGCATTTTTAAATGACAACTGTTTGTAAAAGGGGAGTTCTCGATCAGATCCAGTGTTAGATTTCATTAGATGGCGAGTGTATAGAGTTCATTTCAGTAAGATCCATGACTGAGCAGAATAATATAAATGCAAGGAAAGCTCTGCATCTCGTGACAAAAGCAAAGAACGCAGTCCATCATCCGGGAGGAGGAAGACATCCAGTATGGTGCTGAGACACTGAGCCACTCATCTAAATAATTTATGACTCTGCTGGAGTGGTAATGAAATTCCAGGGACTGTTTTGTCATTGTTATTGCACTCCACCACCGGCTTAGACGGCGATTTACACATGAGCTTTCTGTTGAGGAATTTACTCTCGCAATATCATCTGTGATATTGTTTCTCGCGGAGAAGCGGTTACCATGGTAGTTAAAGCTCAATTTGACTTACCGCGAGCCGCCGTATCCATCGCCGTGATGGATTATTGGCAAGTAACTGAATCGGCGACGGCCATCAGGGATGAATTGTGGATAATAAGGTAGATGATTGGCGGTGCTGATCCGATGATGCTTTGTTTGCCGCAGCCACTGGGAAGCTTTCCACACGTGTGCCCTGACGGCGCTGTCTGACTGCCAGCAGGAAGTCAGTTCCATCTGGGAGACTCTGAGGCAGGACTCCCGAAAGATGCGTTTCCAGGGAAGCTTGTTTGATCTGTGTAGCCCCAGCTCGAGTCCAAGCATGAGGTCACCTGTAGCGGCGTTGACCCTGCCCCTAACGGCCATGTTGCTCACCACCGGGCCCAGATGGTCCTTCATGTAAAGGCGGGCGCTGACGAGGAGGAGGAAGGAGATGGGAAGAGTGAGGCCACAGTTTCTATCGGGCTCAGTCCTCGCGAGCACAACCTAAAGCCAAGGAATGCGACAATGATTATCGTGACCTTAGTATCTTCAGTTATACTCAAACTCATCTTGGAAATCAAATTGTCAAAATGATGTAGTGGTCACACCAATGAAGTGACTTTTAAATCAAAGCACCGTGTTCTTTTAGTTGAAGAGTTTAACATTCAGCAAACGTTTCCTCTTGTTCTGTACGCTCAATATTGCCAACAGTTAGCTTGTTGCTTAGCTTTGTGCATTACGTTTGCTGTCGGATGCTGGCCATGAATTTTATACCTGGAGATAGAAACGCTTAAGGGATTTGCTATCGCTACCAACTTCTTTGTGCTAAGCTAAGCTAACCATATTTACAATATATTGTAACATCATTTAGTGCAAAGCTATGATCGCTTCATGAAACTCGCATGTTTTTTTTCACGAATTTCATTTTTTAAATCAAATTTAAATTTTCATGAAGTTGAAAGGAATTCAGGAGGAGGATTAGCCTTAATTATTATTGGCCTGTCAAATATTAGGAGTTCTTCTAATGCTATCATGCAATTTAGTTTCTTTATCAAAGTAATATTTCAATGCCCTCCAGGGACATGTTAAAGTTGAAATAAAGATTCTGAGAATTTTTTTCCAGGAAAGGAACATTCTAACAATGTTGAAATAAATAACAAGCAGTAGCCCCTCCTTTTAAAGTAGTTTGGCCATGACAATCAAGCTTTTTACAAAAGCCTTTTTCGCAGCACATCTGTTGTGAGTGAAGTTCCATAGATCCTTCTCACATGCCAAAAAGTGTCATTTTTACACATTGTTTTGAACTGTATTTGCTCACCAAATGTTTACATAGCCAAGTCAAATTTGTGATAGTGTCAAAGCAATAGAAGCTGTTTTTGTAATGTAACAGTATTTTCAAAATACATTTTTTAATATAAAAAGTGCTTTCATTGTACTTTCAAAAAATTAGGTACAAAATTTATGGTAGGACCAAAACAATACAAAATCAAAGCTTCTCCATTGAAATGTTTGACACACTGACTCATTTACATTACATGTATTTTTTTTCACATACTGTAAATTTAATTATAGAGTGGTGTGATATTTATTGTCATGATCAGTGTTTCAGTTTGGTTCACCTCGGCCCAAACTATTTGACCCTTCTGGTCAATAAACTGCCACAGGCATTGTTTTAATTAGGACATTTGCATTTATAGATCTACTGACACTAACAAATAGTCTCATAAATGTACTGGTAATGAGAAGCGCTATTTATTTCTAATGTCAACATGTTCTGTATTCCAACAGTTGATCTCTTTTTCCTGTTACCTCTCTCGTCGTATATTTGCATGATGACCGTTTTGTGACGGTGCTTCAGATCATTGGGGGATGTGATGATTTGATCGCAGATAAACGTATACTGATGAGTGCATGAAGATATACGACTAACTCCAAAGCACATCAGCTGCCTTTCTCACATCCGTCACCCATCTTGCACCCTCCCTTCTCCTCAATCGGCATGCTCCTTCTGGTTGTTTCTATTTATTCTCTAAGGTTGCGCAGGTCCTAGCATGATGTCATCCATTGTGTGTATGCAGTAATGGGAAATCTAATTGTCCTCAAGCATGAGCAATATATAAGGTCACTTTCACGAAATGACTCCTATCTCTCCGTGTGTATTTCAAGAGCGCATGATCATTTTTATCATAACACGATTTGATTAGAATTTAGGGTAAAACTCTGAATGTAAAGTTCAATATCTGTTTTTGTTTGCTGCTAGAAAGGCACACTACTGTTTAGGATACAAGCAATATATGGCGGTCATGTGTTTGTAATAAAGCACCAGCGTTGTAAAACGTACGGCTCAAGTCTGTGATGTTTTCAGAGGAATAAAGATGGAAAGCAAAAAGTAAGGGTTGAATCAATATGATGGAAATGGGTCAGATAAAGTTTTTTCTATATGACCCATTTAGAACAGAGTTTCTGTTTTCAGTCTTCCCTCTAGCAAAGCGTTGGTAATGAGGACCCTAACAAGCAGGTTTGCACCCATCCGTGCGTTCCCATCTGCTACTTTCCACCTGGACGTTTTCAGCGGTGAGGCAGTGGGGGAAGAAAATGAAGGATCATGGCCTAAGGTGAAATCTCGTCAGAGAAGCGAAAGCACGCCGGCACTTTGCCAGTCAGTGAAGACCACCGATAGGTTTGGGCATCTGATGCATAGACATCGAATATCTTCCACCGTTTCCTGATTCAGAATCACTCTCTTTCAACCACTGTGAATTGGTAGTGTTTTATTAAAAAAGCAGACTTTTTTTTAAATCTCAATAACAGGTCCATATCTCAGCTTCTTTGTATTCAAATAACACATAAACCAGAGTTCAAATACTGGGTGGTATTTTTGGGTGCGGCGGGGTTAATGTTGAGGCTGACTGTAAGAGTATTTAGGGCAATAGTGTAAAAATGTTGTCAACAACCCCTCATCCGAATCAAGCTGGACACTTATGCATCGCTCATAAAATAACTTTCTTGGAATAGCATCACCACTTTGTCAAATCATCACAATTTAGTTGTGATATAAAATCACAGCTTTAATTATAGAAAGATTCATGTAAAGCTGTATCGTCAAGCGAGTTAAAGTAGAGGAACTTCAAAATTTATTAAGCTAGTGTTTTAAAAGCTTGAAAACAAGACTGTACTAAAACTGCTCCAGAACTATTTGCGTCGCACAATCAAATATTTTTGCAGCTTGTCAAAGACTTGTCTGGAACAGAGACAGTGTGCTGTCATGACACAGCTGAAAGCAGACAAAAACCTCCCAAAGAGGCCTTCATGTTGTCTGAATATATTATGACAAGGGAAGAGGAAAACAAACACTTGCTGTGTAAAATGCTAAAAAGATTTGGTTAAAATTAAAAAAATACTAGCCCAATTTGACCTTGACCACAGGGAGTAAAATTCATTCTGAACGGGGACACCTTATTCACACATTTGATTTTAATTATACACTACTTTTTATTTAAAAAAATTAAATAAAATAGTAACTGCTACTGTTTTTTTATGTGAGAATTGCTCTAATGTTTGTTTCCAACTCAAACTAGGTTGCAGTCATGCGAAGACATTTGACTAAAAGATTACACTTCCCCCCTTCTGAGAACAAATATATTTAACCAGAAAAAACGAGAACCAAGAAATCGAATGCAGCAGTTCACACGAGTTCATAGAGAAGATGCAGAGAAAAATTGTCCATAGCTGAATGAAAAGTCAATAATAAATAGGCCATCTGATGTGGAGCTTATATATACAGTCCGATGTATGTGCCACATTTGCTTTCTTCAAGCAGTTCGTTCAAGATGTCTCAAACTGTCCATTTTCAGCAAAGTGCCAAGAAAAAAATAATAAATTCAAAGGTTAGACTTGGGTCCAGAATTGACTGGAATGGCTCTGAGCTCAGTCCGCATGCACAAGTACTCTCCGATGACTGCCATCAATGCCATGCAGGCCAAGTTGACAAGCCACCAGGACAAGGAGGAGGGAAAGCGAGAGTTATAGATCCAACAGATGATCAAATGGAAGAAATGCACCGTGACGGTGAAGTCCAGGCACTGCTTCCCTCGGCGGATGAAGAACCACAAGCCCAGAGCGCTGCGGCAAAGATACCTTCATTATTAATTCACACTGAACACATAAAAACACACTGAGCGCCGCATGTATTCTTTATATAAAAGTACGGTCCACAAATACAGGGACGAGGACATTATTTTTATCTCCAAGCCTCACCAGGTAAGAGAGTTCAAAGCGAACGCCATCATTGACAGCCTGCCCAACATCGGTGCAAAGCCAAGGATCTGACAAAAATAAAACAGTGTCACCGGGCGTACGAATTTCAACACGGTTCAGATTTAAAACGGGTTAAACAAGGCCCACTCACTTCATAGCTAAAGATTTGGTCCAGTGAAGCACGTGTCGGCACCAGGCTGTCCACACCCGCCAACCACAAGCCGAGAAAGCTGTAGTAGATGCACTGCATCAAGATGATTTGAAGCACAATGAGAACAGGGTCCCAGATGTAGCTTCGGAAGTGGCTGCCCATTGTGGACTCAAAGTGCACGTCCAAAGGAAGCTTTTAGCTGGTCGGGCTGTTAGCAGACATGGTGCTTCGATTGCAAAATCTGAAGAAGAAAAAGAAGATATCTCAAATAGACGTCTTCATTCTTTCAACCCGTAGTAACATTTAACAGACTTGAAAAGAACTGCTAGCTGTCTTTTTGGCTCTAAAACAGCTTGATGTTCTTAGGTATAAAGTACGTAATTCAGTTAAACCTTGTTAAATATTATTATTACTATTCTTATCTCACACATGTCGTAATACTAGTGGTACACATCTGCCTCACAGTCCAGACGTTTAGAGTTTGAATCTTCGCTCCAAACTGATTCCCCTGGATTACCTATGTGATAGAGAGGCGACGAGCAATTACATCTATTTTAAGGTTGTTAGTAGCGCGCTCATTGTTTTCCCAACAATTTTGAGCTTGTGATATCGGTTAAGATTAACGACAAATCAAATGCTGAAAGGGATGAGCAGTTGTTCGAAATAAATTAGCCGAAGACACACTAAGTAAATCGCAATAAAATGCAATACAACACAATAAAATGCGACTGCGTGCCTTTCAGTTCAAGCTAATTGAGCAGATACGTTCCACTCTGGTTTAGCCATACAACAATACAAGTTAGAGTGACTATTCAATACGAGAAAAAAACGGAATACCTCAACCAAAAAAAAAGAGTGATAAAACGGAACAGACATAGTCACTGAATGTGTAAAGATGTTTAACTACATTAATTTAAGGACTTTTTAACGCCCCTTCATTAGCTTGGCAAGATGCAGGCCTGCGTTCCAACGAGACAAGTCCAAAACACAAGCAAGTCGCAACATTGAACCGGAAATGTTTTTGAACACTTTAGTACGACCTTTCAGAATAAAACATTTTTTTCAGAGAAATTAATTTATCAAGTTATTTCTCTATCGGTTGTTGTTGTTTTTTTTGTCACAGTTAATCAGTCGGATAAATAGTTTGCTACAGTGTAAAATGAATAATAAAATTAATATTGGTTAATTGATATGCAATAAGGAGTCTTAAGTATTTGTTATTATTGTATTTATCTGGCCATTTTGTGATTTGTTGTATGCAATTTGTCTTTTCAAATGTTGGGCAGATAACATTATGAACAAAAGGGTGTGTATGAGACAGTTCATTAAACTAATTCAGGGGATTGATACCGGTTTTTCCACTGGAAAACATTCTGACACGTTAAAGCAGGTTCTACATAGTTCTCCAGTGAGATCTCGCACGCATAACTATCAGGAGTTACACCTACCCAAACATCTGTACCAAATCAATTCTGGTGAATATTGTTAAGGTAAGACTTTATACATAATACAATACATTTAGGTTTTGGTTTTACACACAACCTAAATGCAGAATCTTTCTAATTGTAATGGGTCCACCAGAACAGTAATTGGCAGTAAATATCATGTCAGGATATATTATTATTATTATTATTATTATTATTATTATTATTATTATTATTATTATTATTATTATTATTATTATTTAGTATTGCTCAATTCTCTAAGTATAGTAAAATCGTCCACATAAAAAGATTTATAATTCATAAGGTCAATGAATGAATTGATGCATGGAGCCTACTGGGAATGATAAGTTCCCCATGAGAACAGGTAAAATGTATGTCAAATTGGTAATATATTAAAATTACAAGCTGACCTCCTCATCAAGCCTTATGTTTTTTTTCTTCGACTCTGCAGAGAGTAAAGTGTCAAAGTTCTTTAGGAGCACATCAGTGATTTCCAGGATGTGATTGTTAACTCATTCGGGCTCTATTGAAAGCAGTTCGGAGACATCACAGGATTGTTTCTTGTTTCTCCTCTTATGTCCATTTCCAGGACAGACAGCATGATTTGGACTCAAGTGCGAGTGGCAGTATACCGGCATCTCATAGGAAAGTCACTCACTCCAAATGTTGGTCTACACAGAAAACATTACTGTTTGCACCGAGCTGCAGGTAAGAAACAGTGCATGCAGTACAAACATTTGTGCTGGCACATACTTTTAATATTGATAATTGCTCAAGAAAATGTTCAAGCCTCACGTTTAGCTTAGTTTCAGCTCAGCATGTTCTTGATTTTCATGTTCGGACTGCTTCTAACAGCAACTGTCATGTTGCTGAGTGGACTGTTTAGCGTTGGTGTATAGACGCTGCTTCCCCTGCTTTTGGGATTCACAAATTGCCAATACCAAAGGTTCTGTCTATTTGTTTAAAAACAAGTGAAATCAACTCTTACTTTTGAAATATGCAGAGATCCTCTCCGTGATGGTCATAATAGTCAGTCAGAAACCTCACCATGTTAATGCAAACAAGTTGTTGGACTCTGATTGACTTCAAGGTGAATGTTAATGATTAGGCAGCAACTGGCGTAACCCGCCTCTTGTCCGTTTCCAGTTATAAATACTGAAACTGATTATTCCTGTTTCTTTTATTGCTGTGAATTAATTTTTAAGAAAATATTTCTTGAGCTTATAATAATCATAATAACCACAACAACTTAAATGAATTGTAATTATTTGAGGACACTGCTAGCTAATCTGCATAGCCATAATAGTCATCAGTCAACATTCGCGTTTGCCCCATGAGTAGCATGTACAGGCAGAACAAAAAGGGGCCAAGTAGTGACCCTTGAGGGACCCCATATGTCATGGCCATAGAATCAGATTCAAAACTTCCAATCATTTCCTCCACATAGGACCTGACATTACACATTTGTCTCCACCAGCGATGCGACAGATCAGTACCGGTCCAGCTCCTGTGTTGACAGCTGCTCCAGCCCGTGGCCTGGTGGATGATCCACTCAGCATAAAGGCATCATTTCTGCCACCACACCATTTGGTTACATTGTGCGCACAAATGCGCAGTGAGGATGGTGACCTGTGGGAGGCTTTTGGCCACTATAACACAAGTGCAGATGGCACTATCAACCGTGAGTCATGTCGAACACAGACTGTTAATTGATAATATGTTGTGTTTGTGTGAAATGTATTATTTTTAACATGATTGGCACAATTTTAGTTTCTTAGAATAAAAGCATAGTGAGCTGCAGTTGTTTTTAATAATTATTTATTATGGCTCACTGGCTAAAATGAAAATTCTACTCACACATTTGATGTAGCTGCTTGTGATCTTTTTCTGTCCTTCCTGTGCTTTCAACAGTGGCTAGGGATCATTCTGTGGGTGGTTCATATTTGGGATGTGAGCCAATGGGTCTCTTCTGGGCCCTGCAGCCAGCACCTGGGGAAAGGGAAGGTTTAAGGCAAGTGGGAAAAAAATCTCAATTGAAGTTGTCTTGTTTTGAGTTGTTTGAGTGCTTCTTGTAGTGCCATAACCTCCTTTCATTATAAATCATATTCAGCATAGATGCCCGTTGTTTTTCTGGTGATTTTTCATACAAATTTTAATACAAATACAGTTGTGCCTTGAGATATTGAGTTATTTGACCACTCTTGCAACCCAAAATAATGAATGGAAAATGCAATTAATCCCTTCCAGTCACTACCAAAAAACATCAATCAGGCAGACACAAACATTATTGTTTTTTTTGGGTTTTTTTTGCAAAGGCTGCGCAAGAAAAATGTCGAGATTCCCCACATTGTGGACATTTCCTTGCTGGAAGGTCACGTGACTCCCAGAGAGCGAGCGAGCGCTGAGCTGGCTGTTGCAACCACCGAGCGCTGGTACATGGCACCAGGTGTTCAAAGAATAGACATTCGCCAAAATGGAGTGGTGGGAACGTTATTCTTACCACCAGGTGAGCGCAAATGTGACTCTTTTCATTACCGTTTATCTGACCTAGTTTCACATTCTCTGCAGGCCCAGGCAGGTTTCCTGCCATGGTGGACTTGTGGGGTATGGGTGGAGGACTAGTAGAGTACCGCTCATGCCTATTTGCATCCAGGGGCTTTGCCAGCTTCGCCGTCGCCTTCATGGAACACAAAGATCTGACGGTCCAACTGGATGTCAACTCTGCGGATGCATATATGAAGGCAAGAAGTTAGGTGACACCATGGGTTCAAAGTGTGAGAAAGGCTCCGTCAAGACCTTTCATCACACGGCAGGTTACTCTGACTGACATGAAGTGCTCAAAGCTGTCTAATATTTTCCTCCCCCCACCCCCTTTTGTTCAGAAAGCTTTTAATATTCTTCAGGATCATCCTCAGATCCACGGCAATCGAATTGGTGTCATTGGTCTCTCGTATGGAGTCTACCTAGCCCTCCGATTGGCCACTCGCTCTGAAGTAAATGTATGTCACGAAGTTATATATTGTATGTTATGTCAAACATTTACACATATTAAATCGTTCTCATGTTTTGTGCGGTGTGGTACCTCCGCCACAATCGGTATTCTTTAACTTCATTCTTTATTCATCATGATGCAATGTTGGCAGTGAGAAACCAGATTGTTGCTTGCCTGATATTGAAAAACTTCCATGTATTTTCCAGCCATCCTGTTTGGTTTGTATAAACGGCCCAGTAGGAAGTAACGTGGAGCTCACGCGAACCTTTTGCAAGCCTAAAGTATCCGAAAGGTATTTGACAGTTGGAGTTTACAGTTAAGGTCATAGAAACACATTGTTGCTGATTGGGGTTGGGAAACAAATTTTCATTTTATGAAATTGCTTAAACACAGCTGAACTTTTCCAGGTGATGTGAAGTTTTCTTTTCAATCTTGATTTTCAGTGACCAGCGGTTTTGGCCACGGGATGATGCAGGCTATCTTAGCTTTAAGGACATGTCTTTACCCAAAAACTGCTCTCCTGGAACTGTAGTGGAGGTGATATAAAGATCATCTTGGCAACAACGAAAAAATAGAAGGAAAAAAAAAACGCTTGAAATGTGTCTCATCCTTGCAGTTAGGGAACCTGGCCTGTCCAATGATGTACATTTTAGGTGAAGATGACCAAAATTGTCCAAGTATCGAGAATTCAAACATGGTACATATATATTAATTTATCTCATCACGGTAGATTTTGCTGCACATTTAAAGCTAACGCAGCTCAGTTTATGTGCTTTTCAGATTGACCATGTCCTGAAAGCATCCGGTAAATCCCATCTGTATACCTGTTTGTCATATCCCGGTGCCGGCCACCTGATTGAACCACCTTACACACCAAATGCACGGTTATCTGTGTGGAAAATCAAACCAGAAAAAAGTGAGATCACCAACTTGCGATTTGGTTTCCCGTGTTTCTTGTGAAACGTGCATATCTGACCGCTGCTCTCTTGTGCTTCTCCTGCAGTGCTCGCTTTGTGGGGGGGTCACACTGCACCACACGCTGCTGCACAGGAAGATTCTTGGAAGAAAATCCTGAATTTTTTGGACGAAAATCTGAGAGCGTGAACTTTATTTCCATTTGATGTTAATAAAATTAAATGCAAAGTTAGATTTTCCACACAAGCTCACAGATTCACCGCTAGGGGGAGGTGTTCAGTCGTGATGACAATAAACCTATCTCTAATGATGATGTACAGTACAAGTAGGAAGAATGACCTAGACTAGAAAAAAAACCGGCATTTATTTTATCTTACGTGTTTATTAAATCTCTATAATGCATCCATCCATTTTCTTTACCATTACTGTAGTCACAAGTGTGCACGATGCTATATCCAAGCTGACTTTGGACGAAAGGCAAGAATTTATTAACATGACCAGTGACGTAACATGAATAATATTTAAAATGTTTAAAAGTTGTTGTTGTTTTTTTTACAATATTCCAATGTTTTGAGACGCACCTGCACTGTTGTAGTGACGTTTCAAATTGAAAGATACTGGAAGGTCTGATTTGCACTTGAACGCATCGTGCGCCCCCGCTTCCTGTTTTGCTTGTGCGCACCTCACTTCCTGCATGTTGGGACGTGAACGCACCACCGCTCGCCTCCTATCTCTGACGTCAAGAAACTGAAATATAGCAAGAAAAAAAAATTCTCTCATCACTAATGCAAGAGTCGCATCGAATTATCAGCGAACTGTTACTCCCATCACCGCGGGACGCTTAAAAGTTTATTTGACCGAGCAGTATAAGACAACGTTTGAAAAGTGTCTTTGGTAAGCTTTTGCATTCCTTTGCTGAAGGTGTGAACCGAAAACATGCTAACGAAAACAATAGCCGCCCTAAGAGCTGCAATTCTGCACAATTATTAATCTTTATTAGTCGTAAAGCCGAGTTAATGTCAGAAGACCTAAATAGGAGCTTCTGCAGCTTCTTATACCTGCATCTTTAGAAAACATAACGCAATAGTATGTTATTTTATCATTTAATATTATAATAAACTATGCGTTGCTAAAAAAAAAAAAAGGTTTGCTTTCCAAAGATATATCCATCTTAATTATTGTAAACAATTAAAAATGTCATCTACAATATTTGGAAATAAGTTCTACAGTACCACTACCGCCTGAACAGGTGACGTTTGGTAGTAATAAATATTTTCTATTTGTTTTCACTGTAATTATAAAACAGTTTAACAGTACTCTCTAAATTAAATAAATTGTTTTTATTGTGCTGAACGTTTATATTTGAGCAAATGTGTGTTGTAAGTTTAAAAAAACTTGACCTTGAACGTGGTTGATCTTGAAAATCAAAATCAGGGGTAATGGAACTATCCGATTACATTATGGAAATAATTGTCATGACTAAATATCTGACTAAAACTGAATTGTACAAGAAATTTAGCATAATGGTGGCAAATTTAGTGATGTAATGACCCACATCCTCCCACAGCACTTTTCCCGCCACATGCCCTATATTCATTGGGTGCTATAATTAGCACACCGTATACAAGGCGCACGTCACACTTTCCAACTGTGTTTTGACAAAAATCTCCTCATCGAGATCCAGATATGGCCGAGCTGCTGAGGCTTCTGCTGCAAGTCTCGGAGAAAGCTGCCAATGTTGCACGCGTCTGCAGGCAGGAGGCGCCTCTTTTCCAGCTTCTGGTCCAAGAAAAGACAGGAGATGACAAGAACAAGAAGTTTGTGCAGGACTTCAAGACGCTGGCCGATGTTGTGATCCAGGAGGTGATTCGACATGATGTTGGCACTCAGGTATGAAGGTCACCTTGACTCATGAATGATCCAAGGATTTTTTGTCTTTCATAAATGTCCCTGTTTATGTTTGTATTCAGTTCCCTGAAATGGTTGGCTTCATTCATGGAGAGGAATCCAACAAGTTTGAAAATGGACTTGGTAATTATCTCAAAGTTGATAAAAATATAATGATGGCGGTAATGGCAGACCTTTATTCTGCCTCGCAGGTGAGAGTGTGACGGTAACGGTGCGCGGCAGCGAGGAGGAGACGGCAGCGCTTCTGGCCACAGTGCTGGACGGCGACCTGACGGCAGCGGCGCTCCTGGCACGAGCCATCCACCAAGACCCGGCCACAGTCGACGCCAGCGCGGACGGATTAAAGGTGCCGCTCAGGCCTTCCGAGCTTGGCATTTGGATCGACCCGATCGGTGAGCGTCTCATTCTCAAAGCAGAAACCAAAAATGTCAACGGGGCGTTAAGTGTTTCTTATCTGGTTGATTCAGATGCCACCAGCCAGTATATAGAAGGTCGCGAGGAGGTGCTAGAGGAGGGCCACCTTTCACCTTCAGGTCTGCACTGTGCTCTGGTCCTCATCGGGGTTTACCTCCGTAGCACAGGTGAGCCTGTCATGGGTGTCATCAACCAGCCATTCAACTGCAAAGATCCCGCAGGCGGAAGGTGAGCTGTGCAACTTGAATCTAGACAGTGTTAGTCTGTATTGCCTGAAAAATTTTTCAACCTGTTTGTTTCCAGCTGGCGAGGAAAGCTCTTCTGGGGCGTGTCCTGCGGCGACGTCAACGTGTGCTCGGTGTCACTGCCCAAACCTGCACCGGAGGGGCGTCGAGGGCTGTCGGTGGTGCTTAGCTCCAGCGAGAAGCAAGTGGTGAAGGACAGTCTGACTTCCCTGTGCGGACCTGAAAATCTGATGTACGCCTCGGGAGCCGGTTACAAAATCTTGTGCGTCATTCAGGGCCTGGCCGACGCCTATGTCCTCTCTGAAGGAAGCACCTTTAAGTGGGACTCCTGCGCGCCTCACGCTCTGCTCCGAGCCCTCGGCGGGGGGGTGGTAGACCTGACGAAAAGTTTAGAGTGCAGTTCTGAGGCCAAGGTAGAATTGACCTATCACCAGCCTTACAGTGAGGGGAAAGGTGCTGACCGCTGGGCCAACTACGGAGGCCTGGTGGCATATGGAGACGGTTCCCGGCTAAGCAGCATTATGGGGGCTCTGAGAGGAAAGCTGTAGTTTTAATTTGGGCTGACGTCACACTCGATTCTGTTGTAGAGAAAGGTCTGGGGATATTTTAAAGGTAAACACTTTTTAAACCAAATATATATGTCTATATAAGTGGGCCAAATGAGATAAATTTCTGGGGATTCAAGTGTGAAAAATTGTGTGTTGAGTGCTGGACAGACAGGCTTTCTTCGATAAACACCTTCCAGCTGACATAAATGGCTTGAAGAACCTGTTTGTGGACACTGCGAAGGGTGAAAAAATGATGTGGTCTCGAGAAGAGCGGGAGTCTGACCTGTAACTATGTTAAGTATCATTTCATTGTTGAGCTGACCTGTCAGATGCTATAAATATGTCAAGTGGATGGAGCGGTGTGCAGTCATGCTCACCTTCTTCAAACATCTCCTTGTAAGGAGATTATCCAATCACATGCGCCAAACACTGATCCACTTGTAGTATGGCACTTTTGTCTTATGCTACGTATTTATAATGTCACTTTGTTGTGGATCTATGCATATAAAGCAAGTCAAACATGTTGCATTTATGAAATTATCTTTACTTTGAAAACCAGAGAAAGCAGGGGAAACTTACCCAAGAGTGATATTTTAAAATGGTCTGCCAGCCAGGGAACAAAAGCCCCTGATGATTGTCAGATAAAATTGTTTACAATATTTCTGCATATTCTGTAAAAAAAAAACCATTGTTGACTCTGCCGTTGTCTTCTTGAACTTTCAAGCGGCACCTAGTATGTCCATCAGTGTGTCCACATTTTCATGCTGAGGTGAATGTGTGACAAGTCAACAAATGCAAATTTTCACTGTCAACGTTCATGGCAATTAGAAAACCAAAGCCTAAACAAGGACGGCAGACCACAAATTGCACATCATTGGAAAAATAAACCAAAGGCAAACAAAACATAAAATCATGCTACTTTATCAGCAAAATATAAATCAGTTCTTTTCAGTTATAGTGCCACTGCTGAGGAGCAATCTCATTTCAAGCATTACAAGCCTTTGTGGTTCTGGCATGGCTCACCTGATCATACACCACAAATGCATAAAAGAGGAGCGATGTGACACAGGGAGAGGAACATGGCAGCATCCTGCGTCAACACTTATTCGGGGAAAAAAAATAGATACATCGCAACCACTCCAACCCCGAGGCATCACAATGCAGCGAACTTCAGGCTTCTGTGCAACCGCACACGAACAGCGACGTCACAGGCCCCAACACAAAAGGTACAAAACTGACCCCCAAAAGAAAAATACAAATGTCAAATTCTGCTCGCTCGAGCAACGTTTACACAGTAGGTGTAAACAGCCGAGTTTTCCTGAAGTTATTTGAAGTGATTAGGAATGCAAGCAGCAGAAAGTAGAGTGAACCCTTTGCTGTTAGATGAAGACATGAAATTTCACTTCCGTGCTTTTTTTATCTTATGTTTACAGTAATTTCGAAATCTTTAGGGAGTGATCGTTTAAACCATTTCACATCACGTTCTTAAAAAAGCTGGGGAGGAACCTGTGATTTGATAAAAGAAATGTCTTATTGCACTGATGAGCAACAGAGGGCAATGTAGGCCACTCATCAGGCCTGTCCCGTTGAGAATTTTGGAAATCACAATGGAGCACAAATATGAATGGGACTAATAATTAGAACCCTTTCACTGCTTAATGTGTTAATGTGCATACAGTCATGGAAAAATTATTTGGTATTCTCCAATTTCTTCATTTTAATGTCTTGATGCCACGACAGGTGTATCATGTGACTAACAGAAAGACAATGTGGAATGGTGATGCTTTTGGTTATCAAAAAAAAAAAAAGAAAAAAGGCTCTAGAATCACACTTATGAGCTACTTTCAACGTCATTATATTTGTCCTACCCCAAATACGTGCCTGAACATTCAGGCATTTAAAATACAAATAAATCTGAGGAAGAAAGAGCGGTCTAACATTTTGTCCATAATTGTAGGTTCCAAGCTATTATTTTTTTCCCCCATATCCAAATTGTATATCACCACAGCATCACTGGTAACTCATTCCTTGTCGTGTTTAACATACAGTATGCTGATACTAAATTGGGACTATTACTCATTGAGCTTTTCCATGTCTTAAAAACAAAAATTTGCAACGTACAAGAGAAAAAAACATTTTTTAAATGTAACTGCTAGCATGGAGAATCACTGCAATATCATGTAAGACAGTTGCGCTGATGCTGAAATGGATATTGTCAAATCGATTACATTGAGCCACTGCTGGTGCCACCATGGCTCGCGAAGATTTCGTTTTGAAAGTAAGTGAATGACTGGGAGTGGCAAAAAGCAAGTGAAGAAATGGTGCAATGCGAGTTGGTAGGAAAGAATGGCAAAGCTACAGTCAGTGTGAAGATGAAGCCAACCTAAGGTGAAATGAGAGCTACCGCACCACCACCACCGGCATCTCTTGAACCTTCCAACATGTTCAATGGAGACTACAGCCTTTCCAAGCAACCTCAATCTCCTCCAGCTGGGATGTCAGCAAGACCCAAAGCGGCCTATGCTGAATGTCTCCCTGGATTGTTTTTTTCCGTAGCTGTCTTCATCTCAGCAGACTTCACCTCTGGAAGGGCTTGCGGACTTTCTTCTTCCTCCGAGGCGGAGGTTTGCCGCCCTCCGCCCACGATTCGCCGGGCTCGGGCCGCGGGGCCCCCGGCATGAAGAAACCCGTCTGGCCCGGGGGAGGAGAGAACGGGGGTGAGCCGGCGCCCGGTGGAGGATGGTGAGATGGACCTGAGGGGAAAAAGCCCCCATTGGCTGGCATGTCACTGGGGGCCGCTCCCTTGAAGATGCGGTTGAAGAAGTCCTGTAAATCTGCCGGGTTGGCCGGCCCTGGACCGTGCTCTGAGTGTGACCTTCAAGGGAGAAGGGAAGATGGAGGTGAATAAGGAGTATCGAATGTGTCTGCAGGGAGGAGTAAAGTAATTGCAAATTTCACCCCTATCTTATATTCAAAATTTAAAAGGCGTTTTGTTTTTTCAAAATCCTCTTCCCATACACGACCACAAGCAGCAATACACGACACCTGTTTCTGGCGGCATTGCTGTTGTTCTTGGACCCAAAGGAGATGTGATAGGGCACGCGGTGTGTGTCTGGAGAGATGACTATCCTCTGGCAACCCGCCCACTCTGAAACGTGACACAATAACATCAGATGACAGAATTTTCTTTTTTTTTTTTTTTAAATCGACATCTTTGTTGCTTTGAATGAAGAGAAGTTACCTGTAATATCATAGACTTTGCCATCCATGCAGGCAAAATAGGTGATACGTAGGCCCAACATGCTGGACTCGGCCCAAAGGTCGCCTTCGTCAGCGCTATGGCGACGACTGCATTCGGCGCAGAAGCGGGCCTCGGCTGGTTCTCGATCCATCTCGAAGCGCCTGCGGTGACAAGGACGAATCTGCGTTTTGTCATTCTCTTCTACGCAAGAGCAAATCTTATTCTGCTGTGCGGGAATACATACTTGTGCTTGCCTTCACATTTGGTACACATCATGGTGTTCATGGCTTCCTTCAGGTCATCCTGCAGCTTGGTGAGGAACTCGTTCATGGACTTGGAGAGCTCAGTCGCCGCCATTCGCTTCCTGTGACGGGACAGAGCAGATTGCTGAGGAATGGCGACAGACAAATTTCATTGATCGACGAGGCTTAGAAAAGTGATTCAAGGTTGGCCCGCTGCACTAAAGAATTTAATTACATCATATCTGTTGCTGTGAAGTAGCTGCACGGTTACAATGTAGCTTTCCGCCATTGGGTGATGACAAGGAACATGTACACACCCTCCTATCACAAGGTCTGTGATCAAAATTAATCAATATTAATCTCATGCTAAATGGGAGTCAGCAGACATGTTGCCATTTTAAACGCCCTTAACAAGTTCTGCCTTTTTACTTTGCTTTTTAGCAGAAGCCTGAAGGTTTTCTGCTAACAGGGACCACTATTTGGTACTGCTCATAATTTCCTCCACCCTGACTAATACCCCAGTTCCAGCTAAAGTAAAAACAGCCTCAAGCAGAAGCGTAAATCGCAAAGGACTCTTATCTTTAGTTGGGTGCTTGCTGTACCTTACGCAGCTAGCCACCACAGGCTGATTGGCTATAGCGTTAACTCTTAAGTCTGCCTTTTTCTCTCTCTTTCTGAACTTGTTTTTTGTTTTTTTGTACAGCATTTGTTTCGATGTCTACCAGCATCCTTGAATGAATCATTTGTTTTGAGAGATTCCATTGCAGACTCTGTTGTCATGTTACTACTACTCACAATTCATACTCTCTTCGTGTTTCTGGGTTACTGACAATATCCCAGGCAGCCCGCAGTACTTTGAACGCCTCACCAGCTCGTGGGTGTTTGTTCTTGTCTGGATGGACCTAAAAGAGATGAGATGGGGAAAAAAACGATTTGTGTGTAGACAATTTATTAGTCATCCATTCATCAAAGACAATCGATAGAAGCATTTGATGTGGGTTTTTTTAGCCGGCATACCTGGACAGCCAGCTGCCTGTAGGCCTTCTTCAGCTCGGCTTCAGTCGCATGGACCTCCACGCCAAGCACAGTGAAGGGATCAAGCTCGTCTTCTGGGACCCCAGCCAAGGCCAGCAGTCTTTCCAGCTCCTGACCCGGTGGGCCTCTCCCGGCTCGACCCGGTGATTCGAAGCCGGACGTGTGCACGTGGCCGGCCCTCTTGAAGCACTTTCTTATCCTTTCCACAAAAAGCACCACCCTCTTCCAAAAACGTGAATCCTGGAAAGCTGTCCAATACCGTTTCCCCCTCTCTCCACCAAGCCGGACCAAGACACTTTTCACTCGCTGGGACACGAGCACGATCAAAGCATAAAGAAGTCTGAAAGTCGATAAGGCAGCTTGTTTAGTCCACTTGAGTGAGCAACCAACTTTATCGGCCACATCCGCGCCTGCGCACTTTGTCCATTTTAAAAACCTACTAGCGTCAGCCTTCATTCCCGGTATGTCCGTCATCTTTCCAATGAGTCGCTGCCCCAAGCGGTAAAGTTTTAAACCTCCGGTCTCCACGCCAACGCCACAATTGTGAGTTAAGGTGACGATAATTTCGATCATCATATGGACACAGGAGATACACCAGACACTGAGAGACTCCGACAACATTTCTTTCAAAGCAAACACGAGTTGTTTGCCTGAACGCCTGCGGCCACGGTTCAACGGATGATGATGATGGTTGCGCCTGCGGGCCTGCTTGTGCCTGCCGCCGCCCGACACGAAAGCTCCTTTTTGAAAGGTAAAGCCACTTTGAGTGCTTTGCTCGGAAACGGAACCTCCGCTCCTCAGTTTGCACCTCCTTCCTGATCCGAAGCTCCTCCAAGCCGACTCGCCGTTCATGTGCTGCTCCTTTGCGGATTCATCCTCCTCTTGATTTATGACCCGGGAGCTCACGTGGCCGTCAGCGCTTTCGTGGTCGTCGGAAACTTCCTCGGTTTCATCCCTGTCCTCCATGGAGCCGCAGCATTCCACGTCACCGATTCCGGAATCATGCGGGGTGGCTGGGTTTGGGGTGTCCTGAGCATTGGATGTGGCCTCGCGGTCGTCTTCGGCCGCTCGAGTCTCCCACCGACTTGACTTATTCACTGAAGTGGAATCACCCTCAGTGAGCTCCTCATCCGAATCTGTAAGGGCATCCATCTCCCTCTCAGTTGCCACTCTCTCCATTTTCAAATGTCTTATTTTGTCGTGGTGAAAATAAATTCTTGTAGAAGATGATCCCCTAAAGCCATATTCTGCTGCAATATTCTCCCCAGACCCTCACCCCAATGTGAGACTGGGGGCTTCTTGGGTACACCATATCAGCAGCTGATTTGGGCTTTTAAACATTTGCCATTGTGCAGCAGGAACTATCTGAAACAAAACACAACAAGTTACAAGTACTGAACAAAAATAACATTTTTGTGCACCATCCTAAATGGTGACACAACAAAAATCTAACAAACACAAATGTCTTTATATTTAGCACAAACAGGACATAAGCAGAAGTCTCATACAAGAGCTGTAAATTTGAAATAAGAGCTCTTTCTAACATCGCTTACAGCATAAAGAAAATTAATGAATTACAGTGGCTATTGTGTTGCAAGTGATGGAGTCCTAGCCCACCAGCTTGAACTTCAGACATGCGTTTTAATCATAAACTATTCCAGATCATTGATTTCATTCACCACACCATCATGAAAAAACTGAATGTCAATCTACCACTCAAGTCTACCTGAAAATGTCTTATGGAAAGATTGCACTTTATGTACTAATATTCGTATATCATGACACTGCACTTCTAAGGACGTCCCCACAATGCACGGTCGATTAACATAAATAAAAATAAGATCACATTAATAAATTATACACCATATTCTTTCTCAACTTTACATATTTTAACTTCGAAATTAACAAAACGGTATGTCACCGTTCTTTAAGGACTGCCTGCTAAATAAACAGAACCAACAGTTTGACTACAAGCTAATATAAAGCAGGATTGTGTTGTATAGCTTTACCGATAGAAATAAAACAAAAGGAAAACAAAAATATTTTCAAGCTCACGTCAGCCAGGTGCTTTAGAGGCGGCTAATGTTAGCAAACGCCCCGAATGTTAGCCTTGGGAAACACCCTACCAAAAAAGGCAGGCGTGCAGGCTGACTAAATGAGTTATAATTAGTCCCCGTTCGTGTCAGCTTTTTCGTTAAATGTTGAGAAAATGCGTCGACAAAATAGAAACAAAACTACAGATTGTCCTTTAAAGAGAAAACATATCACCGACGAGCTAAGTCTTCGCTAACGACGTGTGGTAACAGTTAGCTGATAAAAGCAGTTTGCCCTTCCTGTGGGAATAGCCCAAACAGTATCACACATCATTTGGGTACCGTGAAGTTGCGTATCGAATTTTCACGTGCATTCAAAACAGCTTGTGTTGAATTTATAACGCTCGGATAAGTGTGTAACCTTGTTTGTGTCAGACTGCCAGGTGTCCGTTGTGTTGTTTTTATGGTTCTCTTCTTCTTCTTCTTCTTCTTCTTCTGCTTCTTCTTCTTCTGTTCATTTTTAACTTCCTTCTCGTTTTTGCCGGACCCTTCCCGAGTCCAACAACACATTTGAGTACTACCGCCATCTATTGACCAGAAGTGTCCAATGTACTTAAAAAAGTGACGATAGCTAAATTTAACATTTTGAGTTTTTATGTTATTCTATATTCATATTTACACACTTACTTATAACTAACTCTTATTTAGCCAACCCCAACACTTTTTTCGCCAGACAGACAGTTTTTAATTATTATTTTAAATGCAATTCAAAAGAATTCATAAAAATTCTGGACCATAATCTTAGCTTTTGTGGGGCGGAGGGTACTTATTGTGAACACAGTTCTGGTGAAAGACCTAATAATAAGTCTGCCTAATAAAGCACCCTGCAAACTAAGAATGCATGCACAATTTAAAAAAAATAAAGACAAAAACTAACAATATACATTGTCTCTTGTATGATTTTTACTCGGGTCTTCAAACTTCTCTGTAAGAAGACAGGAACCCCCCCTTAATAGTTCCATACTCCGGAGCACACATCTTGAAGACGCAGAGGGTTAATACCGAGCCCCCCACCACCATCACCACCACCCACCCACATCTCCAATTTGAAAGCCGCCTCTCTACCGGGAGAGGAAGGCTCTTTTTCGGTCAGATGGCGCGTTGCAGTCCGCCCCCGTCATTCTCCAGCCCACACAGACACACAGCGAGAGAAAGAGAGGCAGCCAGCGACCAATACGGTGCGCCGGAGGAGGATTTCTGCCAGTGATTTCAGACGAGCCACAGTAGGCTGAGGGGATTTACTACGCCAACCTGACGCTATTGCTTCAAGGTAAAAAGGCTGCATTTGAAACGTGGACGTACAGGCAGTGCATTTTTTTTTTGCAGCGTTGCAATATATTTAATGGCCTATGACTGTATCGAATACTTATTTTGACTCAATGAAACAATGACCGAAGATTTTTTTCCCCCATTTGTACAGAGACATCTGTTGTTTGAGAGACTTCTCCGCAGCCTCACTCATCTTCCTGACCTGAAGGTAAGAACATTGACGAGTTGTAACACTTTTTAAAGCAAATGATTGATAATCAGTTGTGGGAAGTTTAGGGGGGGAAAAGTGCACATAGTTACTGTACTTACATGTAAATCCGTCTCGTCTTGACTATTTTTTTCTGATGAGTTCAAGCTTTTACTCCCTCCATTTCAAAAATGGATATTGTTTTTTCTTCTTATTCTGTCAAATAGGCTTGTTACTTTTTTCAACCTCTTCATGTGTGAAGAGGTAAGCTTTTGATTGGCTGAACTACTGAAATCTTGTAAAATAAAAAATACAAAGATGCCACAACGGTGACAGATTTGGAGAAGCAAAATATTCCACATCATGGCTTTATTTATGAGAATTGTTTGCTGTTGTAATTGGTGGGGACTGTGTTTTTTGTGCCATCTTTTATAATGACTTCTGGGAATTCACCTCTGTTGAAGATTTCAGTAGAATGAGTCAAAAGTTAACATTAACATGTTTCATTGTCTCATGAGGATTTCAAACTTTTAGTCGGTCGGTCTCATTTGTGCTCGTCTTTTGTGTGCAGCGTGCCATGTCTCTGCCACGCACTCTTGGGGAGCTGCAGCTCTATCGCGTGCTGCAAAGGGCCAACCTGCTGGCCTACTACGAAACCTTCATCCAGCAGGGCGGCGACGACGTGCAGCAACTCTGCGAGGCGGCCGAGGACGAGTTCCTGGAGATCATGGCCCTGGTCGGCATGGCTACCAAGCCGCTGCATGTGCGTCGGCTGCAGAAGGCCCTCCGAGACTGGGCGGCCAATCCGGCCCTTTTCAGCCAGCCCGTTTCCAGCCTTCCTTCCCTCGGGGGGATCCCGCTCTTTAAAGTGGACAGCACGGGTCCCAGCGGATCAGCGGGTGGACCGAGGAAGTCTTTGAGCAACGGGCAGCCGGGGTCACCGTGCGAGCGGGAGGATCGAGCGTGTCTTACGCCCATGCACAGTGGGAGCCCCCGGAGCCCATGCTCTCAGGCCTCCCCCCAGCCACCAGACTCACATTACCGGGAAAAACTGTCCCCCATGGACCCGCACTGGCTCAGCCCAGAGCCTGATGGCAACGGCACCTTACCCTCTGCACCGGGAATGGAAGAGGATTCGCCCAGTCCGCCGCATCTACCCATAGGTCACCCCGGTCCCTCAACATCTCCAAGCTCATCTTCTGGCCCCGCCCCTTTGTCTGCCTGGCCCGGAGGACAACTAGACAGTGAGACGAGCCGCGCCGTGGCGGAAAGTGTGGAGAGACTCCTCAGGACTCTGCCCCGCTCCGACGCAACGGAAGTGAAGAGTCTGCTGAGGATAAACAAGAAGATTGCCAAAACCGTGGGACACATCTTTAACATGGGCTCCCAGGACGCAAAGAAGGAAGAGGAGATCCGCAAGTACAGCCTCATCTATGGACGTTTCGACTCCAAGCGGAGAGAAGGCAAACTACTCACGCAGCATGAGGTAAAACAAACTATCCTCTCGTCACTTGACTGCGTCATACGCACTCATCTTTCTTCTCCCCTCAGTTGATCATCAACGAGGCGGCAGCCCAGTTTTGTATGCGTGACAACGCCCTTTTACTCAGGAGGGTGGAACTCTTCTCTTTGGCTCGGCAGGTGGCGAGAAAATGTGCCTACACCTCCACTCTCAAGCATGCAAGGTAAGTGTCTTGCAGTTTTAATATATTTTTTAATCTCGGCTCAGGTCTTTATGTTTGGAGCTTGCACGTACAATACGTGTACTATGAATTGTCGATTGAATGTTGTTTTTTACCCTAATTAGGACAAGCATTTCATTATAAAATAGATGAATAAATTACCTCTCCCAAAGTGTCAATAAAACTGATCTTTATAGAAAGTAAAATATTGGAACTGGATAAAACAATACAATACAAAATCAAAAATGTTGATTATTTCACTTCAGGTCTAATGTGGAGGAGAACTGTGCGCCATCACACAAAAGAGCAAGACTCGAAGTGAGTTGACAAATCCTTCTTGTGGGAGTGCTTGCGATTATAACGTCTCTGTATATCATCTGAAATAAAAAACAAGTGGTTCACAATAACAAACTGTGTCTTTACTTCAAGGTGACTGCACCCGAGAGCACGTCGTCACTCCTCGGAGCAGACAGCGCCGAGGCCTCGCACCAGAGGGCCGATGATGACAGCTTGTCTGCAGAAAGTCCCGACAGCATGTCACATGGTAAACACTCCAAGAAGTTATTCCGATTACTCCAGATGTCACCGTTGCTTCTAAAACTCTATGAACGGCATTCTCTTGCTGTCTGTGCCCTCTCAGATATAATGAGCTCGCAATGCAACAAGTCGCCATCGCCGTGTCCCGTCACCGACAGCTCCAATCCGCCCACCTGGAGTCGCCATCTCATGCAACAAACGCTCATGGATGAAGGGCTGCGATTGGCTCGCATGGTGTCACATGATCGGGCCACCAAGGTCAAATTGGGGTCAGATGGAACTCCCCCCACAGGTGACTTTTCAGATATTAACTTATCATTGTGTGTTTGATTTTATATTATATTATAATAAATGAATATTTTGCAATGATTGCCCTTCTCTTTGCAAGTTATAAAAAAATAACATTGACACCAAAACCCATTTGGTGTGCATTCATAGCTTCCTAGTTAGCTTAACTAGCAAAACTCCATAAATGGAATTTAATCTAGACAGACAAAACTGACGTTATGAGGATGAATTCAAGTAATCATGAGAGGCTCTTCCTGTTATCACACTGCCTTATGAGGAAGAAGTGATGTGTCCAAGTTAGTTGTGATAGGCAGAGCGTGGAAAAAGAATTCCGGCCAAGACATGAGTGGGCGTGGATGGAGAGCAAAAGAGGGAGGGAGGTGGTATAGGAAGTACTCTGTGGGCGACAGCATAAGACCCCCCCCCACACACACACACACACCAGCAGCAGCCAGCACCGCCACCTCAGTGGCAACTGACGTCAGAGTGCGTTGGCTGCGTGGGCAGAGGGGCGGGAAGGATGGGTTGTGGGGGCGATGGAGTGGGATGTAATTGAGGGGCGTTGCACTGACTCACCAAGCGACAGTGCACCAAAATAACACCTGTGGGCTGCAAAATGGCACAGTCTTTTTTATTCCTCTTCTCCTGCAACCAAAAGGACTGCGGAAATAACAACAACAAAAAGAAGTGACATGCATTTCATCTCTGACGTCAAACTGCCTCACTTCTTGTCTTTTACTTGCCTAACTTCACTACCCCTGAATATGTTTTCTCATGACTCTTCAGATTTTGTGAGTCACGTTAGTCGGAATAACTTGCTGTTATGGTTCAGTATCAAATGTTACTTTTATCGCTAGCAAAATTGTACGTATGCACAAGTTTAAATATGTAGTTTGTTGACTTTACATTTTTCTTCAATTCAACTGCCGAGATGTTCATGATGTGATGACTTCACTTAATATGGGGGTGTTTCTTGCTGAATTCCCCAAACTATTATTCAAAGACTTTAGAACACACCACTTCGTGGCAGTGACTAATATTTGCCCTTTAGAGTACTGCATCAGATCAGAGCCCAAGGAGTGTATTAGAACGCACTTTTCTGTAATTGTTTAAACTTCCATTTATGGACTAAACAAGTGTTTGCCTGCAGCATGTTGGTCATGAGTGAGTCTCAGATAGTAGGAATTATTTTTGCGGAGATTTCCTGTCGTGCTGCTGCAAATGAAACGAGAGCATGAATATAAAATGCATGGCTAGCAGCAAAGGTGAATAAAAGTCAAACACAACCGTCAGTCTCAATTTATTTGCATTGGGGGAAAAAAAACAATGAAATTAGAAAAATATGTCAACGCCTTTAAACTTTTATTAATTTTTTTTCAAGTAGCATTTTAATATTCTTAAATGGTATGTTTGCAATAAAAATGTCGGTTTGGTTATGTTAGTGCTTTTCACAAGCAGCAGACACAGCAGAGGCTTTAGCGTAAATGCTAACATGAAAGGTGTCCTAACTGATCCACATATATTTGAGACCACTAAAATTTTTTAATTCTGAGTCACCATAAGGATGACAGGAATGTTATTTTCGTTAGAACAATCCTAAGGAAAAATGTCTTTATTTTCTCCATTTCCTGTCTCCATAGAACATGCCAATAAAGTTCCTCCACGGAGCCCGATCACAGCGTGCCGAAGCATCAGCCCAAATGTCACCAAAGACAGTGTCAATCACAGAGCAAAGTAAAGTTTATGAATATTTAAAAAAAAAAAATCACTCCACACCGCAAAGGACTCAGGATACTACAGACATGGAGCGCATCCAATGACGATAATATCATCATCATTATCAGCCTGCCGTGAACTGTATGGACCTGTCATTTTGTTAATAAAAGCATCCATTCTGCATATGGAATCATTCAGTTTATTATGAGCAATCTTGTGTGTTAGTGGTGGCTTGATTTGAAATACCCCAACACACAAGGGGGCACTACAACTTTGGAAATGAAGCCCCTTTTTAAAATGATTTTAATTAGTGAAGTTTTATTGACATTTTCAAGAATGTACAGTGTAGAACAATTGCAATAATTGTTGTTTTATTGTTAATTGAACAATAATTTGCCAATTATTGTTTTCAGAAACAAAGAACTTTATATTTATTTAAAACTGAATTAACATAGTCTTATCTCTGTTGTCACTTGAAAAAACAAACAAACGCAAAACTGCAGTAGCAGCATGTTCGGCACCGAAACAAACATTTTACTTTTATCGACACATCCACTCCAGGCTGTGCATTCGTTCCACCTGCTTGTCTCTTAAGCATTAGTGACACTTCGTAATTTGCCAACAGATTAGTTATTTAGTTCGAAATTTCAAAAAGTTATTTTATTCCCTAAGGACCGTGTGCTGTATTGCAACGCACACATACTTGTATGTTTGTGTCGTGTGTAAGATGCTGGAGGAGCTGCGTCAAGCAGCCAACAACACTCCAGCTGTCATCTTGTTTGTTTTGCTGACGTTCTTCTGTGACTCACGATGATGCCACTGAAATTCTCTTACTTGGAAAAATCCTTAAAAGAAACATTGCAACGTATGTGTCATTCTTAAGGAATAGGTAGAACAAAAATCCGATACAAATTGTTGCCATATATGCAATTTTAACAGTAGCATCTGCCATACAAATTGGATGAATTAATTTTCCATCTATTTACTCAATTTGAATCATTTTTATTTGAATTCGAGAGGCTACCATGCTAGACTGCCGCATTTTAAGGTATTGAAAGGAAGTCATCTGTGACCACACCCCGAGCGGCGCAGCTCCCCCTCTTGTAGATTCGACAACCTGCACTCTTCTGCGAAATAATCAACAGAACGCCTCCATGCAGGCTTACGCCACGCAGGATTTACACCGTTCATGAAAATAGCGGCCAAAGTCTTAACTTTGAAGATAATGCAAATGAATGTATTTTAATACAAGACAATTATATCCACACAAGCTTCAATTATTTTCCACAGTGATTATGGAAGAATGACGGGGATTGAAGGCAGAGGAAGACAGTGTCATCAATCAGCTGTCACCAGTGCTAATTAACGCCTTCATTCTCTGAGGCTATTCTTAGCTTCGGTGTTCCCTCCTCAGCAACACAGCACTGAGCAGCTGACAGATAACCAGTGAAAGCTGGATTGCAAACACACACAGTGACAATTTGTTATTGTTTTTTTTCCATTGCAATAACCCAGAGAGGCTCATTACTCTTTGAAACTTATGTAACATCTAAATCTCAAGGCACGCTGTGAAATCTGATACATTAAGTGAAATTATCCATCATTAAGTGTGCTGTGGTTAATAATCCCATTTCACTTAATTGGTCCAGAATTCCAAATTCTGTTTATGCAAGTCATGCATGAATAACTTAAATATACTTAAGTTCCTCTACATGGCTAACCTGCTTATGTCTTCAGCCAACAGTTGCAATATGCATAAAACAGCAGTGGGTGACAGTATCACTCTGCAAACACCTTCCTGTTAACTATTGTATATAGCACCTATACATTTGTCCTGCCTAACCATTATGTCAACAGTTTGAATTTACCTTTAGAAATTCACTACTGCCATGTTATGCATAAATCATGTTTTAAGAGTTGAATGAGGATTTATGAAGAAGAAAATCCAACTTTATGTCCTTGGCGATGGTAACTAGGTGACGTGGTTGTGGAGATGTTGCAGGAACTCCCCCCTGGTGGTTGTGTGACCCGGAAAAACGGCCTGGCAGAAGTCACACACGAGAGATTGAAGCGCCACGTCTGACATCAGAAATCTACCTGGAATACTCGGGACGTCAAAGCCGAGGAACTGACGCTCTGAAAGAGACATCTGAGAAAATGCAGCACATTTTTACAAGGAAATTGAGAAAGGACATGTTGGTGCAAAAAAAAAAAAAAAAGTGACGTCTCCTGACGTGGTTAATTTACCCTCTTGGAGTCCGGATGGCTCCCGCCTCCACTGGGAGGATCACTGGAAAACTTATTTATTAAAGGGTCCTGTCCTAATGACATCTTTTGTTGTGCTTTGCCATCAGGTGCCTTCATGCTGAGACTGGACATATCTTCAGCCAGGATATGAGATGTGCTCTCATTTTGTGGGAGCGCATACATATCAGACTGCGCTGCAGGCTTGTGTGCACTCATTGGGTTTCCCTGGAAATGCGCTACGACTTCCTGGATACACTCGACGGTTAAGTCTCCATTAGGAGCACCTGCAGACAAGCACTTTTACTGAGTCATCATGACGGTTCCACTTCATGAGACCAAAATTTGGAATGTTTTCTTTCACCTTTGGTCATCTGTAGGGTTGTCATGAGACGGTGCAAAAGAGCCGCCTGCCTAAGACAAAGAGATCTCAGACGAAGAAACTCCTGGTAAAGGTCTCTGTATGCTGCCTCCATCTCACCTCACCAGTCTGCAGATGTGGAATAATAATCATAATTTAAAATATGATCATAATTTAACAAATGAGCAGCAATCATGCAATACTGACTAAACATAAGGATTGAAGTTACATTTGAAAAAATTTCATCTTAGGCCGCTATATGAATTCTGAGACCTTCATGAATGCCAAGACATCAATATTCTGTCCTGCTTACCCTCAGTAGGGTCGCCAGTGAGCTGGAGCCAATCCCAGTTTTATTTGGAAGATAGTTTCAAACTTGTTATCATTCAATCTCAGGGGGCATGAGAACAAACAACCATTCCCATACATTTCAGTAGCCCAGAACATCTTGTACACATACACAGACTGCCTTGCATACTCTCATGATGAGTACTTCAAATATTAGCTACACCAGCGGGTCAAATATTTAAGTAGTACAATCCGCTGAGTGCACAACAGTAAACATTTACTAACCTGTCACACGTTGAACTGCCGCAGCTCCAAGCGATCCCTTCTATAGCTGCAATACAATCAACATTATTTTAAGAAAGCCAAAAAACATTTGTTATATGAATTGTAAGCATTGTGGCCCTTGCTTCATGCTACGACTGTCAAGCAAAAGGGAAGTGGTTAAAGGGGAATAAGGAAGTGAAAAGCATTTTGTTAAAAGAGGACATCATCAGTTCAATAAGAATGCGGAAAATATTTGTATAACGTCATAGCAAGCGTCATGATCTGTTATGTGACACAACATCAGAATAGTCACAGCACAAATAAAAGGGTGTGTTTTTCTATTCCGAATTTGTTGTGTATCATTTGTTCATTCATAATGTTAGATTCAAGGGCAATATTTCTCAGTACTGGCCTCCATTTTATGCATGAAAATGCAGAACAGAGTCTGTGTTCTGCTTTTTTTTTTTACCTTTGTGCATCATTTCCCTGTTATACAGAAGAGAAGTGACTGAAGAACCAATTGTGCCTATAAAGAAGACCGGAAAACTTTGCCTCAGAGAGCTCTTTGTTAGATGAGATTCTCAAGAGCATCGTCCTACACCCACGTATACTAAAATTGCTCTGCAGTGGAACAGATTGATTCTATTTCCATTCATTTCAATGGGAAACGTTTTTTCCAAGTGTGAACAAATTCTAAACATGCTTCTTTTGGTCAGACTGCTTACTAATTTAAGGTGCTGTGGGTCACATGATGTCCAGTAGATGAATGTGAGTCAGTCCTTTATTAATACGAATGGACGGAAGCGCTGCTTGAGACTGATATTGGTTTAAAAATAAACTTCTAATGCGATGGAATCTGATGGGTTGCAGACTTACTTTCTCTGACATCCATCCGCCCACTGAGTTTGCTGCCAGCACCTTGTGATCCCAGTCTTGCCAGTCCACTTATGTAACACTCTGTTTAAGGAATTTGGGGAGCCTCCCTTAATCACATCGTTACAAAATGGCTTCAGTGTAGATGGATGTTCTCTTTTGTAGAACACATCAAAAAGAATTGGTGTGGAAAATGTTAAGACTACATTATTTAAAAGTTACACTTAATTTGTTATTAAATCTGAAAAAAATCCAAAACTTCAATCATCAAATTGATTTTTGTTGTTGTTGAACTGAACTTGAAATACTGTTTCAAATGTTATGATAATTGTTGTTTCTGTTGCAGTGAATATTTCCACACTAATTGTCGTTTACTCATCCGGAAAGTACACATGACCAACAAGTTAAGTTTCAAGTTTTATTTTAAGTGTTTTTTTAAATGTATGTCTTTGCCAGACAGCTTCTATAAATATATTACCTTTTGATTGCATGTCTAACACCATCATATGTGTCGGGTTACTGACGTGTACAAAATACCACACATGGTAATACAAATAAAGTTATGCACTATACAAAACGATGCACTAAATATGTATCAGGATAACTGAACTCGAGTCTGATAGCTGTGAAGGCAGTGGAGTTGCAAGAACTCCACACTTACAACTCCAAGTAACATAAGACCAAGGAGCACAGATGCCGGTGAACAAACTGGTGCGAATGTATAATTCAAATTCATATAGCCGCTAGTATGGGAGACTTTTTGACCCAAAATATTTACACCACTATTTTTAACAGCTGCTCTTGTTTCCAAGGACTTGTTCAACACGTCGTCGCTTCCAACACCATTCGAGAAGAAGGAAAAAGAATACACGGCTGCGAAGAGATATGTAAATGTGCACTTTAAATGCTTTATATCCATTCTAGGGGAGCGTCTAAATTTTGGATTTACGCTGGTGTTTGTTTTATCCCTCAGACGACAATCGTCAGTGCTGTTTGGTACACTATGTGTTTGTTCTGACCTTGAACCCCTCCTTCCACCCTTGTACTGCACTTGATCCTTGTGTTGGGGGCTCTCTGAAGTGTGTGTGTGTGTATATTAGTGTTGGTGAGGGGGCTTTGCTGTGAATAACTTCTAGGCCAGGAACTGTCATCCGCCAGTGCAACACAATCTGTCCTGTCAATCTCATTTTATAATTGTAACATTCTCATGTTTTTTGGCTGAGCAGAGAGAAGTTTCCATCATAGTGAGAAGCGCAGATAAACACAGTGATATCCTTTTCATCCTTTTTTTTTTTAATCTTGTCTCAAGCCTCTATGGCATTACAATCTGAAAAAGCTTTTTTTTTTTTAAACAAAAAAGACAGCAGGCATCTTGTGGCATATACAAAGCAACAATATAGCATAGCAGCAGCCCTTAAATTTACACCAAAGACAAAAGCCATTTAATCGACGAGGTGCAAACAGATCCCTAGCAGCAACCTATCCTCTACTTAAAAATGATAATTCACTTAGAAGTTAATACATGGGGGGAGGAAAAGAGATTTAGCTGGCGATGCGGGCCCGGCCGAGCTCGTCGCACAGGGGCGGCATGGCCAGTGACGTCTGCCAAGTCGTTTATCAGCAGACTCTCTCGGTGGGAGAGGCCAGATCAAATTACAGATGTTTCTATGGGCTCAACAATGGCCAGCTATAAATAAACTCACGGAGGGTTTTCCACACTCATTAACACACCCACACTTCAAACTGGTGAGCGCATAGCCTATGTACAAATATATAGGTGTATAAATCTATATGGTGTGGTAATTAAAAGTTCATCAAAACATGCAAGCTTGATTGTAGGTTTGACAGAAGTAGGAATGAAAAAGGAATTATTCAATGCCGAGATGTCCCCACAGAATACAAAGCAGATTCCCTGAAGTTATTTGCAGCTCAGTCCATCAATAAATGACAGGTGCAACATACACACAAACAAAGCTATTAGCTTTCTTCCCACTGCGACGATATTGACAGTCTCTTCCATGTTAATTCATGGGATTTGCTTTGCTGTCATTTGAGATGAATTCAAAGATAATGTTTATCTAGAGAGGCTGTAGTGATGACAAAAGCGTTTTATATTTAAGATGATGTAAATACAAACTGCTTCTTAATATTCCTGTCTTTTCTCTTGTTTGTGGATCCTAAATGTGCTTTATGGAAATCTGCTTAGCAACAAGTGACAATAAAAAAACAATCCATTTTTTTGACCTACAATACTGAATTTTGAATTATGTCATAAAATGCTCCATGTGCTTTAATGGGATTAAAGCAAACTATGCAATCATTGATTAACATGTAAATGTAAGATTCATCCAAGTGAAATATAGCTTAATATTTGTTGTCATCATAATTTCACATCCTGCCACTGTGTGAGATATATGGATGATAAAATAACACAAGCCTTATTGCAAAATGGGGAACCAGCACTCCCTCACATGTAGAGTCAAGAAATATAGATATGATATATGATATACGATATATATATATATATATATATATATATATATATATATATATATATATATATATATATATATATATATATATATATATATATATATATATATATATACACACATATGTACATGTATATATATATATATATATATATATATATATATATATATATATATATATATATATATATATATATATATATATATATATATATATATACACATATGTACATGTATATATATCACTATGACAGCCAAGTCACATAAACAAGTCACATGCATGCATCATGCACACATATATTGGGTGTGAACATAATTCCAGTCCACCAATGCTGAGTGTTGTATGTCAGAGCAGAGATCTTAAGTTCAGAGGCAGGGAACAAATCCAGATGACATGAGTAAGGAAAAAAAGAAAAAAACCTAACGTGTGTATGTGTGTCTTTGAAGAGAGCAATATGGACAATCCAGTCCTCAAGAGAATGAGTTTGGTATGAAAGACATTGCCTTCAGCTTTTCAAACACCGTATGGGGTGATCTGACAAATCTGAAGCGGCAAACTTTCAACTACCAATATTCAATTCACCAATTGATGACTGAGGGTTCGCTTTGGTTTGATAAAGAAGAGAAGAAAACTCAGTGCAATCTATTTTTCATGTCTACGCTGTTTCCATTCAGTCTGCCAGAAGCAAAGCTCAGACGACCATATGGCAGCGACCCGTAGGATCAAGTGTCGCGTGGCTGGGAACAGCAACACAGTGTCTTCTTCTGTTTAACAAATACATTTAAAAAATGACAACTGATTTCACAGAGTTAAGCCTGACGACATCCACCGACACACATAACACGATGAAAATTAGAAACATAAATGTAAATATTTTTTCTGACACAATGCTTGAAGTTATGTCAGGTTTCTTAAAGTGACTGTAATTTCAAGAACACGTGCAAAAGTGATCGAGATGATCACGAGAATCGATTCAAATAAAAACACTCAGTAACACATTTTCAGAATTTATTATCAAATCTACTCCGTGTGATTACTTTTGCATCATGAAAATCACTTTTCTCTGTGAATGTAGAAGAAAGTCTATTGTATCGGCTTGAGCAGTATTTATAAAGATCTCAGCTGTCCACAGTTTTCTCCCAACATCTCGGGGACATTTTTCAAGATATTTGCATGGTCAAATAATAAGAAAGGACCACATAACAGAATGGTGTGAAAGACATTAATCAGACACACACATGCAGAAAAGCATTGATTGGAGCAGTTTCAGGAGCAACAAGTTAAAAAAAAAAAAAAAAGAAATATTTGACCATGCATGATCCTCACATTCAAATTGTAAGTCTTTCGAATCACGCACAAATTCATTTGTGAACCACAACACTGTAAAGCACCCCTCCTTCCTCGATACACTCACACTTTCATATGCTTGAGGCACTTTTTTTTGTCAAAAGCTTTTATAGTGATGGCTAAATTCAAATTTGTCATCGTAGGAATGACACTGACATTGGGTCACATCAGTTTAGGAGTTGAGGAGTTCTTGCAAAGGCACTTTTTTCCCCTCACTACTCATTGCGTGTAAACTATATAGATTTTTAAAAGATGTTAGAAACAGCAACAAGAAAGTAATGACCAAACATTTTCTTTCATTTAAGGCTATAAGGATTGTTACTGTTTTCTCAAAAGAGGTGAAAGAACATTTCCGCAACCATTGTTGTGTGTCTCTCTTGATTCTGTAACAGGTTAATCTGGTTGTGTTTCTTGAGTGGAACCAACAGACCAAGAAACCTCTTGAGCAAATTGTGTCTTGGCTTTTAGCTACCATCACTGACACTGCAATGCTAACATTGTTTTGAGTTGCATAGCATGGCAACATTTACACATTTAGCACAGCAATAAAGTCTTTTTATATGCACACAAAATATATGACCACTAATATCAGTTCAGCTCTCTTCGTAGTACCCAAACACATCCATGAAGACGTCTCACACTGGACATTATTTCTCCAGAGTGCTTGGTTGCTATATTACACCACTACGGTTCCGTAAAGATTCTGCATGCATCTTTAAAGCTTGCCGCTGTAGATAAGGTCCCATATATTAGTTGACAAGTAAAGTGCTTTTTAGCACCAGCAAAAGAACAAAAATCATATAAGGTGCGTTCCCATCTCCTTATGAGTTCATTTGGATTCAGAATGGGAGGATATCCATAAAGATTTTCTCCACAATAGGTGGAGGGGGGACAAGGTTCTCCAGTTTTAGGTAGAATATGCGCTGCAGGCCCTGTGTGCAAAGAGTCCTGAGATCCGGGAGCTTACCCAGAAGCCGAGAGAGATAACCGGGTTGGGTTCGGCTCACTTCCGATCGGTTTCCATTCACGTGCGCCCTTAAAGATGAGATGAGGTTGGTCTGGAAGTCTTCAACACGTTTGGGTTCTTTGAGGCCGTGCCGATCTAAGAGTCAAAGACGTCACGGCATGAGAAACACCATTGTGGCATATAAGCAATGAGTGTGAAAAGGAAAGAAACGGCCGAACCGGTGATGATGACGAGGGCTGAAAGGCACGCAAACAGAGAGACGTCTAAGTTCATTCGGTGAAGGCTCTGTGAGAAATCCATGATGGAGTCGATCCAGTCCCCGAAACTACGAACACACTGCAGTCGGTGGAGGACCACGCCGTTACAGAAGATCAGTTTGTGCTTTTCTGGATTGGATCTGGAAAATTGAAAGTCATTGGAATGAAATGATATAATGTATTAAACAGTGCTACATTCATTATACTTGGATTCATTTCTTGCAACGTCGCTCTGAATCGGATTCATCCTCCAGCTCAAGTAATAATACAAAAAGCTACATCGATTCTTAAATGCAACCAACCTGTATGCCAGGCGTAGGATGAACAACTCAACAAAGGCAGACTCAAGAAGTAGCTGCTGGTCCTCTGTGCAAAAGTCAGAGAATGCCGGGATGGTTTCAGCCCAGGTTTTTATGACCTCCAATGAGCCGGTTAGTAGGTCATAGAACTGCTGGATGTCACCAGCATCCTCCTTCTCCGATACCTTGTCCACGGTTTCCTGGTACTGAGGAGAAAGAGGAGGCAAATGTACACATATATAACATATTTATTTATTTAATTTTACTTAATTTTATGAAATGGCCCTGCATGCAAAATAGCAACCAGAGAGAGCAGCAAGACATGAGCACTTACCTTGGAGTAGTCAAGCTTGCCGATACTCGGGTTGGAATCTAAATGCGCACGTACTAGCAAGGAAATGATGTTGACACTGGGGGTGGTGGAGGAACCCTCGGCTACAGTCTTGGGCTTGGATGGCAGACGCCCTCGGCGACCTTTCAGGCTGTCTGTCCGAACAACTAGAGACATAAAGGATGAGAGGAAGACTTCAAGCGCGTGCATGTGTCCTTCACATGGCTGCACTAGACACTTGGAAAAAAAAACAGCTGCTAGAGTATATCCATTTCTTTCTGCAGCTGGCATTGTAAATCTCATCTAACATGTGTCTTTCATTCCAAGCTTTGGTTTCACAAGATTGTCATTACAAACCATGGTTTGGCCATCATCATGCGTTAGTCAGTGAAAAGTCCAAGCGAGGATGACGTTACGTTACCTTCTTTAACCATTCCCACTGTAAGGCATTTTTGGAAACGGCAGAACTGACAGCGGTTCCTCCTCCTCTTGTCCACTGGGCAGTCTTTGTTAGCCAAGCAAACATATTTTGCATTTTTCTGCACAGTTCGCTGTCAGGGAAAAAAAGAAAAAATTGTATAAATAACTACAGATGGATTGTTTATCATGCTAAAATTACAGGAAAAATAGTAGCCCTTTATTAGGCAAGGAACCATATGTGGTCACCTCGGAGTATTCAGAACGGACTGGGAGATGAATTGTGTCAATCAGTCAATAAAAATGTACATATGGAGAATTTTTTTTTTTCTTTTATTTATTATTTATTTTTTATGTGTTTTTTTAATTATATTTTTATTTTATTAGTATATATATATTTTATTATGGTTTTAGTTATCGCTTCCCTTTTAGTAGTTTTGAAGGTGTTTATAATTGAATATAAAAACAATCTATTATCTTCCTTCCACTCACTTTGAAGAAACCTTTGCAGCCTTCACAAGTACGGACTCCGTAGTGCTGACAGGATGCATTGTCTCCACACACGGCACAGCGGCCCTCGCTCAGAGCCGGGTTGTGGATTTTGGCAGAGCCCTCCACGAGCCTGGCGCCGTGCTCTATAGACATAACGGGGCAAAGGAGCGAAGACACTTGCTGCTGAGGAGACATGAAAAAAGCATCGTCCTGACCGAATGGAGCATCCTGGTGGGGCAGCACGGGAGAGTGCTGCTCCGGTGCGGGGCTGAAGGGGAAAAACGAGGGCTGTTTATCAGCTTGAGGTGCTGAGTTGTAGGCGCTAAAAGTGGAATCCCATAGAGGTGCACAGAGTGTCTGAAAGCCCGTTGCTGGGGGGGAAGCGGCAGGATAGCCTGGACTGCCGTAGTAGTCAGAGCCGCAGGACGACAGAGTCTCATCGATGCAACTGAGTGTAAATGAGCCTGGGTAACAGCCATACACTTGGAGGTCATCCAGTTTATAGGCTTGGTTCTGCATTTGGCAGTCCAAACTTTCAGCGACTGAACTCTGGCCAAACGATAGAGTAGACGTGGAAGCCGAGGCGGGAATCTTGCAGGAAAAAGCATCAAACTCCCCTATGTAGCCGCTTCCCACTAAGGTATTGATGCTGGGTAACAACGACGTGGACAGCTGCTCCTTCTGGCTACCGATGTCCATCGCCAACTTGGCGCCCGGGTCAGGGTTTAAGAGGTCAGAGCCAAAGTGGGTGTCATGGGTCAGGGATACGTGCTGTGTTTGTACACAGGGCATCGCTGGGGCACACAATGACATCAGTTAGCACTCGAACAGAACTCAAGGGTAAGACAAGTCTGGTGTGGTCGTGCTTTAAAAAAGTTGCATACGCAAAACTGCCGCACAAGCATCTTAGTTACAACGTCAGAGGAGTTTGGCCCTAAATCACTCAAATACAGGTCAGTGCCTGCATACGTGAGGTGTCAGTGTCGCTATAAGTGACTTGGTACTTATATACACTTCTTAAATAGCAAATATGCTCAAATTACATTTAATCTCATGCTAGTAGTCATAAATAATGTTATTTGTCCATGTGATGACGTTGATCATGATTTTCACATTTAGAGACAATCATGTAACAAGGTAGGAAATGGATGAATATCAACATGAAAATGTTTTTTTCTATTTATCTCTACAAGTGTTTGCATTTTCATATGATCGGTTCTACAACATCCCTAGGAAATTACAATGTCCCCAGTACGGATTATACACAGTTGATGGTATTGGTGTAGTCGTAATGACAACAAATATAAGTATGACCCCAAACTCTTGCTTTTATGTCAGAATATTAACAGTAGCAAACTTAATTTTATACTCGTACCCAATTGTTACTACTTGTATCCAATTGTTACTTAAGACATTTCCTGAACAGTTGGTTCAACAAATGTGACACTTGAGCCTGGAAAAGATTATTTCTGCTTCCATTATTTCCTATGGGAAAATTTTGTTTTGAAACCAGATCCCGCTTTGTTTGTCCGTAGAGTCCACTAGGTTTTCCTTATAGTCAGTAATCCTAACCCGCCTTCTGTTTCCTTTATTACCCCCTTGAATGCCTTATTTCCCATTATGCCTTCTTGGCTTCAAGGCATCTCAGCCTTCTTTAGAAAGTGTAGACGTTGGCCCGGTGGAGCCGTCTGATGCTGTCAGATATTGTGTTACTGGCTGGTCATGTTCTTAAGAACTCCTTGAGTGGAGGGCAACCCTCTTTCACAGGGACTAAACCAGGGAGTGCTGCAGATTGTATTACAGGAAGGGCCCAGTGCCATCTGAAGTGAGAAAGGTGGCAAAGCCTGGTTATGCACGTACTTGCACAGGTGTGTGTTTGGGGATCGATTTGGGACATGGTGAGGACAGTATAGGAAAGTCATGTGGTTTGAAGGTTAAAACGTGGCTTTTGCAATTTAGACTTGGGCTTAGACTCACTTTAAAGGGAACTTTGTGAAAAAGGCTTCCCTAAACTCTGCAAACACATACTGCATAATCAATAGCATCATTCCATTTGAGAGAAAGACTAATTTACTTCAAATCGTACTTCATCTGCATGAGGACCATGATGTTTTGTTTTTTGGAGGGGATTTTTTTTTATAGTCATATATCATCTTTGGTATAAAATATGAATAATATGAAGCAAACAGCACTATTACAAGTGATATATATCAAACACTAACCTGATTCACGTAAATATCCAAATTCTGATGTTGGTCATGTATTCCAAGTATAAACTTTATAGGCCCCGCTGATGCACACGCCCACTCACACAAGCGCGCGCGCACACACTCACGCACACACGCATCAGTTCAGATCGACGCGGGACGCACCATGTGCAGCTTGTTTTATCACGCTGTGGAGACTACAAGGCGGGACCGTGCCTAAAACGGTGGTAGAGAGGAGGGCTGGTTTCCGGTTCACAGCCAATCATGTAGCAATCGCCACAGACGTCATATGAGTGACGCATTCACGGGATTCCACTGACGCAAACGCCCATGCGCTTCGCGGTCTAAATATAAAGCACTAACTTGCTGCTCACGTGGGACTATTAATGGACGTCAGTAAAAATAGGACTGTTTGCAAGAAGATAAGACTTTTTATATCAGACATTTCACACACGCAGAACCCCCCCCCCCCACTTGATTGCACTAAGTGATATACTCCCCAATTAAAGAGATGCTTAATTGCATTGTCGTACACTGTTGCATAATGGACGGCACTGCCCCAGCTGTAAATGCCCGTTTGTCAGCAACAATTGAAGCATGAGTTAATGTCATAACTTATCAGTCCCAAGCAGTTAATACAAAGCGCACTTGAACCCTCAGGAGATGCCAGGGTGCGATCCAGTTTCTCTTTAGGGTGCGAGTGATTGTTCAGTGTGAGAAGAAATTGTTTTACTAATGAACTTATAAATATGAAGATCAGTGTGTAATGTTTCTCTGATCATGCAAGTGAATTTTAATGATACATTTATATTCCCCAATATTTAATGACATCAATTCTAATTGAGCAGACACCAATGTTTGAGGAGAACGCATTGTTTTCTATAGTTTGACAAACATGTATGCTCCCATTTAAAACGTCGGCTCCTATAGTTAGGCTCTTAAATTTTTTAAACCTCCCACGTAAAGTTCCACTTTTCCCTCTCATTTACTTCGGATTAATCCTCCTCCATGCTTCTTTTCCTCACTAACTCTGGATTAGTCCTCCTTCCCCACCCATGCATTCTGCCAAGCACGTCTCCTGAAATTCTGCCAGGAGAGATAAGCATTAAGATATTCAATTGGCAGGCCACATGAAAGGGAAACATAATTCACAAGCATGTGTATAAATAGTGTTTAAAACCAAGAGCTACATATTTACTTCATTTTAATCTTTTCAGATATTGCCTGGCTGAAAAAAGAAAAGCAAAACATGGGAGACAAGAACACAGGGTAAGATAACAGTAGCATCACACCAAAAGGTCCACTGAGTTAAGGTCATTTAACAATTTCCCCCATTCTGTCAATTAAAATACATAAATAAATATAATTATACAATACATTAAGTGCAAGTAAGTATGTCATTCGAAAGCTATAAAACCCAATAAAATATCGATTTAAACATACAGCCACATGTAAATGTACTTTTTCCATGTGCTTGTGTTGAGAAAATGTATTTCAATCACAACAAAAGGTTGCATTGTTTAAAATTGCCAACAATCCTTACTAGTACTAACACAATTGCAACAGTTTAGAAAATCAGGGAAAGAAAGCAGACATAAAATGTTATCTAAAAGAACACAGAGTATCTCTGCGTTGTTTATGGAATACTGCCATCCAGGGTCCCTCTGTGGAAACAAAAATAGTTTCTACTTGAAGTTGAAGAAACCGGATGGCTTTGCCGGTGGACCCATTAACATGTTAGCTTGGTTCTTGTGAGTTATGTGGATCTGGAATAAAGGAATACAACAGGTGGCTTGGGTTGAGTCAAAAAGTAAATTGTTTGGAATGATACATGATGTACTAGGCTATAAACGGCACACGGTGGATGCTTTTTATCCCAAACGTATTGCTCACTTGTGTGATAAAGCAGTCAAAATAGTCACAATTATTAAATGTTGATTGATGTTCTTATCAATCAAAGTAAATGCGCGATTCCTTTGACCCTGAATCGGAATGTATTTGAGTGTAAGGAAATGCCTGAAATGAGGTGTATGTCGCACCCTGGTGGCTAATAAAATATATGCAATTTTAAAAAAAATTAACCAATGACTTATTTTCAGATTTGTTATTTATCCATTTATTTGCGATGGCCTCTATTACACTGCTGGAGTTTGTAATTTAGTTTGATATTACATTATTTGACCACACTACTATTAAAATAAATGCACAAACACATGATTACATTACAAAGCTTCATATTTTGCACATTCTATCCCAGTGAATTTAGGAGTGACTATGAAAATAGACTTACTGTACAAGGAGGTTGCAACCACGGCTCTCCGTCAATTTGCATGGGCAGGGTTTTCAATGTCCTATTTTAGCGAGGCAGGAGTGGCAAGGTTAATTAATTGTTCTAGTTTAAAGCAATTATTTACGTGTTAAGAATAAAAGCACACCACCTTATTGTAATTTGGGACGCCTGTGCCAATCGGTGCCCGGCACTCTTCAGTCCAGTGTAGATCTGACCCATTTCTATCATCCCTTCCAAGCCTACCACCTCCAGACGCTTATCGGTCATGTCTGTAAAGATTTCAAGTCGAAAAGTCTCTTGAAACAGTTTTAGAATGGTAATGTAAAACAAACCCACCTTGTACTGTTGTCTTAAGAACTTCTGGATCAGTAATGACTTCATCGCTTTGCACACGTGGTGGACCATCTGGATTACTGGACTCGCCCCACAGGTTGGAGCCTCCGTAGATGCTGGGTATGTTGAGGACAGCGATGCACGAGAGCGACGTGGTGCTCAGGTCCAGACTTTTACCACAGCACTGTTCAACAAAGAATGAATGAATGAATAGTGCTATCTAAAAAGGTCACATGGCTGTCAGAAAAACTTTCACCTCAATGGTGAGACACTCTGTGAAGTTCTTGCAAGACGAACAAAGGGTCTCAGATGTGGCAAACTCCAAATACCAAAGCTTGTTTTTCATTCTTTCCAACATTAGAAGAAAAAGTGTTTTATTAAGTATAGCAAACAGTGACACGGGAACTTGCCACATCACGGATATTTTTTTTAACCAATACTCAGTCCATCATCCTCACCTGCTGTTGAACTTTTGAGGGCATTTTTCTCTCATGGAATGGAAACGATGAGCAACAGAAGCATCCTGCTCAATGAGAAGACCAAAAAAAAAAAAATCCAGCTTACAACTCAAGTTCAGATATTGCAACACTAGTATAACTCACCGATCCTACTGAGAAGTAGTTATTGATGATCTGGTAGGGCACAGAGTCTCCCACTTGTTTAGGATCATCTGGTGTCACCTGAATGCTCCAGCGGTCCATTTGAATCAGCTCACTTGACTCAATATCCTTCAGAATCTCTCTCAGATCGGACCCGTCATAGCCTTAGAAGATAAGCAGGAAATATGCATGACCGGTAAAATTGCATATGAATCAATGTTTGCCTGAGTTTGACGTTTTTACCTCCACCCCAGCGCAGACAGCGAGCCAGGTCATTGCCGGTACCCAAGGGCAGGATTGCTACTTGCGGATTCACCTGGAGGTCAGCTTTGTCTGAAAACACAAGAACGTGCATTCTTTATGATCACACATGCGAAACGTCTTCTAAAGCAAATATTACTGCACCGATAGCATCCAAAATCCACCCAGCTGTGCCATCTCCTCCGCATGCCAAGATCCTGTAGTCGGGAAGCTTGCGGAAGAAATGGAGTCTGAAAAAAATATATATTGTTAAGAAAAGTACACACAATTGTGACATGGAAGCATGTTTTTTACCCAGGGGTGGGACCTCCATTTGAAAGGTTGTACACTTGACGTGGATTCAGCAGGTACTGAAATTTACAGAGAACTCTGTAGAGGAACATAATAGAATGAACACATTTTGGAAGTGTTCCTAACTGTGTTGTTTGTGTCGCTCTGCATGATATGAAAAGGGGAATTCCATCAAATGGTCAAAATAATTGCTACCATCTGAATATACCTGATGTGAACTCACCTTTCACCCTGGTTTCCTCCACTTTTTGGGTTTACGAATACCAGTAGTGGGTGAATGTCAGGAATTGGGACAATCTGAGGAAAAAAAACATTTCTCAATCTTTACATATGTTTCAAAATGGTCTTGCCATTCTTATACAAGAGTTTTTTAATTCCTTCATTAAGTGATATGTGCAGGACACGTATGAAAAAAGGTGATGACACGTAACCTGTAAGATGTTCCCATCAGGAGTCACGTTCAACAGATCGGTGTCCTGTTCCTTGAGGAAACACAAGACAAACAATGAACTTAACTATGCAGGAATACAATGTACCAGAGTTTGGCGTTCTACCTTGGAATGAGCATAGATGGCCCATGGTGGGAGGATATGATCTTTCAATGCCCCACAGCTGCAGGTGGACAGTCCAGTATAGACGCACTCATCATGGCGCTTAAAAGAAAACACAGCCGTGTTTGTATTGTTGTTATTCTTTATAATCCAGTCACATTTTCTCACCATCTGATGGCACCATACACAACGTCTTCCAGCTAAAGTTTTAATCTTCCTTTTGCAAACTTGACACTTGGCGCTGCGGTCGGATCTGACCCAGTCGTGAGATGGCACCTGAGGCAAAATGTTGATGACTTTATCTTCATTCAACTTTGTATGTATGTGTGATGTGAATATTTATTTAGGGTGGCCATGAAAATACTTTTGGGTGGTAAACGATATTTAAAAGCAAAGTTCGAGGAACGAAATAGTTCTCAGGCTTCTCACCCTCAGTTCCTGTTTTTTTTTGACAAAAGTAGGAGCACAAGGTTCAACGTTCTTGTTGGAACAATGACTGTGGGCAGTATACTTGCAACCTGAGGGTAGAGAACATCAAAACTATTATTGAAAAAAGAAAAAAAAAACAAAAAAACACACTTAATTTTCAATAGAAGGATTTCCCCCAACTTTTTCAGTTCAAAATAATAATTTGGTTCTTCCCCGGGACTCCAACGAACTGAAATAACTAACATTGTCTCGCATTCTATTTTGCGTCCCATTTTGTAGAGTCTTGGTGCTCTTACGGGTGCAACAGAGTCCCTGCTTCCTGAGACCGAGCAGCATGCTCTGACACACACAACAGTAGGCCGGTTTGTTAAAATTCTTCATTCTCCAAATATGCTGCCCATCCCTTTGCGGCACCTATGGGTGGGGAAGCAAACACTTAAGGAAGCGCTGCTGCTTTGCGGAGGAGGAATAAAAAGACAGGGGAATTGTCGCAAGGTCAGGAATGAGCCATGTTTTGGTTTACCTTCAGTCCAAGTAGAACAAGTAAAGGCACATTGTTCATGCCTCCCTTCAGCCATTCCTCCAGTGTGACAGTACCGCTGGCATCCACATCAATTGCTGTCATCATGTCCTTGAGCACCTAGACACACGCGGAAAAAATGTTTTGCGTCAATGGCTTTTGACTAGGGTGGTACCCTGAAATGTTTTACTTTTGTATCATCGACATACAGTATGACAGCTTGCAAACACAACCGTGAATATTTTTTGCTTAGGGAAAGTGACCTCTGTGTCCAGTCATCGAATTAGCCCTATGTAACAAAAAGAGTGCTCCTACAGTTCTGAGCTCAGTCACGTCCCAGCCGAGGTAATCAGCCGCTCGCATCATCTGTGTGATGATCCGATCCACTTCCTGACGGAGAAACAAAAAAAACAAAAACATTTGTGTTTCTTAAAGAGTCCATTAATTGGAACAGTTTTTACAGAGCACATAGATTGTGATTAGAAAAACTTACAGCGCTATCCAAGTGTCCATTACCATCTTTGTCATAAAGTTTAAAAGTAACTGAAAACACACACACAAAAAAAAAAACATTATTTCTCACAAGATGAAATGCATAGCAAAACATTTAGAAGGTAACCAACATTCCAGCTTCTCCCGTGGCTGCCCTTCCTCCAGCACTGAGAAGTAACAGGACATGTCACGGAGAAGCACACCACCTGACAGAAACAAAAGAAATTATTCATAACATAAATGTCAAGTCAAAGAAATTCTCTACACTATGTGATTGCATATGGAATGATATTGAATGCTATGGAATAATATAAATGATAACTAAATGGAATGAAAATTTATGTTTGGTGAGTTGAAATTGTTACTTCAGTGAATTGCTTTTTTTTTTCAAATGGAAACTATGATGTGAATCCTTATGTTGAATGTCCCACTGGGAATGAATGGGGAAGTATTATGGGACAAATACATTTTTGAAATGAGGAAAATAAATACCCCAGGTGAAGTGGAGTGCAGAGATGCAGATTTGCGGTGTACATGTGCATCAGCCATCTATTTATTCACCTTTGGCCACGGTTGTTTTCGTGGAGCCATTCTGCTCTACATTTTGGAAATAACGGAAAAGGCGCTGGCACAAATCTGCAGGAAAGTCATCGACTTCTAGATAAGTCTTGAGGAAGAGGCTCAATCCTTCTGCATCCACATACTGGCCCAAAAAAAAAAAAAAAAAAAATCAAACAAAGGCATCATGACACTGAGGGGGCTGCACATATTGTTGTGAAAGAAAAGCCGATCTGTATAACTAACCTCTCCAGAGCTGTGCTGGGCCAGCCTGCCTCCACTTTGAAACTCCTTGATAACGTCTTTCACCTTCAAATTGCTGTCTGCAAAAATATAAGTAAAAAAAAAAAAAAAAAAGTCAATTGCTTTACTAAAATTTCCATTCTATCCGTAGTTTGAAAAAAAAAAAAACTTCTGTAATACGCAACCCCTGCTAATGTTTATATTCATACCAGTACACATTAAAATATTTTTTTGTGGGGGTGACTCATTGTTTACATCTTAAAACAGTCTAACATCACTTCTGATTATTAAAATATTCAAATAGTGACACTTACATTGCATGTATTCTTGCAGCTGGATAAAATCCACAGGTGTTAGAGTACTTCCTGTATCCTCAGAGGAGGCCATGTTTTATCTGAGGGAGACACAGCAACACAAAAACATGGAGAAGAGAATTCTTACACTTGCAAAGAGCCACATATGTTGTTCACAGGCTTTAATTTCCGGGCTTTATAACTGACTCCTTAAACTGGTTCCCCTCCATTCCTGAAGCCAGACACAAAAGTAATAAGTTGAACACACCCCTGTCGGTTCAGTTGTAAAACAACCCAGAGAAATGTTTGCATCGAGAAAGTGGTTTTCACCAAAGGATACAAAGACAACTTCAAATTATACATGGCAAATGTCCATCAGGTTCATGTGAATTAATGTAACATTTAAAATGAGAGACAAGAGTACAGACAAACAATACATTAGAATAAGTTGACTCTTCTGCACATGTTTTAGACCCATGAAGCTCAACCCATCCAAGCTGCTCACCTTGTCTCAGCTTGATTTTGTGATCACGGAGCTCTGCTCAGCAACAGGCCACTGGCCAGTCTGCCTCGGTATTAAAGGATGTCAGGGATTAAGCATGCAGCAGGAGGAGGAGTCTGTTACCACATGATGACTGTGAGTGCCAACCCTCTCATTGGGAATTTATGAAGATAATGCAAGAACTGAATTTCTTTTTCAAACGTATGAATAAAAGATAAAGAGTACCACTTTACAATAAGGTTTTATCATTTGCTTATACAGTAATGGTGGAATAAACCAATACAAAACAGAATTGCCAATGCTGCTTTTAACTAGAAATGTTAACTCAGCATTTTACTACTGTTAAAAGTGAAAGCCTTGTTTGATAACAGAGTAGGACAATTTAAAATACTTGAAGAGAGAAAAGCCTATTCCAAACCTGAATAATCACCACCACATGCAATTACAGCATTGTCGTTGATGAAAGGTGTTTTCACACCATAGACGGGGACTGACAGTAATTGTTGGGTATTGATAGCTTCTTACCTGATCAAGCATCCAGTCACACTCTCGTTCACACCTATGGACAACTTGGAGTCTTGAATTATGAATGCATATAGGAGGAAATTGGAGCACCCTAGGAAAACCTTGTCAAGCAAGGGAAGCACATGGAAACTCCAAAAAGAAAGACTAGAGAGATTCACTTGTGCAACCAATAATATATCTATTTCATCCAAAGTGACATTTGCTCAAAATTATACTTCTACAGGGTAATTGGAAAGTAACGATTTATTTATAAATTATTATTTTAAAAATAAGTAAACATTTTATTTTATTATCAAATGACAGTGTTGATATTTTCCGCCCAGTAGGTCGCGCTGTATTTTAGTTGTAATGCCAGTTTAACATAATAGAATAAGAACGACTTCACGCAGATGCAGGTGTATGCGTCTTCCGGTATCAGTCTCAAGAGTACCGACGTCGCTAATTTGACAATTAATCAGTATTTTCGTGGGGGTCATGTTTGTTCAATATGGCGTAATGTATTGGAACTAAATAGGTCGCATTATAACGCTATACTGTCCTGTTGGCGTTTTACCCCGAGTTCCCCCTCATTGTTTTTCACGAGCAAGGCTAAAGCTAAAGCTAGCTAGACATAGCCGAGCCGCACACACTTTTCAGTAGTCAGTGTTTAAAACTCGTAGCTATCGAGTCATGGCCACTCGGCGTCTGACAGATGCCTTCTTGTTATTGCGGAACAATGCGATCCAAAACCGGCAGATATTGGCTGAGCAAGTGAGTACAAACGACCCCCGTCTGAGTACACGTAGCAATGCTGCGGTGAGTGGTCTGCATCGTTTTTGACATTTATTTACTGTGTTTGTGTGTTTGCATTATTATAGCCAGTTGTACTGTGCTAGCCAAATTAGAGTAGAATGGCTGTCTCGTAAATGTCATTTAGGTAGATTCCTGTTATTGTTATATCGTTGCCACGGTATTTCACCTCAGGAATGACTTATGATAATGAGGGGGGGCTAACAATAGTAGCTAGTAAGCGATATTAGTTTACAAACAACGATTTTCCTGGCCAAGAGATAAGTGTATTTATTGTGGTGATGAGCATTCACATGATGAGCCAAGTGCTTTCTGCACTGAAAAAGCAGTAGACCACAGCAAGGCTCTTAAGCTTCATTATTTATGTATTCTTGATTTTTCTGCGATTGTCCTGTACATGCTAATAAACTGTGGCCATCTAAACTTGATTTTTGATGTCATGTTGTCTGCTTAATCTGCTCCTACTTTTGTTTGTATGTGTTTGTAGTATGCTTTGGCTGTTGTAAATGTTTCACTGTTTAAAAAAAAGTAGTTCTTTATGCCGGTAAATTTTAAGATTGTGGATATTTATTTTTCCCAAAATAATTTTTAGGATTCTCCAATGTTAAACTTCCTCTGTATATCAGCTTGTAATCGTAATTTGAAGCTGATGGTAATTTTAACAGTGTTTATATTAAAAAGTAATTATTTGTGGTAAGCCTTGCTTGGTGGTCATTGCTGGAATTTCTGGGGCTCACTTCTGTTCTGCTTCTGTCCTCTCCATTTTCTTCTTACCTTCTATTGGATGGAACCTCACTGCTATCTGCCAATCAATCTAGGAACTTGATGAGGTACCATTGTTTTTATTCTTGGTACAATTATTCCCCCTGATACTTTGAGTGATGTACTCAATTCAGCCTGTATTATAGAAATTGAGAAATTTTTTGTTTTCAAGTTGACTGACGATCGGATGGCGTTGGTGTCGGGAATCAGCCTAGATCCCGAAGCAGCCGTCGGCTTCACCAGGAAGTTGCCCCCCAAATGGATAGAGGGCATTGACGAGGTAAATAAAAATTTCCAGAACTCATCCACATCATGTGTGACTGCGCTGAAGCCTCGTCTTTGAATACCTTTCAGATCCACTATGAAATCTCACGGGTTCGCCAGAAGATGAAGGATCTGGCTTTGCTTCACGACAAGCACATGAATCGGCCCACGCTGGATGACAGCAGTGAAGAGGAGCATGCAATCGAAATCACGACACAGGAGATCACGCAGGTATGCGGCTTGGCCAGAATTATTAAATGCTCTTCTGCTTGATGATGGCAGAAAGTGCAGTCAAGTTTTGTAACATATTTTTGTGCCATTTTTGTCTGGTCATGTGCCTTGAGATGTGAAATGTGTGTCCGGGAAACACAACTCTGTCTTAAGGTCCGCAGCTAAAATGCTCACGGTTCCTTTCATACTACAGATGTTCCATCGATGTCAGCGAGCCGTAACGGGCCTGCAATCTCGCTGTGGCCACTGCACCGAGCAGGAGGAGCGGCTACTGAGAAACGTGGTCTCGTCGCTGGCACAGAGTCTACAGGAACTGTCCCTCAATTTCAGGCACACGCAGTCCAGCTACTTAAAACGTACGATTTGTCATTCGATCTGTCACTGAGTTGTTTGCTTAAGAATGTTGAATACATGTGAAATTTTCTTGCAGGTATGAAGAATCGCGAGGAGCGATCAAAGCACTTTTTTGACTCAGGACCATTAATGGAAGAGGACGAAGATCTAGCTTTGTATGACAAGGTGTGTAACTCAAGTGGAATCGCTAACTAAAGTGATGTCATATGGCCTGGCGTCATGTCGGCTGGGGATTATTTGCACAGGTGAACTGCATGCAAATAAATAATAGCAGAAAAACAAACATTAGTCCAAATGTTAGTGACTCATGAGAGAAAGTGAAGTAGTGTAATCCCTCCACCATTCACAGAAAATGACACTAAATATTAATTCTATAAAACTAGCATACAGTTGCATACATTGTTCCATTCAAATGTTTTTCCCCCATCCAATTGTTACGTTTCAGGGCTTCACAGATGACCAGCTGATGCTGGTTGAGCAGAACACAGTCATGGTAGAAGAACGAGAGCGAGAAATCAGACAGATTGTCCAGTCCATCTCTGATCTGAATGAGATTTTCCGGGATTTGGCCGGAATGGTGGTGGAGCAGGTAACGACATCAAAAGAAGAAGCCTAATCATAGCACCTAAATTCCAAATTCAAGTGGTCACGTTTTCTGCTGTTGTTCCTCCAGGGCACCGTTCTGGACAGAATCGACTTCAATGTGGAGCAAGCGGGTGTCAAAACAGATGAAGGCTTGAAACAGTTACAAAAGGTAAAAGCCAAGTCGACCGCCGATACGTACTTTTGACACACGGGAGCCGAAATGCATCTGATGTTTTCTGCTTTGCAGGCAGAGCAGTACCAGAAGAAAAACAGGAAGATGCTGGTCATTTTGATCCTCTTTGTCATAGTCATGGTTCTAATTATTATTCTTTTTTCAACCAAGTTTTAATCTTACATTCCTTTTGCTCTGTGTGAGTGTTTGTTGTGGACCTCTGCTCAAAACCAAGTCGACAGGCCTCCACACCAAGCAGGAATCATGAAATTTCATGTCGGTTTCCTGGTGTGCTTTGGGCTGTACCAAGATGTTGTTTTTTTTAAATCAAAGAAACAAGCAAGTATGATTGTGACTCATGCGTATTTGCCTAGGAGGCTGATACTTCACCAAGTTTGCGTATCTGTCCATCTTTCTCAAGACAAAACACTTTACGGCACAGGACAAGCGTGATACGTTGGTGCGGCAGAGTGGTTTCTGCTTACTTTCAAAGTGAAAATGGGGTTAAAATTTTGATCATGTAAAATTGTTTGTTCTGATTGAATCAAGTGGTTGCAAGTATCGCTGCTGGCCTGATCCATTCCGTCATTTTAAAATCAGCCATTGACATCCGAATCGAAATCTTTTTGGTTTTTCGTGGTCCCTGCATTAAGTGCTATCTTTTATGAACTGCAGTTTGCACATTCTTGAGTCCTGAGCAAGAAGAAGGTGTTACATGTTAAACTACTGTCATCTGTATGATGAAAAGAATTATTTATTTTTTAAAACTACAAATGATCAACAGGAGCGGAAATACTGTATGTTAGGTAAAACAAGTAACTTAAATTTTCATGTTCATCACTCCACTCAGAAAAAAATGTGATCCATCCCAGACAACCCATGGAGACAGAATTATGTTAGTCTGGTATTATTTTGTTCTTGCTCTGTTGATCTATAAAGACTGATATGATGAAGAGCTTTATTTGACGAATCTGTACTCCACTGTTGGGTCAGCGTGACCCCTGTCACAAGTGTCCTTGAACAACACACACCACCCCAGTTGCTTCTCAGCTTGTGTCCTCAACAGTGTAAATGAGCTGCTTAGTGACTAGCCGCCATCATCGGTGGCCCTCTTAAACATTGTCAAAGCCGCCATTTTTTTGTCAACCCTCGGAGGGTAGTGTAAAAGTCACATTCTGCAATGCCAGAACTGGAGCTTCTCCCACCCTCTTGTGTTGAAAGCACTTGTCATTGTCAAGCAAGCATTCGACACGTCACAGAGAATTGAGTGTGTGAAGAAGCTTTTCAATGCATTTTTAAAATATATATGTTAAACCATTTCTGTCATTAATGTGAAATTGTGTGTGTGGAAAAAAAATGTGCAAGTGGTACTCGTATGGAGTTTTTTTTTTCTAAAGAAAATAAACCTGCGATGATGGTGTAGCTTGATTTCAGTGCTGTTAAGTTTTTTTAAATTATGACAACTATGAATTTGTACCCCAGTGTAGACAAGTTAGAATACTAAGTGATGTGAAAAGGAATTACAACAGTAGGATCGATGCGCAAGTTAAAATTGGGGGGTCACTTTTGAATGCAATTTTTGGTCTGGCCCCAATTTATAAGGGGTTGAAGTAGAGCTTGAACTTTCTACCCATCTAAAGACAGTGCGTAAATTTATCACCTGTTAATCTGTTCGACTTACATACAGTTCCGCGTTAAACGAGGACCATCGCATGCGCTGTTTCGGTCATAAATTTACTGAGGAAAATTGAATACGTGTACAGTGTACACTGAGGAAATTTGAATACGTGTACAATGTACACGTGGTGACAGGTTTGTACTTACCCTCGTCTGGCCCGGAACATAAACATGACTACCCTTTCAAAATAAAAGTCCACCTGTCATTCAAAAACTAACTGTTAATTTTAACAAATGCATTGAAAATAGTGTGTTTAATACACCGAGGTGTCAATTCGCATCTTATGAAGAATCGGATGGCATCCATCAAGTTCAAGCCTCCGCTGTTCGCCGAAATGCCCATTGACGAGCTGAGCTAGCTAAATAGCCAATGCTAGTTGACCCAGGAAATAAACTGGACAGTACTTTAAACTTGTATTTTTTTTCTTGTATATTTTTTCTTTTTTCACCCGAAACAATTTTCTTCTTTCCATCAATCAAGCAAGCACGATGAGCTGTTGCATGAATGACGATGACCCTTTTCCCGCTGACGAGTGTTTGTTCACTGACACCTTTTCTCAGGATAGCGTTTATAACATAATGGGACAGGAGCTGAGCATCATACAGTTATTCGGTGCAAACCTCGGCGTGGCTGCTCCAGTGTGGGAATCCGTAAGTATTACTTTTATGACCTAAAGGGAAATGTGCTTTTGGGAGTTTGCAAACATATTTTTAAGGTTGTGTTAAACTTATAATCATATTAATATCTAGTATTGGAGTGCTCGTGTGGATTGGTGGGGGCCGAGGAATGTGCAGGCAAACTGCATGAACTTGTTTTCTTCGAAGTGTTGTGGAATAGGCCCAGACAGGGAGTACCGGACGAGAACATCTCAAGGTCGTTGAGGAACGAGAACAACAGCACGTCTATGTGGCCCGGCTTCGCGGGGAAATCCAACCACCTGACCTCAGCGATAGCGCCGACGCGGGGAGGAGATGGCCGTCGACCAATCATCTCACAATATTTTGCATGCTTTAATATTCATATTGTGTTTCTTTAAAACTGGGCAACCCGGAAGAATGTGTCGTCTTTTGGTGGTCACAAAAACGCAAGAGTTTTAGTGTGAGGGACCCGGGACCCAGGCCTGTATTAGTGCGCTTTGTCAGGAATAAACAATTGGTAAATTTGGTCTGATTGATCTACTGGTCTTCTCTTTGACAGAACGAACTCGCAAAATTGTTAGGTGCGCCAGTGTGTGGATTAGGACATAGCAATTTATGTGTTAAGTGTTGATCGCAATTTGGAGTCAGATCAATAACTAGAATCCGTAACCTAACAGACCTCATGTCGACTTTGCAAAAATGTAATCTTTAACTTTGCACCTGCGTGCGTATGTGCGTGTGTACGCACTTGCAGGCAGTACAATTGTGTCGATACTTTGAGGGGCATAGTGTGGAGTGCCGTGGGAGACGCGTCATCGAACTGGGATCGGGAACTGGTGTTGTTGGGATTGTGGCTGCTCGCCTCGGTATGTGATGCGGTACACTCACAGTGTGGCAGACCGTTACCTCAGTTGAGCGCACCTGTGACGTCACGTCAGATCATTTAAAAAAAAAACACATTGTGCGATAGAGAAGAAACCTTGGTTACTTGAAGCATGAATGTAAATATCCCATTTCTATATCATAATGTTTTATCCACAAAAATACAAATGATTATTTCTGTTGACTTCTAGGTGCAGATGTGACCCTCACTGACCTTCCCATGACTCTTCCACAGCTTGTCTCTTCCAATGTCTGTGCCAACATGCCATCCAGCGGTTGGCCATCTGCCCCTCCCACTGTCCTCCCTCTGTCCTGGGGTGAGGACCACATGAAGTTCCCCTCAGACTGGGACCTGGTGCTGGGCGCAGATATCGTTTACAACCCCAAGCTGTTTCCACTGTTAGTGGACACGCTGGCTCATTTGTGCAAGAACAAAGGTGTGGTTTACCTCTCCTCCAAAATGCGGAAAGAGCATAAGACGACAAGTTTTTTCAAAGAGCATCTGCCAACAAGATTTAATGTACAACTTGTGCACCGCTATGACAATCTAAACATTAATATTTATAGAGCATCTTTTAGAAAAGCCCGTTAAGAGCACCAACATTTTTACCAAGGATATGATTTAACAATTTTGGATAAGAAGCAAATGTCACATTGTCACTTTTATATCATAATTTTTAAAAAGTTAGTTTACATTTCTTTATAGTCGGTACTACATCTGTCTCACAGTTGAAAGGGTCTGGGTTTGAATCTCTACTCAGCACTTCCTGTGTGGATTTTGCATGTTCTCGTCAAGCTTATGTGCGTTTCCTGCAGATAGTCTGCTTTTCTTCCACATTCCAAAATCGAATCATTTTGGATTAAATTAGGTGTGAGTGTGAATGGTTGTCAGTTTTTATGTGCCCTGCAATTGCCCGGCGACCAGTTTGGATTGTACTCCACCCGGGAGTAAATAGGGCAAAATGATTGGCTGGATTTTATGGTTCCATTTCTTGAATACAAACAAAGCATATTCCACATGTCATGTTGACTTGTTAATGTTTACTTAATTCTCTTGAGAAACGATGAAAATAATCTTCATGATGGAGATACTGATTGTAGTTATATAACTACTTCTTATTGATTGTTAAAGCAGTCAGATTGTGATAATTTGATATTCAAATTAGGGATCGGCATTTCAATATATTACATTGATCATTTATGGGGAGCACAATTAAGTCATTATTATGCTGAAACATTTTTGGAACTCGTGTTGATGTGTTGCTAGGGTGTAATGCAGCACATCTTACCATTATTGAAATGACTATTGAATAAAATGAATGATGAAAACAAATGCATTGGTATTGTTTATGTTTTACTGTAGTTTTAATTGAGACATTTGCCACCCCTAAAAATGATGACTCTCTCCACACCAACTATTCTGTCGACATCAACAGATTGTTCTGCCTCTGGCTCACTGTCTGCTCCTGATGCTTCATCCGCACTCCCACTCACTCTGCTGATGTACTGACTTTCTGTTCAGCAAAGGAAAGCCTGTTTGTCACGCTGGAGAGTTGCGAAGAAAAGGGAGGTACGGCATCCGCTGGCCTTGTGCTTTAATCGAGTCGACAAAGCAATTGATCCCAACAGTTCCATGCAGCTTTGATCACGTTGTGCAGGGCGTTTAGTCATCAGTAAATAGGAAAAGTTAATGAAAGACTATGGAGACTATTTATATGAATATAGCAGCTTAATGACAAATTAAACAACTGAAATACCTAAAAAAATAAATTAACATGTTAGTTTTACAAAGATTGAGCCTATTTGAGCTGTTTTGAAATACCTGATGGCATCACACTAGTGTGTGTGTGTGTGTGTGTGTGTGTCGAGTGGGAGGGAGACTGACCACCCCCACCTCTTTAAAACAAGTTGTCCTATTTGGACCACTCATGTCATACTTCACAAGCAGAGAGGAAATTATAATCATTGACTGAAGGTATGTGTGATCTTTTTTTTTAATAAACAGAACCTAAAATATATTAACTGCTATACCACAAAAGCACGATATTTTCTTTTATATTTTAGATCAAGTGAGCATATTATGGATTTATGGCCCAAGACTCAAGAGCTGCTGCCCCAGTATACCAGATATGATACAGTGCCTGGCAGAAATTATACACATAAGTAAGTATTTACATACAGTACGTAATATTGCCTGGGGTGGTGTTTATTTATTTTTTGTTTTGTTTTGGGAGACAGACTTAGTAGATGATATTTGCTTGCGTGCTTTATTAATGCATTGAGAAGTTTTTCATTTTTAGTTGTTTTCTTTGCTAAATGAAGGCCAACCATGTGACCTTTCTGAGTACCTTAAAGGTAAAAATATTCCATTTTATTTTGGGGTCAAAAAGTGGCCACCATTAAATCTATGCAGGTCATTTTTAAGTAACCTTTTAACATTTTCAAATGTCACACAGCTGTGGAAAAAAATTAAAAGGTATGAAAAGAAGAAAATACAGTAAAAACTAGAAACAAAATATTTTGGTGCAGTTCCAAATCTGGCAGTGAAAGAAAATAGCATTAAGGAAACTCACCTTAGGTTATGATATTTTTTCTCTCTTTTTTTTTTTAAATCCACACAGTCATCATGAAAGACATCAGGCAGCATATTATCCTCCAGATAGTCGTGACGAGCAGCGGAATTATGTCAGAGAGTCTAGCTACTGGACGTTACCTCGATCAAGAACAGGAGGAACGCTACCGCATCGCACCACCTGGACTGAGCCACAGGTGTGTCCTTCCAATTCTCCTCAACAACCTTTTATTTGGGGTCATCATTCTCAGCAGAACATGGGAGACTTTGGATCTTGTGATGCAAGAACAGCTGGACAGGTGGTGGGAGCACACCATGAGAGAGAAGGATGGCAAAGGAGGTGGGAGCCCTCCAATCTTGTTCGTTACAGGGAGTCTTCCAAGAGAGACAGCAGTAGCTACCGAGAGCTGGAAGCCTGGGCTGCTCGTTACAGCCATTCCCTTCCAAGGAGGCGGCGGATAGAGGCGGAGCTTAGGGGGGCCTCCCACAAGTTCCTGGAGAACAGACGAACTGGGTTAGAGTCTCGTATGGCAGCAATGCAGCAAGTTGGACAATGTGCTAGCACCAGAGATGATCCAGAACCGTGGGAAGAAGTGGTCAAGCAACAAACTTATAGTCCAGCTCAAGCCTTCGATGTGAGCCACGTGATGGACGTCAATGCAAAGATCCAAAGGAGAATGTTTAGTCAGCCCCCGGGTTATGTTGCACCTCCTCCCTATAAAGGTTCTTCAGTTATGCCCCACTATTGGCAGCAGAAGATGCAAGATAAACCAGACAGGAGCCAAAAACTCTGCCACGAGTTAGAAGGCTACCAAAGGAACCCAGTTCACAATGCACATATTCCACACACGGATTTGACGTATCCACGAATCTCACAAGAAGTTATGACAAAAATAATCCAGGAATCATCCCCAAAAGTGATCGAAGGACGGAAATTCAGATTGAACAAGAAGACAGGTGGGTTGACAATTTTTTGTTTAGTGTCTCGGATAGCAGGTCCAACAGAACACCCATCCACGACTGTTAGTGATCAAACAAACACTCCAAATCCAGATCTTGGAAAATGCTCACCTATCATTGGTGAAACTATCCAAACATACAAGGTGGCAGATGAAGTGGACAATAAGGCACTCACATTGACTTCTGCATTGACCTTTGGGGACAGGCAACTCAAACCTACAAAGATGACACCAAGTTGCACAAAAACTGGGCTGCCAGAAGAACTGCAAAAGACGGACAAGGCAGACAATTGCCCAAATAACTTAAATAATGCAGAGTCTACATTTGAGAGACGAGCCACTCAATCAGTGTCAGCCAAATATCCTTTGTGGAGGGAGCCAAGTTTCACAAAAAAGAATAAGAGTCCACTTGGCATGGAAGTAAGAAGACTCGATATCAAACAAGGCCCCGAAACAGATGAGGAAAAAGATGTTCTAGTGATTGACACAACATGCGTTGTTGTCAAAATGGAACTCATTGAGTCTCCCAAGAAGGAACACGTTCACCTCTTGGGATCCACAACGAGTCCGGAAAATAGTCCTGCCTCTTCCAGCCAATCCTGCAGTCTTCTTAGCCAAGAGTTGCCTCCTGATCAAAACATTGAATTAAATCTCTTGCCAATGAACAACCTGAACGTCAACCATACAGCAAAAACGACTCTTATGAATGAAAATACTGCAGGAGAATATTTGGAGGAGCAATCTGAAAAGAAAGATGCAGACAAGGGATTAGATGAAGCAAGCAAAAATGAAATGAAAGGGAAGCTATCAAAAGAAACCACCAAGCAGGAGCAGTCACAAGACCAAAGTAAGGATACGACATTCGGTGATGAAGATACAAGTCCTAGTGTTGCTTTTGATAACTTTTCAGGAACTCAGAAGCAGGTCTTCAATGTGTTGAACATAGATGGGACTAACGGCCAATCTGAAATAGACAATGTGGATCAGTTTGACATGATGGAGGTTCCTCCAGGTGGATTCACTCAAGAATCAACTAATCACAGTCACATCAGCAATGATGTCACTCCACTTCCTGCTTTTTCAAATCCTCTCTTAGTTGAAGCCCAAGAGTCCAATCCTAGTTTTATGCCATCACCTTTAGCTGCTCAGGTGCTACCGTGTTTCTCAGAGATTGAGGAAGCTCCAGATGTTGAGTTAGGGACTCTCGATCTGATCGCCGATTGCACACTTCAGCCGGAAACCATATCGGTGGAAAATTTGCCAACTTTGGTTCCCCTCATTGACCCTTCAACTCTGCCTTCTGATGTAACTAATTTCACTGCAATGCCTGAATTTGAGGTTAGTGAGGAAGACCAAGATGAAAAGGGACAATCTTCACAGTATAGTGAGCTCAGCGATGTATCCTCCAATGATGGGACAGATGAATTGGTGGCACAACAGCAATTAGCATGTGACCCAGCCAATGAAGATGCCATTGATACTGCTCTGGAGCTTCTAGATCCAAATTCCAGGACATCCCAAGGCAATCCTGCAGAACTCAACGCTGAGCATCAACTCATTTGCATTCAAACTGAAGAAGAGAACAAGACAGATGATTCAGAAGAGCATTTTCATAAAGTGACCCCATATCAAAGTGAGGATGAGGAGATCAAATCTTTGGACTTCCAAGCACTAGATGTCAAGGTGATAGAGCCTAACGTGGAGTCACCTGAGGACAACAAGGACTTGGCAGGTATTGAGGAACTGACAACTGAGTGTCAGAGTGACCTTCTATCATCTCCTAGCTTGCCTTCTGAAACAAACCATGAGGCTCAACCCCAAACTCTCACTCCACCACAAGCGTCAAAAGAAGAAACTGAATCGGCCTACCATGATTGTCCTGTTGGAGAACCTGACAGTCTCTCTGGTCTTCTTCTTCTGGACTCTTTGCCTTCTGAAAATTCACCTCCTCCTGAGGAAGATGAAAGTGCCTCTCTTGGTATCTCCGAGGGTGCAGAGCTTGAATATCCCAACTCGCTGTGGGACGCAGTGAATCGCATCAGGAAACATACAGCGCCGGACTCTGAGAACGAAGAAGAAGAAATGTTTGACTTTTGGGATCCTGGAAATGCAGATGTCAATTTGGATGGGGAAGTCTTTGAGGAACCTGAGGTGTTAGAGGGCACCTGTGCATTGCCACAGCCATGGCGTGAGGACGACACGCTGTCTTGCAGTAGCACCAGCAGCCATGACTCCGGGGACACGGTTATTATAGCAGATGACGATTGCCTGGTTGAAGCTGAAAATAACACGACAGGTGGGAAAGAGGGAGAAGGTGATGGAGATGAAAGACAATGTGACCAGAGTGAGAAGGACCAAATTGTGGACGACGGGTTGGCATCAAAAGACGAGGAAACCATGTAATGCAATTACAATATAGGGAAAATATGCAGAGTTTACTGTTGTACCAAACAATTTACTCAATGTGGTTTTATTAGACCTCAACCTACACATTCAAAAAGGAATGAATCATAAAACATGTTCCATAAAATGACGCATGCGAAAAAATATGAAATACTCCAAATCCAATGTTTGGTCAGTTTGATGACATCTTATTTGGATGCTTGGCATCGAAATATTATGCTCCATTAATAACCACCTGACATTGTCAATATAAATGTGAATTATTAGTTTGATCAATTTTTATTCTGCTCCTGTATTATAAGTGTTTGTGTTATTCTCCATCTCTGCATCTTATCTGATTACATTTGATTTCGGAATGATATCCATGTCATCAAAACAGATTTGAAATAAACTATCAAAGCTCCATAACTAATTGTAATATGTTGTTTTTAGTAACTATTAGAGGGTGAGCTGTAGAAAATAAGGAATCGTATAAATGAAACCTTTAGCATTTATGAGCAATGATGTGTTGAGGTGATATTTTGGGCAGGACTTGTGTAAAGCAATTGAGCTGTGGACAGGAGTGCATTGATAAAATATTGCATATTAATAATGGAGGAAAAACAGATGCAGAAATCTGACATTTATACAAAAATTGGGTTCATACAATTGAAAATAGTAGAAAAATGACAGCAAAATATTTGGTGGGTGTGAACACTTGTGAAACATTGACAACTTGACAAACACAGTCAAGCAAATTTATCCAAAGGGTCATAATATTTCCTCTCCTATTTCTTTATAAGCATTCTAAAGCAGACGGTTTTACGTTATAAAATATCCTGCAACTAAGTTTGAACAGTTTCACAGTCAAAATAATGTGCTAATCTAATTAAAGAGATAATGCTGATGTGAGGTAGAGATATAAGGGGTGATGAAATGGTACTAAAAACAAAACGTCAACACAATCCCCTTATACTCCATGACTAAAGCAACTTCTCAAAATTTGGAATCTGTGCAGTTTTTAGACATAACTATATTTTCGCCTCTGTCGCCACCGCCATGGCGTGAGCCGGCCATTATCAGCTGAAGAGAGACGGCCGCCATGGCGTGAGGACGTCAAAGTTCATCGTGTGGGATTTTCAGAGCATGGTCACAAAGATCTGGCAGGGAATATAAGTAGAATGCAGTAAGAAAATTAAACACTGATGAAACTCTGTGTATGAAAAACTAAATTTGCATATGTACCTGTTCGCTTGCTGCAGAGTTTGTCTTTGACATTTTCTGTCTCATGAGAGAAAAATTCGATGAGTTCGTCTTCGTGCTGCTCAGCAATGGCTTCACACTGCCACAAGACATCAAGATAAATCATTTCAAGACTCACAATATAGTCATTTTTATGATAAATTTGAATAAATCACAATAACAAAAAATCTTCAGTGCATTGTACTCACTGCAAATTTTAAACTGCTGGTGATTCTTGAATCCAGCGTTGCCTCTGAGAGGTCCATGGCCTCACCGTTGCGAGATTTGACCCTAATGTAAGACTTCCTGGTGGTGGCATCGTCTATATGCTCGCCATAGTCCTCCATCCTCTCACACACGCTCTCCAACAGCTCCAGGAGGTTTCCCTCAGAGCGTGCCAGAGGAACCTGCCGGCAGTGTAGTAGTTAAGGTGACCATTCACAATCATCTCAAAGTTATGTATTTTCTTTCTTTTTTTCCCCCAAATTAAATTTCTTTTGTTTCCCTCCTACAAAATTAGTATTTAAAAAAATATAACTTTTTTTTCCATAACTAAAAATGACCTGGCCATCTTTCAATTTTAAAAATCGAATGCAGTCCTTGAGCACAAAAGTTCACTCTCTCTCCTGTTAAGATAGATGAATAGATAGCATACTGACCTCCCTGATGGACTGACTACCATCTGGATTGATTCGAAACGAGCCTGTCTGGATCATTTTCTTGGGGTCAACTTGGGAGATGGCCCACTCCATCTCGTCCACCAGGGCCCTGCAAGCTGAGGGGGGGTACGAGGACCATTTACTATTTGGCTTCTGCACAATGGAGCATTCATAAAACATGCAATTTGCACAATCAAATGCACATTCATAAGAGATGTAACGTGCAGGCAGACACCAACCTCCACATCGGATGTCTTGACCTTGTCTGGCTGTTCGGCAGGTGCTCAGGAGGAGGAAGAAGAGCACACAGGTTGAAAGCAGGAGAGCCACTTTCCTCATGTTGCATTAATTTAACGCAATAATGACGACAGGGGGTCGGCTGTCACGTCAAGCTCACGATGCTGAAGAAATTAGCCGGCTTCCTTTTAGCAAGTGTGAGAAAACCTGCACCAAATTACACGAACGCTACTGAAATAGATATTTAAAGTGGCGTGGCAGCGCAAAGTTATGATGAGACTCACCAGATGCGAGTGGTGATTTGGAAGAGTTGGTCGCTCATCTTGTTCGACGAAATGTGATGACGTAGAACCTGCCACGTCATACGTCAACATGGGACACAGCGACCCCTGTGGCCAGGAAGACGCTCAAACACCAAATCTCTTGGCTGCTTTATAAAAGGCTGGTACTGAAAAGCTACACACTGATGATTCTTGAAAGTAAATTATCTAAGTAAAACCAATTAAATGTCTAAATAAACCTGTTTGGAGAACCTGGAATTTTTCGTAATGGGGGAAATTAAAGACTGCACTCTTATTTTTGTTCTTGAACATGACAGAGTAAAGACAGTAGACCTAATTTACAAAACGCAAATTCGCTTCATGTTTATTAAATTACAAAATTACACACAGTATACAATTATGTTTAAAGGTAACAAAAACGGAACTGTGTAATTGTAACTATATATATGTGTATATTATACGTATATACATATATATACATATGTATATACGTATATATATATATATATTTATATATATACACACATACATATATATGTATATACAGCTTTTTTCTTTACAGCTGGTTTATCATGTAATATGATGTGCGTCGCAAGGGATTCATAAATATACTCTTCCATCAGTCAGTTAAACATGGACACATTAGCATTTGTTTTAAGTGTGAATTGTTTTTTAAGCACTTTGTAACAGTGATTATTTTTCTTTGCACTTCCAGGAACATTTATGCACTGAGCGTGACAGATCATAAAATAAATAGATGCATTTCCCAGTATAAAATTTAGTTAGAAGGGGTAGGGGGGGGTCAGAGACACATTTTAGAAATACATTTAAAAAAATGACAATATTTGGTCCTGTAGTCAACCTGACTTTTTTTTCTCTGCTGATGCGAGATGTGAGGCACACAGGTGGAGGCAAAAGAGGGCAGGTGCAGCTCAGAAGTTAGTCAAATAAATAGTTCCATTTGACCATTCTGCATCCTGGAGGTTCATCATTTCATCCCATTTTATCATTATGCCAGTGAAGGTTATATTTTCAAGGTGTTCACCGACACTTTAGTACTCCAGCATATTGACCGAAAAAGGCCAGATAATGCATTGAAACACCTCAACAAATGTGAACACCGACAAAGCAAAACTCGAGCCTTAAAAATAAATTAGCAAATATATTAATTACCAAGTAATAGTTGTTACATGAGCTGGTGTTTTTGGTATGTTCTTCTGCTGCATATTCATTTTATTCACATCATTTTTATCAAACGCAAAGTGCAATGTGGGCCCATGTCTTGGCAGAAGTTGCAGAGACATGAACAACATCAGCAGGGCACTTTAAAGTGGAAGGCACTGAAAGTGAAGATACTGGCCATGCAGCAGGAATCTCATTGGCGTTCTTGACCTCCATCACGTTGTCATCTCCTATCGCTCGACCACACCGTCCACATCCATGTCATTCAGTAAGTAAATATCTGTATGCCGTGCAAGACCCATCTGCAGGAGAGAGGAAGTAGAGATGCTCATTTCATCAGTGTGGCAGATTTGGACAATCATATTGTTAAAAATGATCCTTAAGTGATTATTCCTATTGTCAACAATCAATTTTGGATTGTAAATCCGACATACAGCACAAACACAGAGAATGAGAAGTAGGGGAAATAACCGCACTTATTTGGGCCCATTTGTGCATCTGTGAGACTACAGAATGAAAGTGGTGATTTATGAAAAACAAATGTGACAGGGAGGTTAATCACATGACTTTGTTGATTTGAATTAGTGATACATTGAGGGTGCTCACCTTTCCTCATTTAACCCTGGAAAGTCCTGAAAGAGAGCGATTACCACACATGCTACACTGTCTCGCATCGCATTTTAATAAGCTATTGTGGTGCTATTACAACTAATCAGATTATTTCATAGCACTCTTTAGAATTGAGACATAAGACACCACGTAAGCAGTCTTTGGCGTTTATTTTAAACAAATGAGGGGTCTCTGTCAGAAGAGGACACAAATGAGACAAATGTAGACAATACTGCATTCATGGTATCTCGGCAACAGACCAAATGTGTATGAGCACAAAAGTCATTTTTTTGCCAAAAAAAAAAAAAAGAATTACAATTGTGTGCTCATTAGCGCAGATTACACTTTATGAATGAGGCGGACTTTTAATTTTGAATATGTTAGATTAAAATGTGAATACAACATTTACCATAATATCAAAAAGACAAAGTAAAAATCAAGAAAAAAAGGACTTCTACCACAGATGCACAAATAAAGATATCAGGTGCCATTTTGTGGCAGTAAACTTGGTCGTATGAAATGTGTGCTTCAAATACTTGGACTAGTTCACATTACCCAATTCCGTTCCCATATGATCCCTTTCGCTAACAAGTCAGAAATTACACAAGGACAGTTATCTCACAGGTCCTTCTAGAAAGACAGTTAAACTTTTTAACAGCGTTTTCAGGAACCGTTATCAGCACAGAGCTCGACAAGATGTAGCAGGACACACAAAACAAGGGTCAGTGCAACCATTACTGGCACTGATTAATACTTGGACTCAAAATTGTAATAAAATGGAATCGCCTTAGCATAATTGTGCAAAATTTCCCCATTCAGTGTTTTGGACATGTTACAGCCTCACAATATCACAACACGACTTGGCTGGTTATTATTTGGTATCTTAACTTTTAAGATTATTACTATCTGAAACAAACATATGATGGGTGAAGAAATCCAGTGCTTCAACTGCTGATAATGGAGTATACTGATGTAGACTAGGTTGCCTCAAAAAATTATTATTATTATTATATATTTTTTAAATGTAATTGATTTAAATCATTCACCACTTTTAAGGTACAACGATGCTAGTACAACCGCAACGGTCGGCGGTGTGAACATTTTGAAGCGACTTTGTTCAAGTTTGTTGAAATTTAAATGCGGCTTCCACAGTTTGAGGTCTTTGTATGACTACTGCAACATTTTCATAATTGATGTATAAATGCTGACTCCAACCTTTGTCGCTCATAGGTAAAAAAATAAAAATGCAGTATTTAATTGTACTTTGCCATGTGGAAGCAAACAGAGCAATCTGTAAAGTTAGTGTCTCGGAACAGATTGTGTTCAACCCTTTCCCTTTGGGGGGGACAAATCATATTTATACAAAAGTGGATTAACTTTTGATAACCGGCTCACCACAAAAATAACATGAGCGACTGACAGAAAAAAGACTTTGCCATAAACTCCAACAGTCCCGGTTGCGAACAGAGCTCAGAGTCTTCAGAAGAAAGAGGAACGTTGCTGGTTACTGTACAGTTCATCTCTAGGAGTCGCACTCAGACTGTTCCTCTATGAACACAGCAGGTTGATTGCTTACCCTGCTGCCAAAGTCCAGACAGGAGACCCCCAGGGCGACCAAACAGTGCCACACCTGCACACAAGACGGGAAAGCCCAGCCAGTCAAACAACATCTTTGAGTGTGATGTGAAAGAGATTCTTTTATTTATTTTTTTTGCTTACTCATTACTGAAAAATGTGAGCACAATGCTTAACACAAGCCACACCCACTGCAAGTTGACTAATGCAGCAGTATGTCAACTCACCAAGTAGCCTACAAAGCACAGATAAGCGACGGAGAGTAGAGCGGCCAGGACGTAGAGCCAAATGCTGTGCAGAGTTGCCACATAGACCACCACAAAGTACATGTTGATGGCACAAACCAACAAGATGACAAAGCCACCACCGATCTTCCAAAACCTGAAAGAAACAAGAACATACTCTCATTGCCGATTCTAGACATGGACAATCTATAATAGCCCAGGCCATTATAATTAGTGCTACTATTTTTTTTTTCTGTTCCTTAGAAAGTTCTTTGCCATCAACATGTCATTAAATTTCCAGTAACAAGTATGAGAGAGTATGACAGTGATAACACCATCTCGTAGCACTAAGTCACATGACAAGCAGGAGAGACAATTGCAAAATTTGGACAGTTCTAATCAGAGGTGTACGTACTTTTGTTGCCGCCAAACATTAATACTTGCAAGTTGAGTAACTTTAACGGACTAGTTCATTTTATAACTGTCATGCTTACAAGCCATTGGCAAAGTCGTTCATGATGGATGTCAGGCTGGTGAAGGTCAAAATTGGGATCAAGGCGAAAGGAAGCTGAAGGACAAGAAGTAGAATTGAGTTGTACACATCCTGTAACAAAACTAGTTTATGCAAGTATAACAGGTTTTGCAAGTATTCAAAAATGAGTCAGACCTGCATGCTTTGTAAGACATTAAGGAAGTCGTTCATCCCAGTCAGATGCTGGACATCCTGAAAGATGGCAACCAGCAGCGTCGGCGTGATGGCGATGGAACGCGTCAGTAGCACTCGTGCGAAACGAGACCACCGAAGGTTTAGGAAACCCTTACCAAAGAGAGGGAGGAAAAAAACAAAAAACATAAGCACATTGCTCTTGCCTTTGCTTTGATTGTCAACAATCACGAAAACGTACCTCCATAACAAACTGTCCAGAGTAGGTGCCTGTCATGGTGGAGCTCTGCCCTGCAGCAAGGATGCCGATGGCCCAGATGTACAGCGCGGCGGGACCGAAGAAACAGCCCAGAACCACTCCCTGAATAAGTGGCATAAAATTACACGTGGGAAAAAGTATTTTTTACAATTCTGAGTGAGCTAATCCTGCAAAAGAAAATCTCCATTTACTAATTACATGATATACACCTAATTTTTCTATTTACGTTGACCTTTTTAAACATTTTAACTTTTAAAACATTTTACAGGAAGTATTGACAAGCAGACGTACTCCCTTATAGATATCAACCTCCAGTGTTTCATTGTTGTTAGGGAAGAGACCTTGGTGAGGGATGTTGGTTATATTGCACTCTTGGTTCTGCGAGCAGAAAATAAAGACTTCAAGTAAAATGAAATGAAATGACTTGATATGCCTTCAGTCCAGTATACCCACCACTTGCCAGTTGGTCTTATTGTAGAAAGCCTGGGCAAAAACGGCGACGACAAAGACGTTGATGAGAAACGAAACGAAGAGTGCAATGGTTGACTCGATGAAGTAATACTTGTTGGCTTCCTTTACTTCCTTCTTATTTCGACGGTCAATATCACGAGACTGGTGCATAGGGAAATGAATGAGAGTTCATAATATTTGTTTAGTACGCACTTTCATACACACACACACAAGTACATGATTCAAAGCAAACTTAAAAAGCAGTAGTGGCTGCAGATTTGGCAATAATGTAACATATTTAGTACAAAACAATTCTCACTTTGACCAAAGCTGAGTGAAGGTAAATGTTGTGCGGCATGATGACAGCGCCAACAATGCCAACAGCCTGCTCCAGTTGCGTGGGCCCACATCCTTCACAGTACGGCAAAAACATGCCTTTCAGCACCTCCCCTTGGTCTGGTTTCACAAGCACATACTACAAAGAGAAAGGCAAAGAGTCAAGAATGTTGTTGATGGAATCTTTTGAATAGTACGTGGGGTGTTACCTCGTAACCAAAACTGATAGCCATTACGGTGATAAGAAAGCCGAAGAAAGCTTCAAGTTTTCTCAGGCCTACAAAAGGGATCAGACGTTGTCAATCAATACTGAGGACAAACTACTGATTTAAAAATCATCACGTACCGTATTTGTCCAAAAAAAGGAACACAAATGTATCTGTGATGGTAATGAGTACTCCAGCCCATAAAGGTATCCTAGGGGAAAAAAAAGAAGGTGACTTTGACTTACTGTGACAAAATATTTCACTTTCACATCGTAATAAGTAAAGATTGGATAGATGAAATACCTACTTGCCCACAGAGAGAAGATTGAGAGCTATTGCACAGCCAATCACTTCTTGCATGTCGGAACCAATAATCGCCAACTCCACCATGATCCACAATATAATTCGTGGGACCTGCAGGAAAAAGGACTCAGTTTTACTGTATTATAGAAACAAAAAAAACATATGCATTTTCACGTTGCCATTATCCTAAACTTAAAAAGGGAGAGTGAATGCTCACGGTGGAATACTGCCGGTTGCAAACTTCGGCCAAGTGCATTCCCGTGACCACGCCGAGACGTGCCGCCAACCTCTGCAACAACAGCCCGATGACGGTGGCTGACAAAAGCACCCATAGAAGCTGAGGAGGACAGACAAGATAAATCCCAAAGTAAAATCACGTTCCAAGCCATTCAAGATGAAGAATATTCACCTTAAATCCAGCTTCTGCTCCAGACTGCAGGTCAGACTCAATGTTGCCTGGATCTAAGTAGGCAATGCTCATCAAGAACCCGGGTCCAGTGAAAGCCCAGAGTTTCCTAAAACTAAACACCTGAAAAACAAAATAAATGGAGGTGACTATGCTGTTTTAATTTGTCTGCAAAATAAAAGCGCAATTAAGCACAATGACTCTGTTTTAGGAGTACCTGATTGACATTTTCAGGAATGGCCACCTTCTCTTCAAAGTACGTGGAGAAAGGCTCATCTAAGTCTGCAGGGGAGGCCGGAGGTGAGATGGCGCTGTAGTGGTTGGTCTGAGTGCCCCCATCGTCAGGGGAATCCTCTAAAAATAACAAACAAAAAAACCAAACAAAGTTCAAAGTGGACTTGACTGACCACTGATACGAAATTACCTGACTCAGCCATTAAATGTCAAAACATTCTGACATTAAACAAACAAAAAAAAAAATCCCTGGGAAGACAGCGCATTGGAGGAACTCGTATCAACATTCCACTATGTGTGCACAAATAAAGCCAACTGAACTTTAGCCTGAACATTGCTCACATGGCAATAAAGTTCACTTGAACTATAAAAATTACACCTGAAAAAAAAATCCATGAGGACTGGCAAATCTTACTGTATAACTACTTGTATCAACATGAAAAACAGTTTTGAATCTTTAAAAATATTTTTAAGTCCAGAACACCGACAAGAATAAAGATTTGCCATTCTAACGTCATGATGTGTGTGTTTGAGAGATGTGTGGGTTGCTCATGTTTCTGTTGTTGTAGTCGGTTACCTTGGAGGAGGTCTCCATCCTGCTGGGCCTTCATCAGGGCAGGCCGATAGCTCCCTGAGAACTTGAGGGATGACTTTCAGCCTCCTAACAAAAATTACACACAACAATCAGAATATTTCACTGAAGGCTTTTATTCTTGTCTTGCTAAACATTTTCTGGAAATATGTTCAAATCCCGATTAAGTAGTGGCACAAATTAATGTGTTGTTTGTGGTTAAATACAGCATAACATGTTTTTGGAGTGTGTTGAAGAGTAAGGGATACAATATATTCTTAAATTGTTTATAATGTGATTAAATTCATTAGAGAACAATGTACAATGTAACATATTTTCGGCAAAAGGTGACCTAATAAGTCAAACCTTCTCCCTACATTTTTTCTAAACTCCACTGTCCACAAAATTTTCTTTTTTTTTTAAACTCTCCTGTACACAACATTTTCTTTCAAGTCAACAATCCAAGGATGCAATGCCATTCCAGGCAAAGGGCAGAACCTTGAAACACTTGAGTTTGCAACAACACAGACTAGGCAGTCACATGACTGTAGGATCATGAGGGAAATGCCACAAAGTCACTTCTCCACTCAGTCAAGGGTTCACTTCCACTGCAATTAATATTGTCAGTTTACATTGCTTGGATTTGCAGGACTAATTTAATTAATTAACCAACCAACCAACTGGTCATGTGGTGCAGTCTAATGGAGTAGTTTGTCATTCTATATGAGGCCAGTGGACCACACAGGTTTACATATGATGATGAAATTCCCACAATAAATGGATCATAACATCCTTTCGTATAAAACAGAGGCAAATACATGAGCATGTGAAATCAAGGAATGTGTCGGAACTTCTACAAGTGTTTGGAATTTTCTAGTCTACAGTACAGCGACATATTCAAAAGGGTCACAGTATGTCACAGACTAAATTCCAGTCTGGAACATAATGTTTTATGTGTCAGCACTAATGCCTTCCATTTCTTATGTGAGCGGCATTCTTCCAGACTTTGCGTAAACCATGGTCATGTCTTGATAATCTGTGACTTAAAGTAAGGTCATAAAATTTAATGGTGAATAAGTTGTTGGGTTTTTTTGGTCAAATGCATCAAATATAACAGGAAGCTGTAAGGGTGAAAGTAGTGCCTGTACAATTAATAACATTTTAATGGTGGTGACAGTTTGGACCATGAAAGTCCCAAACTTGTGGTGGCGAAATAGTTATGAAATTTACTGCTCGATCAGAGTCATGGAACAAACATTGTGGACTTGGAAGTACCATTGTATGATGTGTATTAGGATAATATCAATTTACACTCAGTGTAAAAAAAAAAAAAAGTTTCAATATCTGAAGGGGGAATGACATAATCAAGATAAGCGACTTTATCAGCATTTGGCAGCTTTTGCAATCACAAGTGCACATCTGTGACAACTCCCAAACGAACAAGTAACGTCTATGGTATAACAATAAAAGTCTGAGGTGATCAAGTGCATTTCTAGCTATATTCAATAAGGAAATCCACGTGTTAACCCATCAACATTCAACTCTTAATTACAAGTGTGACTACAAACTATTCAAATTGCAGTAAAAAAATAAAGACTGATCAGACTACATGGTGGAATTGTAATGACGACAATAAGACAGTGGCTGTTATGATGGGAATTTATTTAGCTCTGCACAAGAGTAGTTCTACTTTCAGATTTCGAAACTTTTAATCTCTTCTTCTGGTGCCGTGGGAGGAATGAAAACAACCTTCTCACATTGACTACAAATTTTAAACCAAAATTCTACCAACTGTAATAAATCAATCCAATTACATATAAAACCACAGTCGACTGACACACAAGATCACACATGCTACGTGCTAGCTTCCTGGATTGCATTGGTTACGTGACCTCTATTAAAGTTATTTACAACCTTACCTGATGTTCGCGTAGGGAACAGTCACTAATAATATTATGGTTCGACAATGGCCTCCGATATCCAACATGCACCATGGGGATTACCTATTAAGAATCAGCGTTTTCAGCTTGAACTCGGGCACATTTGTGTGTTCACTGTCAGTTCTGCCATGTCAACTTTAGGTTCAAGAATTCTTGCGCATGAGCATAAGGCGAACACAGCTCTGATTGGTCAATGTGTGACAAACGTTTACCCCTTTATTTTGTTTGTAAGGTAAAGGTATGTCTAGAGCTTGGAGTAAATCCCAGATTAGTAGTAGGAGCTGTTGCCATTCCACGTGAACACGTATGTCGTAAAGTATGACGTTCAGAAAGGAGTCTAGAATAATATAAAATATGAATATTGTATTAAACAGCTGCGATAGGCACCAGCAGGCCCGGGGCCCTCGTGATGATAAGCAGTTTGGAAATGGATGGATGGATGGATGGATGGATGGATGGATGGATGGATGGATGGATGGATGGATGGATGGATGGATGGATGGATGGATGGATGGATGGATGGATGGATGGATGGATGGATGGATGGATGGATTGCAATGCAATGCAATGCAATACATTGTCTGCAGTGTGATGTTTTACCAATCTGTTGTGGCGAGCGCCCTCTTATTTGCGGTGGCGTGCTGTGGGGGCAGCGTCAAAAAGAGGGATAATAATTATAAATTATATTAATTTTAAATTAAATGATAATACTGAATACCAGTACAATATAAGAGAAAATATTTGCGCAAAAACATACTTTCAAATTCTCAACACGCCATTCAGAAGACATGATGCAACTTTTGTAATATTAAGGTTCAAAGTTCAGGTTGTTTTATGAGACGTGAATGCCACGCAAGTTGTTTTACTCCCAAGCTTGTCATCACGTTGTGGTGACCTCTCGCGAGAATTTAGCGTACACCGCATAAACGAACTCGCTAACGAGGCTAACGAGTAAACGATCTGCCATTGAATAACATGTCTACACAAATGGCGTGAAAGAAGGAGCGAGTAGAAACATTAAGGAATGGAGTGTAGAGATATCAAGGACCAGGTACGGGAAAATAATTGGGATAATTGTAATCTCGGTTGTTTTCTAACTTTGCATTACAGCCGGTTGACTTGTCTACATTTCGACCAAAGTTTGCTAACGGACACACAGCTATGTTATTACAACCGTGACATTGAAGTCGTCTAAATTACAATTTACTTACTAATGTTTGCCTTTATTCTTTTATCTGTTCTGTAGCTGTACGTTTTCGTTTATGTTTTTATAAAGTCGTAATAGAAATGACATTAATGCGAAGTTCATGCAAGTCAATGTAATAACGCCACACTTTTTTCTTTATTTTCAAATAACCACGAGCCTTTGAAATAAATTTTGTCTACCCCCAAGTACGCCTAAATTAGTCAAAAATATTTCCCATAGAGAAAGGAAAAGAAAATTACACAAAACAATCAGAATATTTCACTGAAGGCTTTTATTCTTTCTTGCTAAACATTTTCTGGAAATATGTTCAAATCCCGATTAAGTAGTGGCACAAATTCATGTGTTGTTTGTGGTAAAATACAGCATAACATGTTTTTGGAGTGTGTTGAAGAGTAAGGGATACAATATATTCTTAAATTGTTTATAATGTGATTAAATTCATTACAGAAAAATGTGCAATGTAACATATTTTCGGCAAAAGGTGACCTAATAAATCAAACGTTTCCCTTCCACTTGAAATGAAACCTTCCCCCTACATTTTTTTTAAACTCCACTGTCCACAATGAGAAAGGAAAAGAAAATGTTGTCATCTCTCTCTCTGATGCGCTATCAGTGCAGCACGAGTTCTGTATGTTATGTTTTTGCATTATATTTAAATCTGAATCTGTTGATATTATTATTACAGTTTTCTCTTATTTATATTTTGCTACTTACTGCAAAGTTGGCTTTCTATACTTTTCTGGTGTGGAATAATCCATATTTTGTCTATTCTCAACTACCTTGAGATCTTGAGTTGGCAATCTAATGTTTATTATTTTTTTCTTCCATGTCAAATTGTTCTTCTAGAGTCCTTTGGTCCAGGCTATTTTCTGCCGAAATACTGAAGAAGTGACATTTTTGTTAGGCCACAGAGAGGATGTCAATTCTTTGGTAATAATATTTCACAGCTTTGTTTGTTTGCTGGGTAGATTTTTCTACCTTATTTGTTAGGTTAATGCTTCAGTAATATTTTCTACAGGACCATGAACAAAGCACACCCCTTCATGCTGCTGCCTACCTTGGCGACATTCACATTATGGAACTACTTATCACCGCTGGTAAGGATTGAAATATTGTCCCAAAAATTATTTTAAAAACAAGCCTTCAAATCTTTTTGCTTTCTAACAGGTGCCAATGTCAACGCTAAGGACCAGGGTTTGTTGACTCCTTTACATAGAGCAGCTGCCTCCCGAAATGAAGTATGCACATTTTTTTCATTGTACAGTTTCAAGAAATGCAGTACCCAGATTGTTCTATTGGACTTTTTTCCATCTTCTGTTCAGAGAGCTGTGGAGCTGCTGCTAAAGCACAGGGCCGAGATCAACACACGGGACAAATTCTGGCACACACCTCTGCACATGGCTGCAGCAAACTTGGCTACAAGCTGTGCTGAATCGCTGATACCTCATGTGTGCAGCCTGGATGTTTATGACCGCTCAGGACGAACACCTTTGCATCATGCAGCACACAGTGGACATGGAGAGGTATGCTTTCCTTGAGACGTATTGATTGTTAATTGGGGACTTGTTCTTAATTTTTGTCTCTGTCGTAAGTACATTTTTCCATTTCAAACTGTAAAGCAGGTTGTTGCTTACTTTCTATAGATGGTGAACTTGCTTCTCAGCAAGGGTGCCAACGCGAGCGGCAAAGACAAAAAGGAAAGGCAGCCGATCCACTGGGCTGCATATCTTGGTAAGTGGTGGTGGTGTTGATCGAAAATATGGAGAGAATGTTTAATGTTATATTTAGACACATATTTTTAGAAAGACACATATTGCAACCTAAACACCAGAAGTATTTGTCACACACACATAAAAAATCACTCTTAAAAGCATTTTGTTCTCAAATGGAAAAATCTGAGACCTTCTGGAAGGAAATTTTGGAAACCTTCCCGTGACTTTTTAAACACAAAGGTTACTGTAGTCCCAGCAACTATAAATACATTTATTTCCCCCTGCTAATAACATGTGATCCCAAGTAAACAGCTCTCTTTGTGTGTGTTCACACTCTGTTGCATCCTTCACCACACTGTTTATCACTTCCCAACTCCAAAATAGATATGATAGCAGGCACTCATAGGGCTACTTAATGGCTCCTGATGATTTCAAATTTAAAAATATTTGGCTATCTCTTCTTAGACTTCAATATAAAACCCCACTAAACACACTGTAAACGAGACTTGAGAGATTAATAAATAAATAATTTATTATTGAATTACTTATTAAATAAATAATAAATAAGTAATAGGAATATAAATAATAAATTAGCACGGAGCAGAGTGAACGTAAAGCAAATCACCTATGAAGTTGAGCATATTAACTTGATCAACTTAAAGATACCCCAGACTCAATTTTTGTGTACAGTATGTGTGGTAAATAATGGTGGGTGGCACACTTTACAAAATATATTAAATGATGTGTCTGTGTGGTAAATATTGTGGTTTTTTTCCCCCTCCCCTAGGACATTTGGACATTGTGAAGATGCTGGTTTCTCACTGTGCCGATGTAACATGTAAAGACAAAGGTGGCTACACACCGCTACATGCTGCAGCAATCAGTGGACATGTAGATGTGGTCAAATATCTTTTGGAACTTGGAGCTGAGGTATATTTTTTTTTTTCTTTTTTTCCTGAAGTATATTCTAAAATGCTTCAAAATGTGTAGTAGATAAGGTTTTTTTTTTCTGCCAAATCTTTTGTTAAGGTCAAGCAAAACCTTTCAGTGATGCTGGTTGGCATTGAATCCATAAGTCAAAATTTTTTTTTTCTTAAATAAAATAGAGCCCTAAATCCATCCTTGGATGTTTGTGGATCTTGGATTTTGTGTGATGCTGACATCATGGATTAAAATTTTGAATTACGCAACAAAGTTCAGCTTCAGAGGTTGGATCATACTGATTTTATCTCGCTTCTCTCCCTCCTTCCTTGCTTTTTAGACTGATGAACCAAACACATTTGGAAACGCCCCACTTCACATGGCCTGCCATACGGGCCAGGAGGCTGTGGCCTATGAGCTGATCAATTGTGGCGCCAACATCAACCAGGCCAACTACCATGGCGTCTCTCCCCTACACCTGGCCGCCGCTTCCTCCAGCGGGGTGCTGTGTGTTGAACTGCTCATTAATAACGGGGCTGATGTCAATATGCAGGTTAAAAAGGGGAAAACATGTCTTAGGTTGCATCTTCACAAACCTTCTAACTCACATAAATAATTTCTTCAACAGAGTAAAGCAGGGAAGAGCCCTTTGCATATGGCTGCTATGCATGGCCGCTTCACAGGCTCCCAGATTCTTATCCAAAATGGTAAACAAATAAAAAATATTGGCGTTGTCAAAATAAAAGGGAATGTAACATGCACGTAGTCTGACTTAGGCATGCAGTGTGGCTCGAAATATAATACCAGGTCACTTAAAAAAAATTGTGTCTTCTACCCAGGTGGTGAAATTGACTGTGTTGACATATACGGCAACACTCCGCTCCATGTTGCTGCCCGAAATGGTCAGGAGTTGTTGATCAGCACTCTGTTGACTAATGGTGCAGATAAATCCAGGTAAGTTGTATTTTAACATCCTGAAAGGTTTTATTACTTAGTACTCTTCTCTGGGCTATATACACAAATCCTGAAACGCCTCGCTTGCAGAGAGGGTGGTCAATGATGGTGGATATTTTTGTTAGCATTTAAAGCGCTCACAGTTGATCTTTGCTTAGCATTGTGATTCAGGTAGCAAGCTGAAGGTACCGTCTAACAAACTGCGTAATGTGAATGGCTCATGAACAATGCAAGAGGCAACTCTTGCATTGTTCATGAGCCATTCACATTTAATTTTCTACAGACAGGGGATCCATGGGATGCTTGCCTTACACTTGGCAGCGCTGTACGGCTTTTCGGACTGCTGTCGCAAACTGCTCACAAATGGTGAGAAATGGTCTGATGAATAGAGCAGCCTTCAATGTTTAAGTGGCATTATCTTTCAACATGTACTTTAGCACTTTTGCTTGTGTGCTGTGTAGGCCAGTATTACAATATTGTACACTCTCCGACAAGCTGCCAGACACCGTCCATTGGATTTGATATAAACTCACAGGATGAACTTGGGAGGACCTGTATGCACGCGGCTGCATTTGGAGGGTAAAACATACACATACACACACACACTCATTATAGTTGTCCATTGAAGTTGTCGTAAATAAACATTTGCTGCTTGTGCTTTTGGCAGAAATGTTGACTGTCTTAACATGTTGCTAAACAGTGGAGCTGAACTTGATGTAAAGGATCTTTTGGGAAGGTGAGCAAATTACAATTTTGTGCGGCCTGGCTGCCAACATGCTTGATTGCGCCTTTTCCCGTTTTGCTGCACAGATCTCCTTTGCACTACGCTGCAGCCAGCGGCAACAGCCAGTGTACAATCACACTGGTGAGAGGCGGCTCGGAGATCAACGAGCTAGACCTGATGGGTTGCAGCCCTCTTCACTATGCCGCTGCGTCACTCACGTTCTTCGGGTGAAGTCCTGAGCAATGGCATAAATACGTGCTGGCAGTTTAGGATGCAAGTTAGCCAATATCAATTGTCAACTTTTTCATTCCACAGAGGGGAGATGAGCTCTGACTGCAGAATGGAAAAGGAACAAGAAGCCTCTCTGTACGTTGCAGATTTCTAAATATTTGTGTTGATTTTAGAAGATTATGCAGATTGATTAGGCTGAACTCTGCTGGTTTTTTGTGCGCGTGTTCAGTTGTTTAGAGTATTTACTGGACAGTGGAGGAAATCCAACTTTAAAGAATACTAAAGGTTACAGTGCTGTCCACTATGCAGCAGCTTACGGCAACAAGCAGCATTTGGAAATGGTCAGTACTTAAACCCTTTTTTTTTCCCCCCTTCATTGCCTGAAAGTTTTTATTTCTATTTCAAGCTGCTGGTGATTTCTTTCAACTGTCTAGAAGAAGCCGAAAGTAATATCCCCGTTAGTCCGCTGCACTTAGCTGTGAGTAGTGCAAATCCATCACACTTCTCCCACTTGCGGTTTGTGGACGATTGCCGGCTGCAACACTTGTGTCGTGTTGACAGGCGTATTATGGTCACTGTGAGGCCCTTCATCTGCTGTGTGAGACCTTAGTGAGTCTGGATGTCCGAGACGTCGAGGGGCAAAGCGCCCTCCACCTCGCCGCTCAAAAGGGCTTTACCTCGTGTGTGGAGGTTCTACTGGAACATCAAGCTTCCTGCATCCTAAAGGAGCATAAGCGCAAGAGGACTGCTCTCCATGCTGCAGGTTGAAGTTGACAAATGATTAGTTTTTATTGTACTAGAATGCTTTGTTTCCTGATAGTATTTTTATGCATATGCAGCCGCAGAGGGCCATGTGGACTGTCTACTTTTGCTGGTGAATAGAGAACACAGTGCTGACATAATTGACAGCCAAGACACACAAGGACAGTAAGTTATTTTTATGAGTTCATAAAAATGGAATAAAATCCGCCACATGTAAAAACTAAATTCACCTAAGTTTTTTTTTTAATTGATTTGCAGGACTGCACTCATGTTGGCAGCATTGGGTTGCCACACAGATTGTGTCCACATCCTTTTAGAGAAAGGAGCCAATCCGGATGTCGGCGACAAAAAAGGCTTCACTGCATTACATCGAGCTGTGCGTTCGTATGAGATTGTGTGTGCTTCTTGTCTCAAGGACAACATTTCAATGTTTCTGTCCATGCCCTGCAGGCCATGCTGGGGAGCAGTGACTGTACCTCAGCTTTATTAGAACATGGCGCCTCTGCTCTGTGTCGAGACTCTCAGGGAAGGACGGCGCTGCATCTCGCTGCGTCCTGCGGCCACGCACAGCTACTGCACACTTTACTACAAACTGCAGTGAAAGCAGATCCTCTGGACTCCATGTTGGATTACAGAGGCTACACGCCCACGCACTGGGCTGCCTACCATGGTAAGGCATCAGGATGTTTATGTAATAAAATTCACAGCGAATTAGAGAACAACAGAAAACAGTCTTGGGCTGTCCTAACAAAGAAAAAAAGTCTTTTCCTACTATTTGTTATCGCTAATGTTTTTTCCCTGTATAGGATCACAAGGAAGCATAACTAAAAAAGAAAAAAATGAAGTGCAAGTCAAACAAATTCCTCTGAAAATAGAACATATGGTAGTTTCTGTGAACTGTATTTTTCCTGATGTTTGCTTTGAAATAATTTGTCCATTTGTGTTCTGTGTAGGTCATGAAGGATGTTTACGCATTTTACTTGAAAACAAGCTTTTTGGCAACCAGGAAGGAAATTCCTTCAACCCATTGCACTGTGCTTTGTGAGTCCACAACATTTATCCTCTAGAAATAGTTTAGAAGAATTGCGCGGTCTGTAGTTTATTTTTTTTCCCCTTTGCAGAATTAAAGGGCATGATGTTGCTGCTATACTTCTTGTGAAGGCAGTTGGTCCTCAAATCGTTAAAATTTGCGATGCCAAAGGAAGGTGGGTTCCACGTTTCGCCGTGAAAGTCTATCTTGAAACATGCAGCTAGTTAATTTAATAAAATAAATCTTTCAGTTTATCTGGATTTTAAAAAAAGGAATTTTGCTTGATTTTCTTGTCCATCTGTGATTGCAGAACTCCTCTGCATGCAGCGGCCTACTCTGGAAATGTTACAGGGCTCCAACTGCTCCTAGCCCAGGGGGCAGAGCTCGATGCCGTGGACCACAGCGGATGCTCCGCTCTAATGATTGCCGCTGATTGTGGGCATAGCATGGCTGTTGGTATGTATCCTCTACACAGTGTAAACATTTCTCCTCTCTTACTTAGAAAGTCACAGCAGGAGTCCTTCGATCACCAAGGTCCAATTCATCACACTGTGTCCAAGTTCAGACCTCTCCCCCCTTTGCATGCAAACAGGTCACTGCACAAGAGACCCCTGAGTCAAGATGAACATTTTTTTTGTTATTCATTTCAGAATTCTTGCTGCAAAAGGCCAAGCCAGACCTGACCCTGGTGGATGTCAATAATAACACAGCCCTTCACTTAGCGTGCACTAAGGTCAAGCACACAAACACAATTGCAGAAATTGTTAGGTGCACGATAACCTTTGCATGCATATCACATTAAGAGATTAATACGTCCATTTTGTCTTTTGAAGATGAAGGTTCTCGTCATCTTGAGTGTACTGCATGTGACTTTTCAATGTAATTTATTCCGCAGGGTCACGAGATGTGCGCCCTGTTGCTTCTAGGAGAAATCAGTGATCACTGCCTCATAAATGCACCAAATAGCGCACTCCAAATGTGAGTTGGCTTCTTGTGTTGGCTGCTGTTCAGCACCACTTATGATGCCGATGCATTTTTTATGAACCGTTTACCTCTGGAGTTCTTGGTAATGAGATTTGTTTCCTCATCCAGGCCCCTTCACATCGCGGCAAGGAAGGGTCTGGCGACTGTTGTGCAGGTCTTACTCAGCAGAGGAGCAGCAGTCATGGCTGTGGATGACGAAGGTGAGCAATGCTTTTTAGGTGTAGCTAGGCCATGACTGCATAATTGCCTCTGCATTATATTAAGTTCATGACTAGTTTTGAACTGTAGCATCGGATTGCAATTGTACGTCATATAAGAAGTATTAAAAGTATAGCAGATGCGACGAGTCCTGCACTACTTTCCTTGTATGTAGCCTAAGTGATTAATGCCCCACCATTGCTTTCATATCAACCCACCACTTATTACAGCTGTGGTTTGTTACCATTTGCAGGCCACACCCCAGCCTTGGCCTGTGCCCCCAACAAGAAAGTGGCCGACTGCCTGGCCCTGATTCTTTCTACCATGAAGCCTTTACCCCTACGAGAGTCCAACACCAGCACGGCTTCCTGCTTCAACCCCACCCTGAATAACTGTGGTATCGCCGCCACTTGCGGGTCCAACGGAAGCTTGCGTCTCTCCTACGTCAAGGGCCGTTCAAGCTCCATCGGCCGGCACCAGTGTCTCACTGAGTGAGCTTTCTTAACTATCGCTTCCTCTGACGTATCGTGGTATCCTGTCTATACATCATCAACATTTACTAACAGTGTCTCTAAAGTCTTACACAAACTAATATTAAACCTCATCACATACTGTATGTTTAAGTTAAATCGCAAAATTGAAGTGGAAGACAGCACACAATCCGTCCTCTTGAACCATGGTTGCTGATGTTTGTTTTTTTTTGTAGCTCTTCACATAGGCTGAAACCTTTCTTTGTCCTCTGCTGCTATCAACCAAAAAGCTTGATTGTGTTTACATGTGAAGTGTGTGGGTGTGTCTCTGCTTGTGCATTATCTGAATTAGTTTTTAATTATGTATTAATATCTATATTGAAATGGTAAACTGGTATCCTTTTATGCAATTAAGGTGTAGCAGACACTACATAGACTGAAGATTCTTGTAAGTTTTATCAGGATCCGCATAGCTATATTTTCGCATGTGTATTATTATTTTTTCATCAAATGAAGGAATAACCTAATACATGTAAGCTGTGGTGCAATTTCAAGCACATTTTAGCCAGGGCATAGTAGTATTACTGGATGTCATAGTAAAGTATTACAGTAAATAAGTAAGAGAATAGAACAATGAGGTCACTGAGTAAATATGATTTATGCACAAGGACCTTTCAAACCATTTTACTCTGTGACATTTGCAACAGCAAATGTCTCAAATATTTTTCTTTTATTTTTTATTGTGTAAACAGTGTATTTCTGTGACCTGAACATACCGGTATTATTGAAAGAAATTTAATTTCTCACATCACTCACAGAGGCTGAAAATTTTCAAAGCTAAATTTCATTGTCTCCAACACTGTAAACTAAAGATTTACTGACATTCAGTAAAAGTTAAAAAAAATATACTGCATAAAACTATGCATGTTACATTTACATAAGCAAGAAAATGTTACGTAAATTATATTCAACTTTAATTGGGTTGTTGATGATTGTTTACTTTTACTCATCATGTGATCTTTTATTTTTTTAATTCAATGCCTTGTAGGTTATATGCGCTCCAACATAGATGTTTACATTTCGCAGTATCCTGCAGATATTAATTGTGATGTTAGAAATCCCTATGTTTTAAGATGATTAAAACCTATGCAGTTTGAGAAATCCCCTTGTTTTATCTGAACTTAATGTAAGACTAAGAATAACATACGCATGATTGCTATTCATGTGAACTGTCTTCCATACATGCAGGTTTTTGACTCCTCAGGGTGTGTCAAATTCTGTGCATATAACTAAGAAAATAAAAAGTCTACGTTACATTGACTGATTTCCATTTGTACTGTATTAATATTAATTTTCAAGGGTTTTAATTTCATAGTTTCATTCTCAACAGGCATTTATTCAAACCACCCCAATGCTTAATGTATTGTGTCCTCTTGCGGCCGCCGTTGCCGGCACTTTTTCCGCTATCCTGTGTATTAGCTAGGCCAAAAATGGCGAACGTGGTGCTGGAGTTCAAGGTGTCTGCCGGTGACTCCGACCCACAGACTCGCCCGATTCTGATAATCGGACAGCATGCCAACCTTCAGCAAGTTGACTGGGGCAAAATTAAGGGGAAACTCCAGCCTGTTGTCAGTAAAGAGGTAACGCGTTCGTGCATGACAATGACTGCTTACTGATGCTAATGCTAAGGGTTAGCTAACACATCGAGGAAGCACACGAGACGCTCCGTCTCAAGTAACTAAATTTCATACTTCACAGTTTCGACACCGGATTTCCAAACGTTTTATTATTGACAACGATATGAATTGGAATAAAACCTTCATTTCCAACGAGCTGGGGCTTTTAAGTGCTTCATTACACGTGCCCGATTAATTCATTTCTCATCAACATATAAATCTCATTTGACCAGGATAACATACTTAAAACTCGCGATTATTTGTTGTTTTGTAAAATTAAGAATTAAAAATCTCTTTCGAGTAGGTGGAAGTAATCTACACTGCTTATATCACACGATTTATGAACGTGGACTTTAATTACTTTAATTAATTACTTATTATGAACACAGGTCAAAAGGCAATTATTAACTTGTATAAGATAAAAATGTTTTACATATTTGCAGCACATAGAAGAGTGCTGCTAACAAAACTGTCAAATTTGTAACAAGCTTAAAAAAAACAGCTAAATAGTACAATTCTAATATCTTGAGGTTTATTTCAATGGTTTGCTGTAACTCCTCATGTGAAATGGAGTGATGAGTAGTGTTCTTTCAGATTTGGCAGGCTGCCCTGAACACTTTGAGCCCCAAGCCTACGGACAGCTGTCCCCTGTACCTCAACTATGCAGCCGTGGCTGCCATTCCTTCGCGTGTCAGCAGGCACAACAGCCCCTCTTCTGCCCACTTTATCTCCCGTCTGGTCCGCACATGTCTTCCTGGAGGGAACAACCGCTGCATCGTGGTCAGTACTTGCACCCCATCCTCATGATCAACCTCTTCAAATGGATCAGTTACTATCCGGGACTATAATCTGTTTCGTCCAGTGGATGGAGACATCTGATGCGTGTGTGTTTCCTCTGTAGATGGTGTGTGAGCGCTCAGAGGTGTTTGCGTCAGCCTGTGCCATTTCCAGATCGTTCCCCATCTTCTCTCGCCGCTCCGCATCCTCGCGCAGGGTTGAGAAGAAGCACGTCGCCGTCGAGTTTGTGATTGTTGGCCAAGACACCAACCAAATGGATGAGGCCGAGCTTGAGGTAGAGTCAGTCACTTGGTGATTGATTGAATAACAAGTGGAAAAGTTTTTCCTGAAGAAAAGAACAGAATAAAAACTAAAAGTAAATTTCCTGGCACTTGGGGGGTCCAAACATATTTCAGGGGGGGCAGTGCCCCAGCAAGCCCCCTTCTAGCTCCACCAGTGACTGCATCTATTAGTCAATTCTGCTATTTGTCATTTGACATCAATGGAGTCTTGCAGTGACCCATGTTGCCTTTTTTTTAGTGTCTCTCCAATACTGCAGACGGAGTGCGACTAGCAGCTCGCATTGTGGACACGCCGTGTAATGAGATGAACACTGACCACTTCTTGGAGGTGAGGAAAACCAACAACTGCAGTTTGGGTCAACCTGTCTAAAGGGCCCCGCACATGTTTCAGGAAATCAAGGCTGTGGGAAGCAAACTCGGAATAACTCCTGTGATTATTCGTGGAGAGGAGCTGAAGGAAAAAGGCTTTGGAGGTAACGTGTTTGTAGGAGATCATTCAGTCCTGGGTAACGCAAAAGAAATAGCTTTTGGCTTTGAAAACTTGGAGGACCAAATTTTATTGCAGCCTGATGCATAGCTGTGTCTTTTTAGGTATTTATGGTGTTGGCAAGGCAGCTGAGAATCCTCCTGCATTGGCAGTCTTGAGCCACACACCAGATGGTGCCACTCAGACCATTGCTTGGGTGGGCAAAGGTATTGTGTATGACACAGGAGGACTCAGCATCAAGGGAAAGGTACGTATTTATTTATTTTTTTCTTGTAGGTAAACGTGGTCTTCTCTTTGCATGCATTTAGAAAGGCAAATCCCGAAATATTAAGGCAAACCAAGTTTTTTGAAGTTCTGACTAAAGAGTTTGCTGAACATATTCTTTTGTTTTGATTTGGTCTAGACCACAATGCCAGGCATGAAGCGAGACTGCGGTGGCGCTGCTGCAATTTTGGGAGCTTTTCAAGCTACCATCAAACAGGTGAGCTCTCAGCAACAACCGTCTCGTCAGTCTGTCTCGCTTGAGAGGTTGTGGGACCCCGGTAAGAAAGTCTCGCTCTTATCTTTGTCCCAGGGCTTCAAGGATAACCTGCACGCCGTGTTTTGCCTGGCAGAAAACTCCGTCGGACCTACGGCCACACGGCCTGATGATATCCACACACTCTACTCTGGAAAGTGAGCGGGTTTCCCAAGCTCTTGTAATGCAAGAACCGTTTGAAACTCAGTGCGGTTTGCTGAAGCGGAACACAAACTAAGCTGTTGTTCTAAATGACTTTAAAAGAACTGTGGAGATCAACAACACTGATGCAGAAGGAAGGTTAGTGCTGGCCGATGGCGTGGTGTATGCCAGCAAAGATCTGTCCGCTGACATCATCCTGGATATGGCCACGCTGACGGGTGCACAGGTATGGATGAAAACTTTTTTTTTTTTTTTTTTTTTTTTTTTAAATAAAGATTGACCTTGAGACAGCAAAGCTTTTTTTTGTTTTGGTTGTGTAGGGGATTTCTACAGGGAAGCACCACGCTGCCGTGATGACCAACAGTGAGCAGTGGGAGACGGCATGCGTGCGTGCCGGGCGCAGCAGCGGCGACCTTGCCCACCCCCTGGTTTATTGCCCCGAGCTGCACTTCACCGAATTTGCTTCTGCTCTTGCTGACATGAAAAATTCAGTGGCTGTGAGTAACTGACTCAGACCGCAACTAGCTTCCTGAGGGGCATTCAATTTGTGGCATGGACTGAAAGACTTCAAATTGGTAATGCTTGTGTTTGTTTGTTTTTGTTCAGGACCGTGAGAACGCTCAGAGCTCATGCGCTGGCCTCTTCATCGTGTCGCACTTGGGCTTTGATTGGCCCGGTGTGTGGGTCCATGTTGACATCGCCTCTCCCGTTCATGCTGTGAGTACCAAAATATTTTAGTAGTGTGTCAGTGCTCTGATTAGACAATCAGGACACGGCCTGTTGTTGAATGCAGCCAGTGTGAGCCTTGTACTTGCCTTGGCAGGGGGAGCGAGCCACGGGATTTGGCGTGGCTTTGCTAATGGCCCTCTTCGGTCAGGCTTCTGATGACTCTATGCTGAACCAAGTGTCTCCTTTGGGTGCTGCCTCCAATATGTTAGAGGAGCAGATGGAGCAAGACTGCAAAAGGAGAAGGCTGGTATAGGAGACACAACGGCACGCTGGAGCACTCTACCGCCACAAACCTGAAACTGTCGAAGCAAGTGCCCATTCACTTTGGGTTAATGTGTTTTACTAAACTGTGAGTCGGCACTCTCTTTGATTACATTTGACTTCACCGAATAAAAGTAAATACATGGCTATGTTGTCTGAGCTCTATTCACCAATCACCACTGTTAAAAAATTGTTACTCTAGCGCAATCAATGAAATACTCAAGTATAACATTGGGACAAATGAATTCTCACTGGACGTTTTTTAGTTCTGAAATATAATGTATCAACCATTTTCTCATAAAAAAAGTAATTAATGAATAATTACGCCTCAACTTGGAACGATCTTCCGCTTACCCAGCAAATAACTGGCCAAGCCACTAGTGGGCGCTGTAGGAAATGTGAAGTCCATGTGACGTACAATGACTCAGCATCAGTGTCATGTGATTGGACACGAGCAAATAGAGAACTTCCCGGTAAAGCGGTTTGTCCAAATGGCGAACACTTCTTTCCTTACTTTATTTTCCGTTCTGTTGTCTGCCGTGTTGGCCGGACAGCATTTCACGGAGAAAAATCCCTGTTATGTCCCCAGGCCAAGAAAAAACGGCTTCGGGTTGAGGTAAGTTGGTTGTTTTGAACAATTATGCTAGCTTGTTAGCGACAGTGCTAACTTGATGTCCGGGGGCAGTCACGAGTTTTACTTGGGTAGACACAAAAACCATCACATTAAGTGATAATATTAAAATATAATTAAGAATGACAATGTTTATTAGTAGTTCAACAGTTATGTAATTGTCAGTTAACGTTTGTTTCGTAATTAGGAAGTAAACAGGTTATTCATGTACTGACTTTTTCCATGCCAACTCAGCTCCCCCCTCATGAAAATTTTAGCAAAGCGCAGTTTGATTATCATAATTGCTGTTGTTGATCGTCAATGAACACCGAATTTCAAATTTGAGGTCAATCGGAGCAGGGGTTTGGGAGCTACGACCTGTCGAAATTTTACATTCGCAGCCAAAAAGGGGCGTGGCCACCTCAAGGCAATAGTCAACTCACTATTTATTAAAATCCAAATCTTCATAATTAAACCCACTGTGATTATTCATGTAATTACCATTGCCTTTGTTTTTTGTTTTTAATTGTAAGTGGAGAACTTTTTATTTGTTGGATAATCTCAATCAAATGCCCACACAGGATAGATCTGGATCTATATTAACCAAAATTCAGCTTATACATTGATTGTTTCCTTTCAGGACCTCGCCTCGTCCTCACGAGTATTTGAGCATTTCTGAACTGCCCAAGTCGTGGGACTGGAGGAACATCGGCGGCATCAACTTTGTCAGCACCACTCGCAATCAGCACATTCCTCAGTACTGCGGCTCATGCTGGGCTCATGGCAGCACCAGTGCAATGGCAGGTTCGACTCATAAATTTCCTTTTCCTTTGTGTCGCATATTATCCAATTTCACTTTTCAAAAGTGTCATTATACTATTCATTGCAAATAGCAATTATGGCATTAGTGTGTAAGGCTTTCTCACCAAACTTCTTTTTTCCATTGATGTCTAGATCGCATCAATATTCAGCGGAAGGGGGCATGGCCGTCCGCCTACCTCTCAGTGCAGCATGTGCTCGACTGCGGAGAATCCGGTTCTTGCCACGGTGGCGATCACAGCGGGGTGTGGGAGTACGCCAACAGCCACGGCATCCCAGACGAGACATGCAATAACTACCAGGCCAAAGACCAGGGTGAGGCTCCTTCAGAGTGACAGCAACCGACCAAGCGAGCCACCCAAACATGTCCGTCACTTGTTCTTCTGACCCTCCACCGTAGAATGTAAACCCTTCAACCAGTGTGGCACCTGCACCACCTTCAACGTATGCAATGTTGTACGCAACTACACTCTGTGGAAGGTGGGCGATTACGGAGAGGTCAGCGGGAGGGAGAAGATGATGGCCGAGATCTACGCAAGAGGACCAATCAGGTTTGTTGAATGAAAGCTGCCACTTAAGCTTACAAACATTGGTGCTTTTTTGTTTGTATGGTAAACTGGTGTCTAATAGAAAAGTATTGCTTTGGCGCCAAGGCACTGTGTTAAAGTTCAGAAGCTTCATGTTGGGGAATTCAACTCATCTAGGATGGGGGCGTCAACTACCAGATTTGTTAAACATATGGGAAAATAATTTTCAGATGGTAGGATGAGGTAAATTTATTTGTAGAGCACCATTTATACACAAGGCAAGTCCATAGTGCATTAAATATACAAAAATAGTAACAAGATTGAATATTTTTCCCCCCCCATTGGCTTTAATAGTGAAGTGTTTCCTCGCTTACATGCACTGCTTGCACTAACAACATAGCAAGATGAGCTATTATACGCAGTCTGTTTTGCCAACTTAGCAATTTTCAGTCTATATTTTGCAACTTTTTTGACACTAGAGACTGTAAAAGAAAAAATGTTGCTAAGACAAGTGATTGAAATATTTTTCATTGTTTTCTATATGAAAACTACCCTGAATTTTGTGATGCAGTCTTCTCTTTTTTTTTCTTTCAGCCAAGATCATTGTTGCATATTTGTAAGTAAACTGGGACATTTGTGTCTTTTAGCTGTGGTATCATGGCGACAGACAAACTAGACAAGTACAACGGCGGACTCTACTCAGAGTACGTTGAGGAGCCCTTCGTGAACCACATCGTGTCAGTGGTGGGATGGGGAGTGGAGGACGGTGTAGAGTACTGGATCGTACGGAACTCCTGGGGAGAGCCGTGGGTAAGCGCGTCGATCGAGAGCGACAAAGTCAAATTATGAGAACGTCATGTTTTAAAGTCTTGTGGTTGTCTTCAGGGTGAGAAAGGTTGGCTCAGGATTGTCACCAGTGCCTACAAGGGAGGAAGTGGAAGTTCCTACAACCTGGCAATAGAGAAGGACTGTGTCTATGGAGACATTATAGTTCCTAAAGACTACCTCGTCTAGCCTACAGCAGGACTGTCAGGATTAACTTTTAATCATAACCAAAAAGGGAACGTGTAATTCTTTTGCTGGCTAGAAGTGTATTTTAAATTTGATTGCCAAATGGTTGGCATTTTAATTGTCAGAGAGGTGCAGACTGTTAAGTAGTCTTAAAAAAAGTCACTTGAACGTGGGTGAGATCTGACAACGATCACGTAGCAAATTTCCCACACAACAAAAGTCCAGACAGACTTGAAAACCACAAAAGACTTGTTTGCATCTCAAAATAAAAATAAGCAACATATCTTAAAATGAATGGTGAACCACTGTCACGTTGCTCTGCTCTGAGTTCCACTGAAGTGATTAAAGCGTGCCTTGATAGTACAACAGGTTGCACATAAGTTATTTCACACAATGATTGTGCTGACAATGTCAGTCTTTAAGAGATGCTGTGTGGCCTTCTCACTGTGCGGAGACAAAGCTGTCCTGAAGCTGCATCTCAAGTAGCTCCCAGTTTATCTCAATGGCCACAAGTCCCAAGTTGTGTCATCAGACCGGTCAATCCAAAAGATTTCTTTCAGCTCTTTATGATATCAAACGTCCTCAATTAATCATGATGAAATTTGACTTGCAATGAGCTGGAAAACAGAACAGCGAGTTAGTTTCCTTAAATCAATATGACCCAAAAAAAAAAACTTTAGGTTTGGGGGAGGCAGCGTACCAATGAATTCTGCGACTGGGTCGTGTTCGCCTTCCGTGCGGATTGTTCCTGCGATGCTATCGTTCTCCAAGATGGGCAGGAAGAGCTGAACAAAGTCAGACGTGTATGGAGGTGCGATCACGTCTAGGACCTTTGTAAGGACAGCAAGTCAAGTCAGCTTTAGTGCACAAATCTTATTTAACCGCACAGAAAATTTGATTATTCATTAAGTACTGTGTTAGTTACCTCCGTGACAAAATAGCGAATGAGGGAGATGTCAGTGTTGAGCTTTTCCAGACACTTGCGAATGTAGCCAACCACAGGCAGGACATAACCACGACTCAGCAGATGTACCATCCGGTCCAAGAGCGTCTTCTTGAGCTCCAACTGGGAGGAAAGTAAATTGTGTCATCAATTAAGGATATACTTGAGGTGAGGAACCGATCGAGAAACACACCTGTTCCATTACGTCGAGCTGCGAGTGCTCGGTCTCAAAGAGCTTGATGAGCAGCTGGAGAACCTGAGGGTGCAGCAGCTGATGACACGTGCAAATCTGCCGGGGAAAGGAAAACCACGTTAACGGCTGTCTTTGGAAAAAAACCTCCAACTCTCTCTTTGTACCTCATCCAGCAGAGCCAAATGGACCGGTGTGTGATCGGTCTGCAGCTGAAAGTAGCGAGGCTCCGAAACGGTCCAGTCCACCCACTTCAGAACCCCCATGGCAACCACTGGGAAACTGTGTGCGAAAATCAACCGAAGCCATCAACTAATTGTGTTCAATTACCTCCATTTGGCAGCCTTCCACTCACCGTATGCACTGGTACAGCGTACCGAGCTCAGCCACCAACTCTGTGGCGCCTTTGTTTTCGTTGCAGCAAAGGTTATGCACCGTCTCGATGGCCTTCGAGGATGATTTGAGCTCATCCTTGTTGATGTTCACTCGCTTGTTCTACGATCGCAACATATTCTTAGCCACTGTTGAAAAGCAAAACACGAGAGGTCCCAACCTTTTTCCACGTCTCGACCACGCTGGCGGCGTAGGCCAGGATGTGAATATATTTGTGCTTATGATCTTGGTTAATCTTTGAGCCAGGCTTGAACAGCGACTGCATGAAGAGGTCCAGAAAAGCTGGCACTCTGATCTGAGGAACAACAAAGAGGAAGTGCTCGTCAGTAAAATCGATCGCCTTGATTCTACCAATGAAGGAAATCAAATGGATAAAAAAAAAAAAAACTCTACATCACAATGGAAGAATGATTCAAATGTTTCTAGTCATGCCATGATGTCATATTATTCCTCACCAGCTCCACGGGAGGTGGGTCCATGCTGCTGAACATCTTAAAGAGCACAGTGATATCGGCGGGATTCAGGGCTCCTTTGGACAACATGGCCCCCAGCGCCTGGCAGGCACGAGGGTAGGCCGCTGCCGTACCCAGTGCCAGCGTTATCTGACTGGCATCGTGGCCCCTGACACGACAGAGTCACACAATCAACATCCAACAGTGCAAAGGCATGCACATCGTGTGCCGCGTTTCTAGAAAATGCCTTTAGTGGAGTAGTACCTCTTGTGGGCCGACTTCTGCACCTCCTGACCAATCCGGCGTACAGCCGAGCCGCCTTGCTCTTCCTGGGCCAGGATGGACATCATAGCCTGAGCGAAGAGGTATGTGTGCTCACCGTGGCACACCATTTTCTAAAAAGAGACATGAAATCAAAAGTAAGGGAGACTAAAATGAAAAAGAACTCTATACAACACAATTATACAACACATAGTCGTGTTAAGAATTCTCAAAAGAGGCCTCACAGCAAATTCTGGCAGGTTCTTCTCCAGGTTCTCCTCTCCTCCATCCAGCAACGTAGCTAAAGATGTCCTCAACACCCGAGAGAAAACCTCCAGCTGCTGGCACGCCGTCGACACACTGGTGATTTCACCCTGGTAGCCTGCGTCTGAAATCAGCTACAAAACAAACATTGCAGCGGAGTTTGACTGAGATACTCAAACCACAAGTTACTTAAAAAGTTTCTGACGTCATACCTTCACGGTGAAGTTGAGCATCAGACAATCGGGATGAGCCTCAGCCAGCTTATAGAAGAGGTCTCGCCAAGTCGTGTGAGCGATCATTTGCTCCAGCCAAGCAGGAGTCTAAAGACATTCAGACTCAAGTTAATTAGGTGACTTGATTAATATTAGCGGATGCCCTACCTCGCCCTCCACGGTGAAAATGGAATCTGCTTTTTGGGGATCAAAGTGCTTTATCAGCAGACTTTTAAGATGATTCTCAACTCGTTCCTGTACTTGTGCAGGCTCAACACCTGGAAAGCACATGACAATTCCAGCTAGATGAACAAGAGTGAGGAGAAGCAAAAGCAGGACGGGAGGAGCTGCCAACCCATCTGGATGAGCCACTCGGCCAGCAGGTTGACGGTCTGAGCCACTGCGGAGTAGTTTTCTGACAGAAGTTGGATGACGTGTTCTGGAGAACCACCTGCCTGGAAATACCTGGAACAAAAAAATACAAGAGAAGCTCAAATTCAATGCTCTCATCATATTTCAAAACAGGATGCTGCAACTTGCATGAAAACAGGTGCGTACATTTTAAGGGTGTTGAAAATGGCAGGCTCCATGATGTAATCCCTGCTGGAAAATTTCTTCAGACAATCCTCTTGGATTTTTCCCAAATTTTCCACATCAATATATGCATCCTCCTGAAAGAAAATGGCAAGATTGTCTTTAAGGTAGTAGTGTCACCCCTCTTGCCCCCATTCAATTGGCATGCTAACAATAACAGCAACAAGTCTTACCGTGTTAGCGTCCGGGCCTTCCCAATCCCCCCCGCCGCTATAATATTCCTCATCCATGTCGCGGGGTACTGGTTAGAATTTAACTAACTATAGTGACTCGTTATTTGGTTCCTTGCAAACAAAGAGAAACACTACGAAGATGTTTGTTCAGTAAGCTAGCCAGGTGATCCGCAGGAAAATGGCGAGGCGCTGAACGTAAGACACGCCTCCATAATACTTTGCCCCGAATTTGTCCTGTAAGGCACAACTGACTCACTCGCGTCAAATTGAAGGCATATAATGATAGGCTGCACAACAAACTGATGAATTACTAGCTTTCAAATCAGAGACTAATAAAAACAAAAAAATGCGAGCATCATCTCTATTTTAAAAGTGAAGGCAATTTGTAATTTTAGTATTGACACATGAAGTTAATGCACAATTTCTTTGTGGGCCACATAAAATGATGTGGTGGGCCGTATCTGGCCCCCGGGCCTTGGGTTTTACACCTATGTGGTAGAGGTATGTAGCAGAGTTAAGTTTAAAAAGAATCTGAAAGTCTAGTTACTGCAGAAGTCCTTAAATATCCACCCTACTGGTCAAGCTTATTCCCCAATGAATTTATTTGTGTCTGAGTCACCTCTTGTATTGGTTTTTATACAGGTTTTATTTGTGGCCAAAAGATCAACTATTCTTTGCAGCTTAAGTGTACTTTACCCCTCTTACACAACCGATCACATTTTTTCTCTTTTCTTTGCTGTTTCTTTGGCACAACAATGTGCCTGAGTGACCTTACCAGCAGATGTCTTATCATTGGCCAAATAAAGCACTTTATCTCAGCCACATTGAGCATTAAGAGATGGTGAGAGAAGAGCGGCTTCAATTTGCTCTGTAAGATCATCGGAGTCTACTGAAGACTCATTCCAGCTGCTCCATCTCTCACATCACACCTAATAATACACCACGACAACAGGCACCAATGGACAGAAGCTGATGGGGGGGCTGAGTCACACACTGGCCGGACTATATATATGCATCACGTCAGGCTAGAGGGGCTAGGAGACACACCCCAGGCGCCCAGCAGACATACCGAAAAGAACCGACACAACAACTCGGAGCAACATGTCACAGGTAAATTCAGTTTTTAATTGAGTTTTCATCATTATACTGTAACACTCTCAACCCTTCTGCTCTTGTGTCCATCCTAGCCAGGTGAAGTGAAAAAGAAGAAGCGTCCCCCCATGAAGGAGGAGGACCTGAAAGGAGCCCGCAGCAAACTGGGCCTTAAGGGTGAAGTCAAGAGTAAGACCTATGAGGTCATGGCGGAGTGTGGTAAGTCGCATGGGTTCTTTCCTCTCGTCACACTTTCACAAACGTAAAGTCTGTTTCCATTCCAACAAGTACGTTTTCAAGATGGCTTGGTGTTGTTCCATCTATCAGCACACAGCAATATAGCGCAAATTAGACAATCGGTGCCCCGTAACATAATACAGCAACAAGAAAAATACGCACCATCAAAAGTTAGTTCCCTGACTGGGAATCGAACAAGGGTGTTTTCAATTTTTTCCGTCTATTGATATTTGTGATAAAATATGACCCATTAAATTTGTCGATAAAGTCAAGTCTTACGGCATTATCGATTCATTTTGCAAGCACTTTGGAGTCGGACAAAAGAATGAGAAAATCGGATATCACCTGTTTTTGCAGAACTTTGTCATGTACTGTATCTGTTGTGCTTTTGTCGTTTCAGAGAGAATGGGCAAAGTAGCACCATCCGTGTTCAGCAACGTCAGGTCAGGGGCTGAGACGTCCCTGGCCAAGCCTGCTGCCCAAGCCCCAGGAGCCAGCGTGTTCAACAAGTAGTGCCTCATTGCAAGACTCGTTTGCGAAAATACTCGATGCCATCGAGTTGATGGTTTTTTTTATATTGATTTTTAACTATTTGTTAAAAAAATGTTGACACGGTGGGTGAGTTGCACTTTGCAATTTACACAGTGAATGAATCAGACATGACTGTTGTGCTCCCAATCAATGCTTGGAAGTATTTTTTTCTGTTTGTACGTTTTTATCTCTTGTTCAGTATAATTAAATAAAAAGTGACTTGCTAGCCACAAAAGCACCATGTACAAAAACATGTAAACCATTTGATGGTTTTCTGGTGGTTTGAATCACCTTGAGACTCAACTTACAGTGTTGAAAGAGTCCACTCACTAAGCCTCTGTTGAATTGTGAACGTAAAATCCCCTGGCCACGATATGAGAAATTACAGCCAGCAATATGTTTTTTTTTTTGTCTTTTTTCTAAGTTGCACTAAAGCTACAGTAGCAACTTGACGACTCCAGCACAAGTGAGCACAGGATGCATGATTAAGCTATAAAAAAAATGAGAGCGGGGCAAACTGAACAGTGCACTATTCACTAGAAAGAAACTTTAAAAACATTTCATTTCGCTGGTACAGCAAATGTGCTTGTACTGTTAATACTGGTTAATATGAAATGCTGCGATTATGATACTCTGCAGTGTTGCAAAAAGCGTTTGGCAATGTTGTAAACACAGCAGATACCAGGTATGTATATTTTTTTTCAAGCTTCCTGTGACATGGCTTTTAGTTGGTCAGCACTGGGTCCCTCCCATTGGCAGGAGAACTTATTTTAGGGATGAAAGTAACTGTGTGTTCAGTTGAGCTTTGGTCATGTCTGGAGCATTGACTGTTGGTCTACTGCTGCTGTGGGGCAGCGCCTGCTTATGGCTGCCCAGCCCAGTTCAGGGAGATTTGGTCATCCCTGGACCTCACGGAGCTGCCGAGGTAATATTCAGACGTCTAGGATTAAGTTTTAAAAGAGTTGAAGATTTTTTGTGACGTTTTAAGAATCTTTTCTGATTTCTAGTTTGTTTCTCTGCTCTTTGTTTTTATAGGAGGCAGGACATCCTGCCAGGTCACTGAAGGTATTTGGCAAAACTTACCTTGACTTAATAGTTTATCAAGTTTTAGTTGTTAGCCCACCACATTTTTGATGCATTTTAATAAACACAAATATAGTACTGTTTTTTAAAGACAATGTAAAGAAATTACCTGAGGGCCAAAGCAGTAAAGCTGCCTTTATTTATTTGTCACATTGTGCTTTACGTGATTGAAAGTACTTTTAAAAGCATTTAAAAACAACTATGGTTGTTTTCGTTCAATAAATAGCTTAAAGTGCATGGGCAACTATGGCTCTGCTTTTTCGCCCCAACTTAGCTGGTGGCACATCTGTACGTCAAATATTGGTCTGCAACACATACACACACACACACACAAAAATCAACTATGTGACATCCCAACTTTACTCCTTGAGGCATTGTTCATCGCAGGATGTTGGTTCTTCAACCGAATATTGAATTTTCTGAAAATAATGATAATAATAATAAAAAAAAATCAGTTCCAGATCGCAAAACTGCCTGGTGGTAACGTAGTGGCTTGCTTCAGAGCATTTAAGAGTTTTCAAAATTTGCACTTCAGCTTTGCACACTTGTGGATCGCTGACTTGCATGTCAGAAGGTGTAATTGTCTATTTCTTTCTTACAGAAAAGAAGTATGCAGGATCTCACGGTGAGAAATGGATTCGTATATTCTTCTGCAATTCCCAACATGATCATTCCTAGGCATAAAGAGTGTACCCAAACAAGCATCACTTCATTTGGCAGGTGGAGGTGCACAGTGTGACGGTGGACTGTGTCGTGATGTCTCGGTTCGCTCACACCGTCATAACATCCACGGCTTTGAACAAAGCCAACGTCTCGCAGGAAATCTTCTTCGAAGTGGACCTCCCCAAAACGGCCTTCATCACCAATTTTAGCATGTAAGGTCACCATGATGATATGTTAGAGCATAGGTGTCAAACACAATGCCCGGGGGCCAGATACGGCCCGACACATCATTTTACGTGGCCCACAAAGACAAATTTTGCATCGACTTTGTGTCATTACTAAAATTACAAATGTCTTTACTTTTAAAAAATAGAGACATTGTTACTAATTTTTATTACCATTTGTCCTTTTAAAAGAGAATGTTTTTTTTTCTGATTGCAAAACTAGTTATTCATTATTCATTTGTTGTGTAGCCTATATTGTATGTATACAGAATACGTCGATAATGGCCCTCCGAGGAAAATTATGACTATGGACAAAAATAAGTTTGACGCCCCTGTTTTAGAGCAAGGGTTGTCAAAAATGGTGTAGTTAGGGTTGACTTCAGTGGATAATTGCCAAAAATCTGTGGGCGGAATGTAGCCTGGGTTTAAAATCATGCTTTGGGGAACACAAATCGGTTCTTGTTTACACAACAGATAAGCGGTTCTAAAGTCCATTCTGACTTGGGGACTTTGACACAGATCTTTCTTCACAGGGAGATTGATGGTCAAGTGTATGTCGGAGAGGTGAAGGAGAAAGAGAAAGCCAAGAAACAGTATGAGAAGGCGGTTTCTTCAGGACGGACCGCCGGACTGGTCAAGTAAGTCGGCAAAGACAAATGAGACTTGGATCATGTCATGACTTCTATTGTGCTTCTATCAAGGGTTTCTGGGAGGAAGATGGAGAAGTTTTCAGTGTCTGTCAACATCGCCGCGAAAAGTAACGTTACGTTCGTTTTGACCCACGAGGAGCTCCTCCAGAGGAAACTGGGCCAGTATGAGATCCTGACCCGAGTGAAACCACAACAACTTGTCCAGGAGTTTCAGGTTACTGCATTTTCATTTACCAATCCTCCAATTGGTGCTAAATGAAGTGTCACAATTTCTGGACATGTTTGAATCAGATCGTAGCGAACATCTATGAGCCTCAAGGAATCGCTTCAGTTGACACCCATGCGACGTTTCTCACCAATGACTTGCTCCCCATGGTGGAGAAAACCGTGACCGAGAAGAAGGTACATTTTGGAAAGTCTTCGGCTGAATTTTGGCGCAGGGATGTCCAAGTGCTCAATTATGTGGCACGATCTCAGAAGATTTCTGTTGTCAAGTTGGTTGATGGATAGATTTGCTCCTACTTCCAGGCACACATTGCCTTCTCACCGAGTCTGGATCAGCAGAGAAAATGCCCGGACTGTGATGGCACACTGATCGATGGAGATTTTGTCATCTCGTATGATGTGAAGCGTGCAACCAGCCTCGGGGACATTCAGGTCATTTGTGAACTTCTTATTAATCAATTCTTTGGATTGCCACAACGCCATTTTGCCGACTTAGCGTAACCTTTTCTGCCCTTCAGATTGTGAACGGATACTTTGTGCATTACTTTGCACCACCCGACCTGCCAAGAGTGCCAACAAATGTCGTGTTTGTGATTGATAGGAGTGGCTCAATGTCCGGAAATAAAATGCACCAGGTAAGCGACTATGTGAGCGGTGATGCCCTCAGGCTCAGATTGTCGTAATGGAATGTTCTGACGAGCAAATGTTTTCCTTCCAGACCCGATGGGCAATGAAAGCCATCCTTTCTGATCTGAAAGAGGATGACCATTTCGCCATTGTGCAGTTTGGTCACTCGATTGAGTGTTGGAAGGAAACACTGATCAAAGCTACAAAGGACAACGTGGCCAGTGCCAGACGATATACCGAACTGTTGTCGGCCAATGGAGGTTATCAAAGAACTGCAATTTTATATGCTTAAGAATGCTTTTTTTTAATTGTCTGTTCTCGTTCTAGGAACTGACATAAATGGTGCATTGTTAAGAGGATTGACAATGCTGCTGGAAGACAAAACCGAGAAGAGGGTCCCAGAGCGAAGCGTTGACATGATCATTTTACTCACTGATGGAATGCCCAATTCAGGTCAGCATGTGCTGTTTTGTTTCTTCATTTGGGAGGGATGTTCTACATTTGCTGCTTTCTCAGTCGAAGGCAGATGTCATTTTTATTTCTAATCAAATTTGGGCACATTTTGTCTTCTGAAGGTGAGACAGATCCGATAAGGATCCAAGAGAATTTGGCCGCCGCCAATGGCGGAAACACGACTTTATTCAGTCTTGGATTTGGAAATGATGTGGACTATGGCTTCTTAAATGTGCTGAGTCAAAAAAACAAAGGACTGGCTCGTAGAATCTATGAAGCCTCTGATGCCGTTCTTCAACTTCAGGTGGGGAATGCAGGTTCATTTTACAGCATTAGCACAAGCTAAAGCTAAGAGCTGACATTCTAAACGTGGCAAAAAATTGAATGCCCCAAATAAATGAATTTATTCCAGGGTTTCTTCGAGGAGGTGTCCAGCCCGCTGCTTTCCGAGGTGGATTTACGTTACCCTGACAATGCAGTGGGTTTTCTAACCACCAACCACTTTAGCCAGTTGTTTAATGGCTCTGAGATTGTGGTGGCTGGTCGACTGCTGGACAACGACCTGGACAACATGCTGGTGGAAGTGGTCGGCCAAGGGGTGAGACCTTCTCTGACTTTTATTGAACCACACACACACACTGTTGCTGACAGAGAATTCCATATTCCATATTGAGATGTAATCTTCAACAGATATAGCTTCCTAAATTGTTTTCCTGCCCTATAGTTTGAGGAGGACTTCCAAGTGCAGGGCCAGACCAGTGCTCTGGACTGGGGCACGATTTATCCAGACGACGAGTACATCTTTGGGGACTTCACCGAGCGTCTGTGGGCTTATCTTACCATTCAGCAACTACTGGAGAAGAGGTAATCTTAAATATTTGTGACACTCTGAAAAAAGCCATAGAAAATGGATGGATGGCTCCTATTAGTATCCTTTTTTACAGCAAGACTGGTAGCCAGGATGAGAAAGAAAATGCCACAGCCAAGGCCTTGGAGATGTCCCTACAATACAGTTTTGTCACCCCTCTCACTTCCATGGTGGTCACCAAACCTGAGATTGAGAACAAAACAGACAGTCCCCTCATTGCTAACAAACTGACTGAGGGTGAGACATGGATCTTTATTCATTTATGATCAATTATTTCAAGGTTACGTCACCAAAAGAATGCTAGAAAGATGTCGTTGCAATTATAAAGATGCAGAATGTTTGCAAGGGAAGAGAGTGCGATTGCCAAATCAAGATTTATCAAGATGATAGTATCCTGCAGGACTGAGTGCACTTGTCAAAAATGCAATTTATGGGTGTGCACTTTGTGCAATCAACCAATAGACCTTTTTATTATTTTGCCTCAATACATACATATTTTTTTCAGTTAAATTAAAGGTTATAATTTAGAGTCATTTTAGTAATGTTTTAAAAAAAAAAAAAAAACTTTTATTAATTTAATCGCAATCTGTGAATGCGGTCAAACCTATCCCTGATTTAGAATGGTGACGTAGCAAATTATTTTTCCTCTTTTATTCATTGACAGAGGAAAGACAAGCGGCAGAGCGAGCACGTAAGACTTTTTTTTTTTTTTAATACTTATTGTTGTGTTTTTGTGAAAATAATGACAACTGATTTACCAGTCTTTCTTTTATTCTGGGATATTGTACAGGCCCTTATCTCCATACAATGGCATCCCGACCTTTTCCATCCCATACTGCCTATGCTCCACCCTCTTATTTTGGTAAGTACTCTCAATTTTCAATACATTCGGTCGGCTCGACGTGAATCACAAATGAAAATACATCATTGAATGTGTTTGTTTGCAGTGGATGGAGATCCCCATTTTATCCTGGAGCTACCAGACAGTGACGATGCGCTGTGTTTCAATATCAATGACAAACCAGGAACTATTTTCAACCTTGTCAAGGACACAAAGTCAGGTCGGACCAATTTCACAGAAGATCATATGCTAAAACATTTGAATCCTAATGCAAATCATGCAGATGAATTATTTTGTTTCCTCATTCATCAGGTATTTTGGTGAATGGCCAGACCATAGGAGACAAACAAATTCCTCCCGACGGTAAAATCTATACGTACTTTTGGCGTTTTGGCATAATCCACAGAAATCTTGGAGTGAGGATGGAGGTGAGCACTCAAGGCATTTCAGTGATCCAAGATGGCAATCGACTCAGGTTGCAGTGGTCCAACACGACTTCCCTCAAGGGAGATACGTAAGTGAGTCAGTAGTAGATTGTGTAAAAAAGGCCTTTGGCATCCTCATCTGAATCAGAGTCACGAACACAAGAGTAACATCTGCAAGTCTTATTATACGTGGCCAAAAAAAAAAACATTCATCCATCATTATACCCCTTCTTTCTTCTTTACTCATCTCTCCTTTTGTCCCTAGCATGGATATTCTCGTGACCAAGGATCGCAGCCTGACAGTAACTCTAAAAGATTCTGTGAAGTTTGTGATCCTGCTACATAAAGTGTGGGAGAAGCACCCGTACCATCGGGATTATTTGGGCTTCTACACTCTGGACACCCACCTCCTGTCACCGTCTGTTCATGGGATGCTAGGTATGGATGGATGGATGGATGGATGGATGGATGGATGGATGGATGGATGGATGGATGGATGGATGGATGGATGGATGGATGGATGGATGGAGTCTTGATGATGCCTCTGACTATACAGTAGCTAAAATGATCGTACCTTGGTGGCTCCTCATGCAGGTCAGTTCTACCACGGGCTTGAATACGAGGTCACAAACTTGCGCCCCGGAGAAGTCCCAGAGAAACCAGATGCCACCATGTACGTCAAAGGACATGAGCTCAATGTGACCAGGTAAATAAGACACGACTGGTGTTCTTCAATAAGTTTCAGCTTTTTGTTCATGGCAGCCTTTTGCTGCTCCACAGAGGCTGGCAACGAGACTTCAGAAGAGATGTGAAGAATGGAGAAAATGTTCCCTGCTGGTTCATTCATAATAATGGCACAGGCCTCATTGACGGAGATTTCTCGGACTACATTGTGTCTGGCCTCTTTAAAACAGTTTAGAGAAAAAAAATGTCTAATGATGTTTTTCTTGATCCATAACGACAAAACACAAATCTGAGCAGTTTTATACCCGTGTGGAATAAAACTTATCCAAATTTTCAACGTTTTTTTTTTAAACTTATCATTTAATCAATCAATTCTTGGCTTCCCTTTTGCACAAAGTTGCCTTTGTTTTCTTGGGTGCAACAAATCTATCCATCTGGATGGGCAAGTCCAGATTTGACTTTGGGTTACAACACTTCCCTCGCATTCTCAAACCCACACATGCCAGTTTCCGGGAAAAGGCTATCACTGACTCACTCTGTCTAAGTGTAAACAGAAATTCTCCCTCTGGGACCCTGAGTGGGCGGAGTCGAGTACTTCTGGGTCGACTTTCTTTCACATGCCCGGAATTCCCACAGCATTTGTTTTCAGCCGCGGAGTGTTGGTGGTTCAGACTCTCCTCGTCGTCAACATGCCTGTTTTGTGGGGAATCGTACGGTGGGCTTGTCTCTGCATTGTGCTTGCAGCACAGGGGTAAGAAGCTCTGCTTGTTTCCCGCAGAGATGCGCTTGTGGAGGTAATTCTGCAGATATTCTGTGAAGTGTTTCAAATTGAAATTTGCGCCTTCGCTTTGGCAGACTATACTTATGACCTTGCAACGAGCATTCTCATGTAGGATTCGAGACCAGGATGTTTATTGTTGTGTGTTGTAACTTATTGCTTGGAAAGTTCCACTCACATGTCTTTTGAAACTCTTTTGAAATAACAGGAATAAATTGTGTATTGCAGGAATTTCACAGAGCACTTTGGAGTCAGACAAAAGAATGAGAAAATCGGATATGACCTGTTTTTGCAGAACTTTGTCATGTACTGTATCTGTTGTGCTTTTGTTGTTTCAGAGAGAATGGGCAAAGTAGCACCATCCGTGTTCAGCAACGTCAGGTCAGGGGCTGAGACGTCCCTGGCCAAGCCTGCTGCCCAAGCTCCAGGAGCCAGCGTGTTCAACAAGTAGCGCCTCATTGCAAGACTCGTTTGCGAAAATACTTGATGCCATCGAGTTGATGTTTTTTTTTATATTGATTTGTAACTATTTGTTAAAAAAATGTTGACACGGTGGGTGAGTTGCACTTTGCAATTTACACAGTGAATGAATCAGACATGACTGATGTGCTCCCAATCAATGCTTGGAAGTATTTTTTTCTGTTTGTACGTTTTTATCTCTTGTTCACTATAATTAAATAAAAAGTGACTTGCTAGCCACAAAAGCACCATGTACAAAAACATGTAAACCATTTGATGGTTTTCTGGTGGTTTGAATCACCTTGAGACTCAACTTACAGTGTTGAAAGAGTCCACTCACTAAGCCTCTGTTGAATTGTGAACGTAAAATCCCCTGGCCACGATATGAGAAATTACAGCCAGCAATATGTTTTTTTTTTTTTTTTTTAAGTTGCACTAAAGCTACAGTAGCAACTTGGCGACTCCAGCACAAGTGAGCACAGGATGCATAATTAAGCGATAAAAAAATGAGAGCGGGGCAAACTGAACAGTGCACTATTCACGAGAAAGAAACTTTAAAAACATTTCATTTTGCTGGTACAGCAAATGTGCTTGTACTGTTAATACTGGTTAATATGAAATGCGGCGATTATGATACTCTGCAGTGTTGCAAAAAGCGTTTGGCAATGTTGTAAACACACAACAGGTATGCATATTTTTTTCAAGCTTAATGGGACAGGGCTTTTAGTTGGTCAGCACTGGGTCCCTCCCATTGGCAGGAGAACTTATTTTAGGGATGAAAGTAACTGTGTGTTCAGTTGAGCTTTGGTCATGTCTGGAGCATTGACTGTTGGTCTACTGCTGCTGTGGGGCAGCGCCTGCTTATGGCTGCCCAGCCCGGTTCAGGGAGATTTGGTCATCCCTGGCCCTCTTGGAGCTGCCGAGGTAATATTCAGACGTCTAGGATTAAGTTTTAAAAGAGTTGAAGATTTTTTGTGACGTTTTAAGAATATTTTCTGATTTCTAGTTTGTTTCTCTGCTCTTTGTTTTTATAGGAGGCAGGACATCCTGCCAGGTCACTGAAGGTATTTGGCAAAACTTACCTTGACTTAATAGTTTATCAAGTTTTAGTTGTTAGCCCACCACATTTTTGATGCATTTTAATAAACACAAATATAGAACTGTTTTTTAAAGACAATGTAAAGAAATTACCTGAGGGCCAAAGCAGTAAAGCTGCCTTTATTTATTTGTCACATTGTGCTTTACGTGATTGAAAGTACTTTTAAAAGCATTTAAAAACAACTATGGTTGTTTTCATTCAATAAATAGCTTAAAGTGCATGGGCGACTATGGCTCTGCTTTTTCGCCCCAACTTAGCTGGTGGCACATCTGTACCTCAAATATTGGTCTGCAACACACACACACACACAAAAATCAACTATGTGACATCCCAACTTTACTCCTTGAGGCGAAGCATTGTTCATTGCAGGATGTTGGTTCTTCAACCGAATATTGAATTTTCATAAAACAATGATAATAATGAAATAAAAAATCTGTTCCAGATTGCAAAACTGCCTGGTGGTAACGTAGTGGCTTGCTTCAGAGCATTTAAAGTTTTCAAAATTTGCACTTCAGCTTTGCACACTTGTGGATCGCTGACTTGCATGTCAGAAGGTGTAATTGTCTATTTCTTTCTTACAGAAAAGAAGTATGCAGGATCTCACGGTGAGAAATGGATTCATATATTCTTCTGCAATTCCCAACATGATCATTCCTAGGCATAAAGAGTGTACCCAAACAAGCATCACTTCATTTGGCAGGTGGAGGTGCACAGTGTGAAGGTGGACTGTGTCGTGATGTCTCGGTTCGCTCACACCGTCATAACATCCACGGCTTTGAACAAAGCCAACGTCTCGCAGGAAATCTTCTTCGAAGTGGACCTCCCCAAAACGGCCTTCATCACCAATTTTAGCATGTAAGGTCACCATGATGATATGTTAGAGCATAGGTGTCAAACACAATGCCCGGGGGCCAGATACGGCCCGACACATCATTTTACGTGGCCCACAAAGACAAATTTTGCATCGACTTTGTGTCATTACTAAAATTACAAATGTCTTTACTTTTAAAAAATAGAGACATTGTTACTAATTTTTATTACCATTCGTCCTTTTAAAAGAGAATGTTTTTTTTCTGATTTCAAAACTAGTTATTCATTATTCATTTGTTGTGTAGCCTATATTGTATGTATATAGAATACGTTGATAATGGCCCTCCGAGGGAAATTATGACTATGGACAAAAATAAGTTTGACGCCCCTGTTTTAGAGCAAGGGTTGTCAAAAATGGCGTAGTTATGGTTGACTTCAGTGGATAATTGCCAAAAATCTGTGGGCGGAATGTAGCCTGGGTTTAAAATCATGCTTTGGGGAACACAAATCGGTTCTTGTTTACACAACAGATAAGCGGTTCTAAAGTCCATTCTGACTTTGGGACATTGACACAGATCTTTCTTCACAGGGAGATTGATGGTCAAGTGTATGTCGGAGAGGTGAAGGAGAAAGAGAAAGCCAAGAAACAGTATGAGAAGGCGGTTTCTTCAGGACGGACCGCCGGACTGGTCAAGTAAGTCGGCAAAGACAAATGAGACTTGGATCATGTCATGACTTCTATTGTGCTTCTATCAAGGGTTTCTGGGAGGAAGATGGAGAAGTTTTCAGTGTCTGTCAACATCGCCGCGAAAAGTAACGTTACGTTCGTTTTGACCCACGAGGAGCTCCTCCAGAGGAAACTGGGCCAGTATGAGATCCTGACCCGAGTGAAACCAAAACAACTTGTCCAGGAGTTTCAGGTTACTGCATTTTCATTTACCAATCCTCCAATTGGTGCTAAATGAAGTGTCACAATTTCTGGACATGTTTGAATCAGATCGTAGCGAACATCTATGAGCCTCAAGGAATCGCTTCAGTTGACACCCATGCGACGTTTCTCACCAATGACTTGCTCCCCATGGTGGAGAAAACTGTGACCGAGAAGAAGGTACATTTTGGAAAGTCTTCGGCTGAATTTTGGCGCAGGGATGTCCAAGTGCTCAGTTATGTGGCACGATCTCAGAAGATTTCTGTTGTCAAGTTGGTTGATGGATAGATTTGCTCCTACTTCCAGGCACACATTGCCTTCTCACCGAGTCTGGATCAGCAGAGAAAATGCCCGGACTGTGATGGCACGCTGATCGATGGAGATTTTGTCATCTCGTATGATGTGAAGCGTGCAACCAGCCTCGGGGACATTCAGGTCATCTGTGAACTTCTTATTAATCAATTCTTTGGATTGCCACAACGTGCTTGCCATTTTGCCGACTTAGCGTAACCTTTTCTGCCCTTCAGATTGTGAACGGATACTTTGTGCATTACTTTGCACCACCCGACCTGCCAAGAGTGCCAACAAATGTCGTGTTTGTGATTGATAGGAGTGGCTCAATGTCCGGAAATAAAATGCACCAGGTAAGCGACTATGTGAGCGGTGATGCCCTCAGGCTCAGATTGTCGTAATGGAATGTACTGACGAGCAAATTTTTTCCTTCCAGATCCGATTGGCAATGAAAGCCATCCTTTCTGATCTGAAAGAGGATGACCATTTCGCCATTGTGCAGTTTGATCACTCGACTGAGTGTTGGAAGGAAACACTGATCAAAGCTACAAAGGACAACGTGGCCGGGGCCATACAATATGCCGATTTGTTGGCGGCCAGAGGAGGTGATCAAAGAACTGCAATTTTATACGCTTAAGAATGCTTTTTTTTAATTGTCTGTTCTCGTTCTAGGAACTGACATAAATGGTGCATTGTTAAGAGGATTGACAATGCTGCTGGAAGACAAAGCCGAGAAGAGGGTCCCAGAGCGAAGCGTTGACATGATCATTTTACTCACTGATGGAATGCCCAGTTCAGGTCAGCATGTGCTGTTTTGTTTCTTCATTTGGGAGGGATGTTCTACATTTGCTGCTTTCTCAGTCGAAGGCAGATGTCATTTTTATTTCTAATCAAATTTGGGCACATTTTGTCTTCTGAAGGTGAGACAGATCCGATAAGGATCCAAGAGAATTTTGCCGCCGCCAATCGCGGAAACACGACTTTATTCAGTCTCGGATTTGGAAATAAGGTGGACTATGGCTTCTTAAATGTGCTGAGTCAAAAAAACAAAGGACTGGCTCGTAGAATCTTTGAGGCCTCTGATGTCGTTCTTCAACTTCAGGTGGGGAATGCAGGTTCATTTTACAGCATTAGCACAAGCTAAAGCTAAGAGCTGACATTCTAAATGTGGCAAAAAATTGAACGCCCCAAATAAATGAATTTATTCCAGGGTTTCTTCGAGGAGGTGTCCAGCCCGCTGCTTTCCGAGGTGGATTTACGTTACCCTGACAATGCAGTGGGTTTTCTAACCACCAACCACTTTAGCCAGTTGTTTAATGGGTCTGAGATTGTGGTGGCTGGTCGACTGCTGGACAATGACCTGGACAACATGCTGGTGGAAGTGGTCGGCCAAGGGGTGAGACCTTCTCTGACTTTTATTGAACCACACACACACTGTTGCTGACAGAGAATTCCAAATTCCATATTGAGATGTAATCTTCAGCAGATATTGCTTCCTAAATTGTTTTCCTGCCCTATAGTTTGAGGAGAACTTCCAAGTGCAGGGCCAGACCAGTGCTCTGGACTGGGGCACGATTTATCCAGACGACGAGTACATCTTTGGGGACTTCACCGAGCGTCTGTGGGCTTATCTTACCATTCAGCAACTACTGGAGAAGAGGTAATCTTAAATATTTGTGACACTCTTTGAAAAAAGCCATAGAAAATGGATGGATGGCTCCTATTGGTATCCTTTTTTACAGCAAGACTAGTAGCCAGGATGAGAAAAAAAATGCCACAGCCAAGGCCTTGGAGATGTCCCTACAATACAGTTTTGTCACCCCTCTCACTTCCATGGTGGTCACCAAACCTGAGATTGAGAACAAAACAGACAGTCCCCTCATTGCTAACAAATTGACTGAGGGTGAGACATGGACCTTTATTTATTTATGATCAATTATTTCAAGTTTACGTCACCAAAAGAATGCTAGAAAGATGTCGCTGCAATTATAAAGATGCAGAATGTTTGCAAGGGAAGAGAGTGCGATTGCCAAATCAAGATTTATCAAGATGATAGTATCCTCCAGGACTAGGTGCACTTGTCAAAAATGCAATTTATGGGTGTGCACTTTGTGCAATCAACCAATAGACCTTTTTATTATTTTGCCTCAAAATATATATATTTTTTTCAGTTAAATTAAAGGTTATAATTTAGAGTCATTTTAGTAATGTTTTAAAAAAAATTAATAAACTTTCATTAATTTAATCGCAATCTGTGAATGCGGTCAAACCTATCCCTGATTTAGAATGGTGACGTAGCAAATTATTTTTCCTCTTTTTTTCATTGACAGAGGAAAGACAAGCGGCAGAGCGAGCACGTAAGACTTTTTTTTTTTAATACTTATTGTTGTGTTTTTGTGAAAATAATGACAACTGATTTACCAGTCTTTCTTTTTTTCTGGGATATTGTACAGACCCTCATTTCCATACAATGGCATCCCAACCTTTTCCATCCTATACTGCCTATGCTCCACCCTCTTATTTTGGTAAGTACTCTCAATTTTCAATACATTCGGTCGACTCGACGTGAATCACAAATGAAAATACATCATTGAATGTGTTGGTTTGCAGTGGATGGAGATCCCCATTTTATCCTGGAGCTACCAGACAGTGACGATGCGCTGTGTTTCAATATCAATGACAAACCAGGAACTATTTTCAACCTTGTCAAAGACACAAAGTCGGGTCGGACCAATTTCACAGAAGATCATATGCTAAAACATTTGAATCCTAATGCAAATCATGCAGATGAATTATTTTGTTTCCTCATTCATCAGGTATTTTGGTGAATGGCCAGACCATAGGAGACAAACAAATTCCTCCCGACGGTAAAATCTATACGTACTTTTGGCGTTTTGGCATAATCCACAGAAATCTTGGAGTGAGGATGGAGGTGAGCACTCAAGGCATTTCAGTGATCCAAGATGGCAATCGAATCAGGTTGCAGTGGTCCAACACGACTTCCCTCAAGGGAGATAAGTGAGTCAGTCGTAGATTGTGTAAAAAGGCCTTTGGCGTCCTCATCTGAATCAGAGTCACTAACACAATAGTAACATCTGCAAGTCTTATTATCTGTGGCCAAAAAAAAAAACCATTCATCCATCATTATACCCCTTCTTTCTTCTTTACTCGTGTCTCCTTTTGTTCCTAGCATGGATATTCTCGTGACCAAGGATCGTAGCCTGACAGTAACTCTAAAAGATTCTGTGAAGTTTGTGATCCTGCTACATAAAGTGTGGGACAAGCACCCGTACCATCGGGATTATTTGGGCCTCTACACTCTGGACACCCACCTCCTGTCACCGTCTGTTCATGGGATGCTAGGTAGGGATGGATGGATGGATGGATGGATGGATGGATGGATGGATGGATGGATGGATGGATGGATGGATGGATGGATGGATGGATGGATGGAGTCTTGATGATGCTTCTGACTATACAGTAGCTAAAATGATCGTACCTTGGTGGCTCCTCATGCAGGTCAGTTCTACCACGGGCTTGAATACGAGGTCACAAACTTGCGCCCCGGAGAAGTCCCAGAGAAACCAGATGCCACCATGTACGTCAAAGGACATGAGCTCAATGTGACCAGGTAAGTAAGACACGACTGGTGTTCTTAAATAAGTTTCAGCTTTTTGTTCATGGCAGCCTTTTGCTGCTCCACAGAGGCTGGCAACGAGACTTCAGAAGAGATGTGAAGAATGGAGAAAATGTTCCCTGCTGGTTCATTCATAATAATGGCACAGGCCTCATTGACGGAGATTTCTCGGACTACATTGTGTCTGGCCTCTTTAAAACAGTTTAGAGAAAAAAAATGTCTAATGATGTTTTTCTTGATCCATAACGACAAAACACAAATCTGAGCAGTTTTATACCCGTGTGGAATAAAACTTATCCAAATTTTCAACGTTTTTTTTTTAAACTTATCATTTAATCAATCAATTCTTGGCTTCCCTTTTGCACAAAGTTGCCTTTGTTTTCTTGGGTGCAACAAATCTATTCATCTGGATGGGCAAGTCCAGATTTGACTTTGGGTTACAACACTTCCCTCGCATTCTCAAACCCACACATGCCAGTTTCCGGGAAAAGGCTATCACTGACTCACTCTGTCTAAGTGTAAACAGAAATTCTCCCTCTGGGACCCTGAGTGGGCGGAGTCGAGTACTTCTGGGTCGACTTTCTTTCACATGCCTGGAATTCCCACAGCATTTGTTTTCAGCCGCGGAGTGTTGGTGGTTCAGACTCTCCTCGTCGTCAACATGCCTGTTTTGTGGGGAATCGTACGGTGGGCTTGTCTCTGCATTGTGCTTGCAGCACAGGGGCAAGAAGCTCTGCTTGTTTCCCGCAGAGATGCGCTTGTGGAGGTAATTGTGCAGATATTCTGTGAAGTGTTTCAAATTGAAATTTGCGCCTTCGCTTTGGCGGACTATACTTATGACCTTGCAACGAGCATTCTCATGTAGGATTTGAGACCAGGATGTTTATTGTTGTGTGTTGTAACTTATTGCCTGGAAAGTTCTTTTGAAATAACAGGAATAAATTGTGTATTGCAGGAATTTCACAGAGGTGCAGGCACCAAGTCGATAAAGGTATTTGATTTTAATTATTTCTATTTTAATCTGCTTAGTAATCACTAATGATGGTGTGTGGACTGTTTCTTGATTTGCACAACAACACGATTAAGATGAGCAACAGTACGTCCAAGAATGAAATGTTTATGACTTTCTTATTTTGTTTCTTTTTGTGTTCACAAACAGAAAAGAACCACCAAATCTGATAATGTAAGAAACACAAGTCTGGCTATAATGAATGATGTTCAAAACAGTGAACAGTTGGACCAGTTCTCATTCTTCTCCCACTTTTCTCATAACCTTGTGACTCATGGTATTAATCCGGCACGATTACTGTTCTGTTCATCCTTTCAGATGGTGGAGGTGCAGTCTTTCAGAATCGACTGTGCCGTGACATCACGTTTCGCTCACACCGTCATGACCTCCAAGGCTCTGAACAAAGCCAACATCTCCCAGGAAATCTTCTTCGAAGTGGAGCTGCCAAAAACTGCTTTCATCACCAACTTCACCATGTAAGTTCAAAATACATCAAGTGTAAACACATTCTACAAACTCCTTACTTGCCTCTCAGGGAAATTGATGGCCAAGTTTATGTTGGAGAGGTGAAGGGGAAAGAGAAAGCCAAAAAAGAGTATGAGAAGGCGGTTTCTTCAGGAAAGACTGCTGGACTGGTCAAGTAAGTTCGAGTGAGGACACAGGATGTAGCGAATTATCTTCCAACCAACAAATCTTTTTAGGGCATCTGGAAGACAGATGGAGCAGTTTTCGGTGTCTGTTAACATTGCAGCAGAAAGTCATGTCGTTTTCGTTTTGACCTACGAGGAGCTGCTTCAGAGGAAACTGGGCCGGTATGAGCTTCTGACCCGTGTGAAACCCAAAGAACCTGTTCAAGACTTTCAGGTTGATGCCACCTTTTTGTGTCTTCATAATGAGAAGCAATATTGATATATCCTCTTGAATGTGATATTATGTTGGTTGATTTCTGTGTATAGATCAGAGTTCGCGTCTTTGAGCCTCAAGGCCTGACGTCAGTGGAGGCAACCGCAACATTCCTCACGAACCAGCTGCTCCCTCTAGTGGAGAAAACTGTCACCGACACGAAGGTAAGGCCTTTTAGTAGAACTATCATGTTGATCTTGTTCGAATTAATTCCAAAAAATCAATCTATTCTTTCTATTTCAGGCCTACATTACTTTCTCACCAACAATGGAGGAACAAAAGAAATGTCCGTCATGTGAGGGCACTCAAATTGAAGGAGATTTTATTGTCAAGTATGATGTCAAACGAAAAGAAAACCTTGGCGAAGTCCAGGTCGGCTTTGATGCCTCCAAACTACGCCTGTTTGTGTTTTAAATCGACACTGCAATTCATGTATTTATTTTCCTTCAGATGGTGAACGGCTACTTTGTGCACTTCTTCTCCCCACCTGAATTACCCACAGTCCCAAAAAATGTTATATTTGTGGTTGACAGGAGTGGCTCTATGAGCGGCACAAAGATCAGACAGGTAACTGTGCAGTATCTGTGTTTACATCAAGCTTCTTACTAGATGTAATGGTTTGTGGAAACTTTTGCAGACCCGCGAAGCCCTGGCGGCCATTCTGAAGGATCTCCACGAGGACGACCACTTCACTTTCATCCTGTTTGATGATAGAGTTGACACTTGGCAAAACTCCGTCGTGAAAGCGACAAAAGAGAATGTGACTAAGGCCATTGACTACGTTGGGAAACTGACCGAGAGGGGGTGTAGGTACCAGCGTTTGGTTATTTCCGTGACTACTGCATTAAACGTGATCTACACTCCAGAATTGAAAGCAAATCATTTTTTTTTATTTATTATGCTGCGTTGGTTGCAAATATTCACTTTACTACAGCTAAAAAAATTTTCAGGAGAACATAATTGACTACAAAGTGAGAAATGCATATTTACAATTTTCTATTTGTCTTTCAGCTACTGACATCAACGGTGCACTGTTGGAAGCGGTGGCACTGCTGAAGAAGGAAAGAGAATCCAAACGGGTTCCCGACAGGAGCATGGATATGATTATTCTGTTGACGGATGGGATGCCAAACAGCGGTGAGCCTCATCTCACCGACACGTATTTTCATTTTATTTATCAAGTGATGGAATTGGAATGATGTGACCGCGTACACAGGGGTGTCCTACCTGCCGTCGATCCAGGAGAATGTCCGCCGGGCTATTGGTGGGAACATGTCTCTGTTTTGTCTTGGATTTGGAAATGATGTGCGGTATTCCTTTCTGGATGTGCTGGGCAAACAGAACAAAGGGTTGGCCCGCAGAATCTTTGCGGCCTCGGATGCAGCTCTTCAACTCCAAGTAGAGCCCCACCCAAAAAAAACCTGTGAAACTACTTAAAGCAAGGGGAGGATTACAATTGGATTGCTGTGGATTTGATTTGTTTTCCAGGGTTTTTATGAAGAAGTGTCCAGTCCACTCCTCTTGGAGGTGAACCTGAAGTATCCGGGTAATGCCGTAGACTCGTTGACCCAAAATCACCATAGCCATCTGTTCAACGGTTCAGAGATTGTGGTGGCCGGTCGTTTCGATGACAGCAACGAGCCTGATAATTTCCTCGTGGAGGTGTTTGCGCAGGGGGTGAGTGAAAATAGTCAAATTGATATCAAATATCAGCTCTTTTTTTTTTCACCTTTCGCAAAGTTGAGCAAGTATGCATGCAAAAGTATCTATCTATTAAATTTGTATTTTACAAGGCAATTTTGTTATTGTTTGTTATTGCCCTAAGCGACACTTTTGAGGAATGAATCATTTTGATAACATGAACGGTTTATTTCTCTCCTGCCGCAGTCAGAGGAAGATTTCCAAGTGCAGGGCAAGGCCAAAGTGGACGACTGGAACGTGCTCTATCGAGAAGATGAGTACATCTTTGGGGACTTCACCGAGCGTCTGTGGGCTTACCTCACCATTCAGCAGCTCTTGGAGAAGAGGTTTGCTCATTTCAAATGTTTCTCTCCGCTTTATCTCGACCGCTATTTAATTGACCTTCACCCTCAAAGCAATCACAGATATTGTTGAGAGTGTTTCTGGAGGAGCGAGTTTTCTCGCGTCATACTCAGCAGGCAACTTTTTTGCTAGTCGCATTGGAAGTCAGCAGGAAAATGAGAACTTCACTGCCCAGGCATTGGATATGTCGCTGCGCTACAACTTTGTCACGCCGCTCACCTCCTTGGTGGTAATCAAGCCTGACAGTGAGGACAAAGCAGGCGGCCCCCTCATTGCTGACAAGCTGACAGAGGGTAAAAGTCATGTTTACGTTTTAGAAGAGCCATGCGGTTATCTGCAATTTTTGCTTACAATTTTTATATTTCAGATCAACGGCAAAGAGCAGAGAGCCAAAGAGGTGTGATGCTTCTACCTTCCTTAATCGTTGCATTGTGGCCAATACTGATTTATATTTGTATGGTCCGCGAGTCGTCACCTTATCGTGGTGGAGGGGTTTGCGTGCCCCTATGATCCTAGGAGCCATGTTGTCGGGGGCTTCATGCCCCTGGTAGGGTCACCCATGGCAAACGGGTCCTAGGTGAGGGGTCAGACAAAGCACGGCTCACCCAAGCCCCTTATGATGAACAACATAAATGGACTTTGTTTTCCCTCGCCCGGACGCGGGTCACCGGGGCCTCCCTCTGGAGCCAGGCCTGGAGGCGGGGCTCGAAGGCGAGCGTCTGGTGGCCGGGCCTTCGCCCATGGGGCCCGGCCGGGCATAGCCCGAAATGGAAACGTGGGTCCCCCTTCCCATGGGCTCACCACCTGTGGGAGGGGCCGAAGGGGTCGGGTGCAATGTGAGCTGGGCGGCAGCCAAAGGCAGGGACCTTGGCGGTCTGATCCCCGGCTGCAGAAGCTGGCTCTTGGGACATGGAATGTCACCTCTCTGGCTGGAAAGGAGCCCGAGCTGGTGTGCGAGGCAGAAAGATTCCGACTAGATATAGTCGGACTAGCCTCCACACACAGTTTGGGTTCCGGTACAAGCCCTCTCGAGAGGGGCTGGACTCTCTTCCACTCTGGAGTTGCCCACGGTGAGAGGCGTCGAGCAGGTGTGGGTATACTTATTGCCCCCCGGCTGGGCGCCTGCACATTGGGGTTCACCCCGGTGAACGAGAGGGTAGCCTCCCTCCGCCTTCGGGTGGGGGGACGGGTCCTGACTGTTGTTTGTGTCTATGCACCAAACAGCAGCTCAGAGTACCCACCCTTCTTGGGGTCCCTGGAGGAAGTGCTGGAGAGCGCTCCTTCTGGGGACTCTATCGTTCTACTGGGTGACTTCAATGCTCACGTGGGCAATGACAGTGAGACCTGGAAGGGCGTGATTGGGAGGAACGGCCCCCCTGATCTGAACCCGAGCGGTGTTCTATTGTTGGACTTCTGTGCTCGACACGGATTTTCAATAATGAACACCATGTTCAAGCATAAGGGTGTCCATGTGTGCACTTGGCACCAGGACACCCTAGGCCGCAGTTCGATGATCGACTTTGTAGTCGTGTCATCGGATTTGCGGCCGCATGTTTTGGACACTCGGGTGAAGAGAGGGGCGGAGCTGTCAACTGATCACCACCTGGTGGTGGGTTGGCTCCGATGGTGGGGGAAGATGCCGGTCCGACCTGGCAGACCCAAACGCTCTGTGAGGGTCTGCTGGGAACGTCTGGCAGAATCTCCTGTCAGGAAGAGCTTCAACTCCCACCTCCGGCAGAGCTTTTCCCACGTCCCGGGGGAGGCGGGGGACATTGAGTCTGAGTGGACCATGTTCCGCGCCTCCATTGTTGAGGCGGCCGACCGGAGCTGTGGCCGTAAGGTCGTTGGTGCCTGTCGTGGCGGCAATCCCCGAACCCGCTGGTAGACACCGGCGGTAAGGGATGCCGTCAAGCTGAAGAAGGAGTCCTATCGGGCCGTTTTGGCCTGCGGGACTCCGGAGGCAGCTGACAGGTACCGGATGGCCAAGCGGAACGCGGCTTCGGCGGTTGCTGAGGCAAAAACCCGGGCGTGGGAGGAGTTCGGTGAGGCCATGGAGAATGACTTTCGGACGGCTTCGAGGAAATTCTGGTCCACCATCCGGCGTCTCAGGAGGGGGAAGCAGTGCAACGTCAACACTGTTTACAGTGGGGATGGCGTGCTGCTGACCTCGACTCGGGACGTCGTGAGTCGGTGGGGAGAGTACTTCGAAGACCTCCTCAATTCCACCTACACGCCTTCCATTGAGGAAGCAGGGCCTGGAGACTCTGAGGCGGATTCTCCAATCTCTGGGGTCGAAGTCACTGAGGTAGTCAAAAAACTCCTCGGTGGCAAGGCCCAGGGGGTGGATGAGATCCGCCCGGAGTTCTTAAAGGCTCTGGATGTTGTGGGGCTGTCATGGCTGACACGCCTCTACAACGTTGCGTGGACATCGGGGACAGTGCCTCTGGATTGGCAGACTGGGGTGGTGGTTCCCCTCTTTAAGAAGGGGGACCGGAGGGTGTGTTCCAATTACAGGGGAATCACACTCCTCAGCCTCCCTGGTAAGGTCTATTCAGGGGTGCTGGAGAGGAGGGTCCGTCGGGAGGTCGAACCTCGGATTCAGGAGGAGCAGTGTGGCTTTCGTCCTGGCCGTGGAACAGTGGACCAGCTCTACACCCTCGGCAGGATCCTCGAGGGTGCATGGGAGTTCGCCCAACCAGTCCACATGTGTTTTGTGGACTTGGAGAAGGCGTTCGACCGTGTCCCTCGGGAGGTTCTGTGGAGGGTGCTTCGGGAGTACGGGGTGTCGAGCCAACTGATAAGGGCGGTTCGGTCCCTGTATCACCGATGCCAGAGTCTGGTCCGCATTTCCGGCAGTAAGACGGATTCGTTCCCAGTGAGGGTTGGACTCCGCCAAGGCTGCCCTTTGTCACCGATTCTGTTCATAATTTTTATGGACAGAATTTCTAGGCGCAGCCGAGGCGTTGAGGGGGTCCGGTTTGGGGACCTCAGCATCGCGTCTCTGCTTTTTGCAGATGACGTGGTGCTGTTGGCTTCTTCAGGCCGTGATCTCCAGCTCTCGCTGGAACGATTCGCAGCCGAGTGTGAAGCGGTCGGGATGAGGGTCAGCACCTCCAAATCCGAGTCCATGGTCCTCGATCGGAAAAGGGTGGAATGCCCTCTCCGGATCGGGGATGAGATCCTGCCCCAAGTGGAGGAGTTCAAGTATCTTGGAGTCTTGTTCACGAGTGAGGGGAGGATGGAGCGTGAGATCGACAGGCGGATCGGTGCAGCGTCGGCAGTAATGCGGACCCTGTACCGGTCCGTTGTGGTGAAGAGAGAGCTGAGCCAAAAGGCAAAGCTCTCAATTTACCGGTCGATTTACGCTCCTACCCTCACCTATGGTCACGAGCTATGGGTCGTGACCGAAAGAACGAGATCTCGGATACAAGCGGCCGAAATGAGTTTTCTCCGCAGGATGTCCGGGCTCTCCCTTAGAGATAGGGTGAGAAGCTCGGCCATCCGGGAGAGACTCGGAGTAGAGTCGCTACTCCTCCACGTTGAGAGGAGCCAGATGAGGTGGCTCGGGCATCTTATCAGGATGCCTCCTGGACGCCTCCCTGGGGAGGTGTTCCGGGCATGTCCCACCGGTAGGAGACCCCGGGGACGACCCAGGACGCGCTGGAGAGACTATGTCTCTCAGCTGGCCTGGGAACGCCTTGGGATCCCCCGGGATGAGCTGGATGAAGTGGCTGGGGAGAGGGAAGTCTGGGAGTCCCTCCTAAAGCTGCTGCCCCCGCGACCCGACCCCGGATAAGCGGAAGAAGATGGATGGATGGATGGATGGATGGTTTGCAATGGTTTGGATCTTAGTCCTGCAAATTCGCCCCAATCGAATCATAAAGTCATTTTCATTCTGACTACCGTTTGCATGAATCGATATGATTTTACATGAATAACCAAATATTTCATTTTGCCTGGTTACAGCTAGCAAATGCGGTCACGTTTTAGCATATTCAGAAACTATTTTTTCTCTCCAGATGAGTAAACAGGGAGATTTGGATTTATACTTTTAGGTTTTGGTTATAAATGCCATGGATTGTGAGAACTGAAATGAATCTTTGTCTATTTGTATTTGGTTTTCTTGTGTGCGTCAACAGCTCATCAACCGAGACATCAGGGTAAGTCTTTTTGTCCTTATTAATCGTTGCATTTTGGGTCTTCTACATTTAAATGTATGAATACTTTGTCTCAGGTTCCTCTGGCCGTGCGGCAAGTTCACGGCAACAATCAAATGGTAGTTTTAATCAAATGGTAGTAATATTGCTCTCTTTGTTGCATAAAGCTGCTACACAGTTTTTTGTTTCATCTTTGGATTCACATTGAAATCATTTTTGTATAAATGTATTATATTTTTGTTTACAGTGGATGGTGATCCACATTTCATGATCGAAGTCCCAGACAGAGAAGACGCCTTGTGTTTCAACATCAATGACAAACCTGGGACTATTTTCAACCTGGTCCGGGACCCCAAATCAGGTCACTACCTAGCACACACATCAAATAATAGCAACACGGAGAGTAAAATAATCCTTTTGACTTTCAGGTTTTGTGGTGAATGGCGAGATTATTGGCAAGAAGAAATTTGTCCCGGGTCAAAAGATGTTCACCTACTTTGGTCGTCTTGGAATCCGCCACAAGGCTTTGGGGGTAAAGCTGGAGGTCAACACTCAGGAGATCTTGCTGGTGCATGAGGGGAAACAAGTCAAGTTACTGTGGACGGATTTTGCCTCTCTCAAAGACACCAAGTAAGTCGAACTGTTTGCCCGTTTTTATTATTACAATTTTGGCGGCTCCATTGATGCCATGTATTATAAAAGAATAATATTTTGGTTCCTCATGCAGCATGGACCTTCGTCTGACAAAGAACTGCAGCCTCACAGTCACACTGAGGCACTCGGTCAAGTTTATGGTCATCAGACATACAAAGATATGGAAGAGGCGCCACTATCAGCAGAACTATTTGGGTTTTTATACTCTGGACAGCCACCATTTGTCCAACGCCGTTCATGGACTGCTAGGTGGGAATCAACATTTGATAAACAACATATCCTTTGGTGACTCTCACCACAATGATTTTATTTGTTTTTGAACCTCAGGCCAGTTCTACCATGGGGTTGATTTTGAAGTGTCCGACTTAAAATTGGGGAAGATGCAGCAGAAAACGGACGCCACCATGTATGTGAAAGGGCAGACGCTCAATGTGACCAGGTAGGATGAGCCTGTTAAGCTAAACGCTCTCAACATACAAGTCTTCATGCATCGGGTGACCTTATTTTTCTCACCTGCGCAGACACTGGCAGAAGGATTTCAGCAAAGATATGATCGAGGGGCAAAGAATTCCCTGCTGGTTTGTCGACAATGATGGAGCCGGTCTCATTGACGGCAAAGCGTCCGACTACATTTTGCCCAGCCTCTTTTAAAAAAGAAAAAAAAAATCAACATCTATGATAATCATTTATCATTTCTAGACCCACATATTATAGTGTGGGAGATTCATTGGATAAAGAATGTTTTGAAGTATGGGGAGCTGCAAATGTTAAAGAATGTTATAGTATGTTATTCTTGCATACCCCAAAATTGCTCTCATGAAAGGAGCAACGCACTTATTTTTTTAACGATGTAAATTGGGGTCAACTGCAAGCTGAGAGGAACTGTGGAAAATGGTAACCCTGAATGTAAATGTGAGTGCATGTGTCTGAAAATCTGAGTGAGAGAGCAGATTTTATTTTTCTCCAGAAAAGTGCTGTTTTCTATGGCTTAAGTTTTACATTGCGTGAAAAAATAAATAAAAGCCATATTTTCACAAGTAGTTTGCTCCTATTTCCTTGCAATTTGAAACTGGAATGTGGACCCTTTATAGTGTGCTTGCTGTTGTGCACAAATGCAGAATTCCAGATTCATAACACGCCATTATGGAAATTATAAAATTTCTGGTTAATGCGCCGCTTTAATATTTTGACACTTTGATCTGTGTCATTCCACAATGCATTATTTATCTGTTGAATATGTGAACAGGTTGCCTTCTGTGTAGTTTGTCCAAACGAGTTGCCATACTGTCTTTGCAAAAAAAAAAAAAAAAAAGGTTGTCACAGGGATATCGATCATTTTAGCGTGTTGACGTGACGCAAGAACAACAAAAGCTGCAGTTTAAAGGCAAGTAACGACAAAAAAAAACAATTTCCAAACATAAACTAGCCTTGCAAATCACCTGACAAACTAAGAAAGCTTGCAGGATTAAAAACTAGGCTCATTTATGTATAACCAAGTATTTTAATCACATGATTGTTATCTTTTTTATTGTTTACAATTGAGCATAAATCTTCTCCCCCATGCATGCATGCATGCATCATGTCCAATGATACCTATATCAATCTTGCAGCATTTATTACTTCGCTGTGGTGTGACTAGATCCACAGCACGTGTGCTGACCCAGTCATGTTGTAAGTTCAGGAGTTGAGAGGGATTTTCTTAAGGAGATCTTTGCACAAGTGTTTGCCTGTGTGTGTGTATGCATGTGTCCGTGTGTGTTTCTCTTTGCATGTGTGTGTTAGTGATTAACGCCAGATGTGCAGGGCTCAGGGTGTCGGCAATACTTTGAGAGGGCCTCACTGTATTTGCTGAAAATGCTCAAGCGACTTCTTCACACATGGCTGACATTAACATCTTCGCTGTTCATCTCCCTGATTCCCCCAAGGGTTAGAAACATGAGGTCAGCCGGAGCAGAAGGATGCTTTAAAAAAGGATGTCGTCCAGCCGAAGCCTGGTGTCCATTTTAAAGTCTCCTCTTCCTCCAGCAGAGGGCGGCAGAGAGCCATGGAAAGTCTGTCACCCGTCATTTGCAGGTATCGAACACTTTGCAACTCTGAGTTTACGCAATAATGATATTGTTTTGCTATTCTCCAAAAATTTCACGAGTTTTTGGTGGATTGCATAAATATATCCTAAAACACAAGTAGAAGATCCAAAGAATTTGAGACATTTTTTTTAATTATAGCATTTAGAGATAGACTGATATTATTTTTTTTCAGTTCCAAGACTGATGTTTACTGGTCAAGGAGGCCAATCGCTAGTATTTGGAGACATTTTTTTCATTCAAACAGATTCCATCGTTTTTATCCAAGTGTTTTTTTTCAAATTGTTTTCTTTTTATCTTAAATGATAGGCTTCTTTTAAATTTTTAAATAAAAAGTACAGGGAATTCTTGATTTCAAAAGCAAGCCTCAAACAGTTGACTGTAAATAAAGTTGTCGAATTATGGTATAACTAAAATTGAAAGTTGTAGAAAAAAAATAAAGTGCAAAAATTCTCCAGGGTCAGCAGCAAGTCTTAAAACGTTTACTAAAAATTTAAATGAATAAATTATGCCCATTTTTGTTTTTACCCGTTGTTAAAAAAAAGGCAGATGCCGATATGCGTCAAAATGTCAAACGGCGAATATGATGTCAAGTATGACACCGTTCGACTAAACTGACATTCTGTCCATCCTTATTTACTGTTCGCATATTTAATTTAGAATTATTTTTATTTTTGTGTTAATATTGGATATCATTATTTACCACCATGAAAAGCTTTCATTCACATTTATTGTTTATTCATGTGATCTGTTTCCCCCAAAATATCAAAAGTGTTCAAACTGCAAACAGCCCAAATATATTTTCAAATGTTTTTGCCGTAATTGCTTCTTCTCAAAAATGTAACCTCAATATTTCCATCTCTAATTTACCAACATCTGCCTTTATCTGGATGACCTAAATTAAAAAAAAAAAAAAAATGAGCATCCACTTTCTTAGCCTTTTGGACGCCCAACTTTTGAAAGCTTTTTCTCCGTCCTAACCTCTTCCCCTGCACGTCTGTGTGAATATTTCACATTGCTGATGCTGCTGGTGCGTGATAGCGAGCACTGAGTGGCCATTGTGTGCGCGCAATGTGGGTGCCTGGTATGCGGCTCTTCGGCGTGTGCCGTGTTGTGACGGCCGTGCTGCCTCTGACGCCGGCCGGCCGGCTGCCTGTCTGCATACACACCCGACCGGTGGCACATACCTGTCCCCACACACCGAGGAACCTGCTTTGTATATCCGCCGGGTGCACATAACTGTGACGTGCTTGGTCTGTGGCCTGCCACCTGATATGCAACTGGGGCTTTGTGTGTAGACTGTTCACATTTGAACAGCAAGATGTTGCTAACTTTTGTCTTTGCACCCCTCAAAATCCCAGTAGCACTCTATTATCATTGTCTTGAATTTTTCCTTGTGAGAAGCAGACAAAGTGAAATGCATCAACATATGTTTGAAATTTATATTTTTAGCTTTGGTTTTTTAAAACACTAAGTTTGTATGAAAAGTACTAGCATGTGTTGCAATTATAGTGCTAAATAAACCATACACAAGTAAATAGAATTAAAAAAAAAAGTAATTTAAATATATTGCTCAGTCTTGTGGTCAGATTGGTAATCGTTTTTTTATTAACTCCCTGATCGGTGATCGGCCCTAAAATCCAGATTGTCCAAACCCTGCTCATTGTTATTTTTCTAACCTGAAAAGTGTTTTTCTCATGTTTAAGAAAACTCAACATTTGGATAAACTTATTAAATTATGTTTGATGCATAATATTTCATTAATCAAAGTGTTTTTTTAATTATTTTTTTTAACTCAAGCACTATTATCCCTCATTCAACTCATTAGAGTGATTTTGACATGAAAACAAAGTGATGCTTTTCGACTTCAAATAAAACATTGTGTATATTGCACGCAGCAAATTCCACATTTTATTTTCTTATCTTGCAACTCTTTTGTCAAAGGCTTTATGAACACACTAATTGCCGGGTGGTGCATGCTTGAGTTCACTCAGCGGAGGCCTGTGCAATTCATGGGATTACGCCAAACTATACAAAATAATGGAATATAATAAACACAATTTAGAGAGATTAATGATTGTGTTTAAGCAAATGCACGATTTTTATTTTGCCCGTTTTCCGTGCTGTTTGTATTGCACTTAAAGTGCTTGAGTGAATTGGAAGGCTTTGCAAGTTGTGTGTCCTCCAAAACACAGTGCAAGGCCAGACAATATTGCAGCGGGCCGCGATGTAATCCTCTGTATTTAGTGTCTTCTCTAGTGCCGGCGAGGTGAAAAGTTGAACCTGCTGTTGACCCTCTCTTGAGAGAGGGCTTAGCTCTGAAGTCAGGCACAGGCCAAAGGCACATGCAGGATATTCTCAAATTCCTCTTGCCCTCCCTCGAGTGCACCCCTCGGCTCCTCCGCCGCCGCCGCCGCCACCGCCTTCCCTTCCCACACGGAAACAATTAGCATCTGTGATAAGACCTTGTACATATTTCCATCAGTTTATCGCTTGCGCTTTGTTTGTTTGTTTTTCTGTCGTGACGAGCGTCTCGTGCCCTCGTGCCGTGGCACCGCTCATCAGCTTGTCATCTCGGTGCAAGGGTGGTGGAATGAGCGAAAGAAGCCTTGCCTTTATCCACATTGGATTGCAGATGAGCAGATAAGGACAACAACTATATATCAAAATAGACAAAACAAGGGAAGCAAAGCGTGGACTTTGGAATTAAGGTGGAGGGAAAACTGGCTGAAGAAACGTTTGTTCTTTAAGTTTTCACTGAAACTGCCCTGAGTAGGAGAAGACTTTGGGAGCTATTTGTTTTTTGTTCAAAGTATTGCATCGCTTTCCTATTTGATGAAATTGTTTTCTGTCAACATCAATCATATTGACGCCAAAGAGTTTTTGCAATGTGAGTGCATAATTCGTTTTAGGGGAATACTGCTGTGTTTGAAACGAAAGTGGCATCTTCACAAAGCCTCAGTCCCCAAAATTGTTCTGTAATATTTAAATGTGGTCAAAATGGGCATGAATTAGATCGCACACATTGTTTTTTAATTTATTTTGATAGTTTGTGTTGACGTGTCAGGGATTTATTATAATGCCTGTTAAAGCAATATGACCCAGAATTCCAAATCTGTGCTAAATCTGACATTCTTCCAGTCCAACGGAGCAGGAGAATACCAGGCCGAAAGATCGACAGAGTCCGACAGTAGATGTTGAGTGGTGCTGGAATATGTTCTCCATCTGTTTCGGTTTTCCAGTGGTTGTGATAACCTGAGTGTGACCCCTGATTGGTCTAATCTCACCCTCATCGTCTCTCGCCGGTCAGCTGACAGAACGCAGCGCTGCGATTGGTGCGCCCAATGTAAAGGAAAGGGAAATTGTTTAGCATTGTGTGTGGAGTCCTGTTAGCCAAGTTTAGTCTGATGTTCAAACCACAAAAAAAAAAAAGAAAAAAAAGCTGCTCATGCTACATACACAGTGACGGAATGTTTAGGGTGAGAATGAAATGAACTGAACATGTTGACTTTCCCTGCCAAGAAGCCTGTGTAATAATTCTGGCTCTGTTCCTCTGTTAGATGCGCAAACATGACTGACCTCAGTCAATGAATTTATTCAGACAAGTCAACATTTATGTAAACATTCATTTACACGCTCTGTGCTAGAGTCACTCCATTTTGTTAGATCTTGATGGAAAGACAGTCCGTGACTTTTTTTAGGGCCCATGACAATCCAATGTCCAGTCTAGTAGCTCCTTTGGGCGGGTTTTAGTTTGACTAGATTAGATCAGAAGACCACTCTGTTTGTTTGTTTTTGATTTGGGAGGGGCTCACAGTCCCAGAGGGGTACCCCCCCACACCCTCTCAACCAGGATTCCTCCTCAGGGCACAGTCGACTGGAGCCCCCCTGACCTCGCCGTCACCCCTTCCAAAGCGCGTTAGCCAACATATCCTGGGAACAGAAAAGAAAATGAAGGAAGACTCTTGAGTGTCCACCCAGCTAAATCACAAGCAGATCTGTTCATATAGGGGGGTGCAGGGTGCAGGCGGTGCCACCAGGGTAGGCGAGCCCCTCTGGTTCTGGTCCGCCTTAGGTTCATCCCTGTAGGTTAACCTCTCTTTCATCTGCTTGTAGGTCGCCGGACTTTGCTCGCACCCAGCAATGCTGGTGAACAGATTTGGTGGAGGGGGCTCATATTTTTTTGTTATAATGTTTTTGGAGGCCTTTTTCCAGATATTCTTATGAGTTTATATTAAATATTTTTTTAACTGATTTCAGAATGGCTTTGCTACCTATTAGTTCCAGTATGATGACGTGTTTATATAAACAGAGTATAACGTGTATTTTTTTGTTTAGTCTTGTGGCTCCGTGACTGAGTTATCTCTTTCTCTGGCTACTTACTCTCGCACATTCCGATTTGCATAAACACACACGCACGCACATACACACACGGCTGACCTCTCCCTCATCTTCCAGAAGGCCTTGGGGTGAAGCAGCCTGGCACCAGACATTTATTCAAACCTCCAGGCAGCTTCACAACAGGTCAGAAAGAGACGAGAGGCGGTGGCGAGCATGCATCTGATTAATCGTAAAAAAACATATGCAGTAAATAAATGACTATTCAGTGATTGATGAGCATTATTTTCAAGTCAGTGAAACTCTTTGTCTTTATTTCTCTTAAGATTTCTTAGAAGCCATCCCTTCAAAACAACAAAGTCACTCCTAAATTAATTTGTATTTTCTTATGTTTCATTTTATTTTAATCCCATGAAATGGGGAATGAAAGCTGGGGTACGCTACGTTTGGATTAAAAGTGCTCTTTGTAAACATTGTGACCCGTCTCTTTGACACGCCTCCTCTTAAAGCAAGTCTCTTTTCTAACGCGAATGCCTTGAGATGAAGGTTTCTCTTCCAACGGGACATGGGACGGCTTGCGAGACTTTGGAGTCTTTGTTAAGCATTTGGGTCCGTGTTTTGTGTCCGTTTTGTTCTTCTAAATCCTCCGTTTTCTGTTTGTCTCCCGGCTCTGCTCGGCGAGATTACACACGGAGGTTTGAACAGCTATGAAGTCGTCATTTCACTCTTTTTAATGCTTCTTTGAATCGTAATTCTTTGTATCAATAAACGACGCCGGTTTGAAGGTTTGGGCTTGAAGGGAATTTTGTTTTGTTTAATTACAATCTGTCTCGGGCTTGTTCCGGCTTTATGCTATGATATTATATTGGACAAGTGATGTGAGTTGAGCATGCCAACAGAGATGAGCCGTATCACAAGAGGCATCATTGGAAATCCGAGTTGTGCCATTAGGAAGGCGGTATCGAAGGCAGTACTGAGAGAGACTTAGGGGAAGACACAGAACGGATTGTTCGGCAACACACTGACGGACCTTTTTAGCCTTATCTTCTTGAGCTACTCTTACAGAAAAGCAAGAAGAGAAAGCAAAAGAATGCCCCAGTCTTTCTCCCCTAATTCTCTCCTTTCTCCACTTTGCACTGCTAATTATTCTTCTGAATTCTTCCACCTTCTTCATACTTCCACGCCTTCCATTGTGTCCTCTCCCCAGTATTTACTTTATTGCTTTTGACTTCGTTCACCCACGATTGTTTTATCAAGGGTGTCAAACTCAGTTTTGTCGCGGGCCGCATCGTAGTCATTGGTTCCTTCGGAGGGTCATTATGACCCAAAATAAATGTATGAATGTCTCATATCATATACAGTACAAGCTACACAACAAACTGATGACTAACTAGTTTTGAAATCCGAGACTGGTAAAAAATTTGTACAAAGATGATTGGTAATAAAAAAAAAACTAGCAACATCGCCTTTTTTTTTATTTTTTAAAGTGAAGATAATTTGCAATTGTAGTATTGACATAAAGTCGATGCACATTTTGTCTTTGTGGGCCAAATATAATTACACTATGGGCCAAATTTGGCCCGCGGGCCAGAGTTTGACACCCCTGCTACAGTTTCATTTCTTACTCAAGGGAAAGCGATATCGCACTTATGACGAGCTACGACCAGTTTTGGCTGCCGTTTGTATTGGAAGTCTCTCAAGAACTCATTCAGATCGATCCTGCTTGACAGATTATCTGGAGGCTAGGCTCTTGCAAGAACATCTCATTTGCATTTGTTTACACATGTCACTCTCTACACATTTGGATTTTTTTTCTCCCCCCCCGTGTTTGGCGCAGCCCCTCGTTGTGAGCACGAGCCACTCACGCATCAGTATTTGCTTGTGATGACACTGTGAATCTTCCCTTTCCTCCTCTGACAGAATGAAACGGATGGATAATTAGATATCAAAGGGAGGCAGGCAGGGTGTGGCGAGGCGCGCAGGCTTCCACCATGCTAAAGCACTTATTAATGAGATAGGCCTTATCTGCTCTCCTCCCAGGAATTCTGCCTTTGATCGGCCCCGACTCTGGACTTAATACATTTTTGATTGATAGGCCGAGATGACACAGAGAGGCGGTGTGGATGGGATAGAAGGATGGAGAGATGCGTGTGTGTCTGTGTGTGTGTGTGCACGCTCGTGGAAGTGGGAGGGGCAAAAGCTCAGATGCAAGTGTAAAGATGCCCTTCACGTGTTTAAATAACTTCGGAGAATAACGCTCGGCCTTATGAGATGAGATACATGAAGACGAGCTGGCATATTAATCTCGGATATAAACGCACGCGCAAACTACATAAACGCACACACCTTGACATTCCTTCGCACATCCAAACATAAATCCAGTAAGACAACCTCAACGGACAGGCCTACTCTGTCACCTCAACCTCATCCATAACTCGGGCACCGGGCAGCAGAAAATCCTTTCCTAAGACAGAGCGGGCACCGGGCGGGCCTGCGGAAGGCGGCTGAGATAAGGGCCGAGCCTTGCCGGGAGATGAGTTATTGCCCACCCAAGAGGATGGTGGCTAGCAACAACCTAGTCGCACGCGTCGTGAGATTGGTATTCCCGGTGTTCTGCTCTTCACGAGGTGGCGGGCGACCTCCTAGACTGAGATAACTGCCCCATTTGCAAAAAGCACCTTGACCAGAGGAGAACATGGGCTGCGTCGGACCCCGACGCACGAGCGTGCAAAGTTTGCAAATCATCATAAGGTGACCGAGCAGAAGCGTTCCGCTTTGGTGTCACCTTCTTAGGTCTCCGTCAGACGTTGACTAAATGAAAGAAGATACTCGCACATTTGTGTCAGCTGCACGTCGACTCTCGTTTATAACCATGCCAACAAGGCGGCGGGATTTAACTCGACACCGCCTCAACTGGGCACATCGATCAATGTGGCAGGTATATTTTGGTTGTCCTAATCAATCGCACAAACAAAACCAGCGTAAAAGAGGATGTTCTTGTGTTTTTGGAGATCACGAGTCAGGAGAAGCTGCATGTGGATCCGACACTTGCTCAAACTGCACTGTGAATTACATTAAAGTGTCAAGTGCTTTTGTGGCAGTACAAAAGATTGTAAATACACACATTGAAGTTTTAATTTTCCACGCAGACTAGACTGATGTTAGTCAGAGTGCGGCTTCATCGGAAGACGGTGAAACAGAGGCAACGGGTTGGGTGGGAAGTAAGGCAGGAGTGGGTGGGGGGGTTAGATGATAAGAGAGGCAGAGACTGATAGAGGGAGAGTAAATCATGTAGAGGAAGAAAATGATTAAAAACAGCAATCACCCATTGGAGACTGATAAAGCAACCCGTCGTTAATTGGAAGCGTGCAACTCATGGGGATATGCTTGGATTAGGTTTGTCTTCTCGCTGCCGTCTCTCTTTCGCTTCTTCTGTTGACGTGCGCATCCTAAAGACACATTCTTGCACCGTTTCTAAAAAAAAAAATTACAAAAAATATGTTTAGCGCGTCAGGCGCTAGAGAACAATAGAAACTTTAATATAAGTTTGTGACTATTCATCTAGGAGAAAGAAAAAGACGATTCAAGTCCGAGATGAAGAGACAAAGGCTGGGGAGGCACTTTTGAGTGATCTGAGCTTTCGGGGTTTATAAGAGATGAAAGATGGGTGGTGGCCATAAACAAAAGGCTGACAGGCCACCCATCACCCGGGCAGGTCTAGCTTGTGCCGCCCAGATAAAGCCAGGCTTCTGCCGCCTGTATCAATACCATCCATCATCCATCTTTGTCTGCTCGTCTATGTTCTAATTCAGCCTCAGATCGGCGTTCTTCTGCTACACCTGCCCCGCTGCCAGCTGCGTGCACATCATGGCTTCCAGAAACAATTGATTGCATTTCGGATGTTGGCCCAACGTTGTCATCATTGAAGTAGAATTAGTTGAGTGCCTTCAGTGAGAATTTTGAAGGCCTGAAGTCTGGCAAAATTTTACTTTGTAAGACTACCTGAGAAAATTCTAAGCCATGAAAAAGTAGTCGACGTGAAGCCACCATTGTTCCCTCATCAAGCGGAGTTTTGTGTCTGCATGTCTGTCTTTTTCTTTGTTACTCATGAAGAGTGCGTATTATGCAAATGTTGACATCTCCCATCCATGCTGCCCCTAAATACATACACACACTTTCCTTCCAGACTGCTTTTGCTTTGTCCCCATTTGGGGGTCTGTCTCTTGGCTGTCTCTCAAGCGTACTTTAACAATTGCAGCCTTTCATCTTTCCATTTTTGGCCCATTTCAGACCACCTGGACAGGTGTTGAGAAGACAGAATGCTGCCATGCATGGCAACAATTAGAGTTGGGTTATCTTGCATGGAATGAAACAGAAAAGGCGGACTTTGGAATGGACTTATTATTATTATTATTATTTTTAAAAATAAACTTTGATGATCTGCCTTTGGGTAATGCCACCTCGTCACCGGCACTCACTCGGGTGATTGGTGGGGTTGTAGTTTATAGATAGAGGCAAAGCAAAATGAAATTTTTTTGTCTTCAAAGAGTCTGACAATTTAGTGGAGATTGTTTTTACTGCAAAAACTTTTCAAACGCGCAGGGTTTTTTAATTTGTGCTCTACATTCAGTTCCACCAATCAGGGAAGTTAAGAGATAGCATGGAGTATTTTGACTGAGCCGAGTAGGACGGCGAGGGACAGGGCTCAACAAGAATGTGTATTAAAATGAATAAAAGCCAAGAAATGGGGAAACGGGGTATCATTTTGGCAGCATAATGAATAAAGTGGAGATATGGCTTTTGTTCCATGCCCGGGGGCCCAGAAGGTTCATGTTCTCACTCTGAGAGTTGGCAAAACTAGCAAACATAATACCGCTCATGATTGACAATTAGTCTGTCTCATACTTTGGTTTCAGGTTTTCGGTTTCTGTTCTGGTCTGGTCCTTCGTATTACCCAATTGCAGTATGTACCGACCGGCCCTAATGGTCAAATATTCATTTTCAACAAGCTGTATTTTGAATTGACAATATTCAAAAGGCACAAAAATTCAAGTCAAGTTCTATCCAAACTTTGTAAGCTGCATCATCCAACCAAACCAAACAATGACCCGTTGTCGTTCCAATACTTTGGGATGGGGCCCGTATTATATATTTAGTTTCCCTCATGGGAGGAAGTGTAAATAGAGAACAAATACAGTCTGTGCTCATCACAGCAGCATAATCGCTTTTCTAGTAATGACAACAGCATACAATGTTGTGTCATGTCCGCCCTGTGTCCTGCTGTTACCCGCATTGTTTGAAAAAGCAAATGACACGCCCCCCTCCAACCACTCCACCCCCCTCCCCATCCAGTGGAAAAAACCCGATACCATTTTGGCAAGCTTCTTTCATCTATGGCTCTGCTATCTACATTCTCCTAATTAATTTGCCTTGTGGACATGTTCTTCTTATGGTAATTCATGCCGCTTAAAATGTTTGGGTGAAGATGATAAGATCTCTTTCAAGAAAAGTGCTGCATTGTAGAAGTGACTTTGAGTGTCACTTTTAGCGTCAGTGTCAATAACCAGAAAAGCACAAATAATAATACATAATAATATAACAACATAAAAGGTGGAAAAAATAAATTCACTAACCGGAATGTGTTGATTTGACACAAATAGTCACACAGTCCAAGTTAGCTTTAAATTAAGTTGAGCAAACAATTTAATTATACTTTCTCACACTTTACTGCTCTGCTCTCCAAAGAGATGTGACAAATGATTGCCATCATGTCTTCACAATGAGCTCATCGCCTAATTCCGCGCCTCTAATGATGATGAGCCGCGGTCACGCGTGGCCAGTGCCACATAGAAGACCTCTCACTCATCTCCATTAACCCGCATGACTCAGATGTTGACTTCAATCCGCCCCGCTCGAGTGCTCGCAACATCAAACGGCTGCCATCCACACATTCTGTCCGTGCATTTGGACGGATATGATGATATGATCACGTGACGGGAGAGAAAACGCTTGCACCAGATTAGTTAGCGCTGAGGAATGCGATGTGTTGGAGGTCATGTGAAATACGCTGGCACTCCGAATAACCCTCAGGAAAACCATCACGGCGCGACCCGGAAGTTGTCAGGTCAAAAGGCTTGTTTTAGTTGACGGCACCCTTTGCGATCTAGACACAACTCTCGCTCCTCAACCTCCTGGGAAATGGACTTCTAAGTTTAAAGGGCTCCCTCGACACAGGAAGAGACACTTTGACACGGCTGGCCAAAGTATAGAGAGCCATTGTTGGCAGTTCAGACATGAACGAGTCATTCAGTCACAAAGAGGTGTGAGCAAAAGCCAGGAAGTGCGATGGAAACCGTACAATATATTTCACTAATCAAACTCCGCCTTGAAATCGTCGGCCAGACAAGCTGAGGTGTGTCAGGCTTAAACCGCAAAAAGCACGAATCAATCTTTTCGGGACTAAGAATAGAGCGAGGTGGAAAAGGCCAGATGATGGGTGGAGGGTGCCTCGAGGGAAAAGTCACCAAAGTTCAAGTTGCATGTTAAGCAAACATCTAAGCCATTTGATTGGTCGGGGCTCGAGGTTTGCACAAGTTAAGTAAATCAGTGTAAATTAGATGGTGCAATCCAATTTTTAGAGAAAACAAATGGAGGTCTTTTAAATAAGCGCCAGAGTGCTCAACTCACTACAGGCCACGAAGCAAAACTGAACAAAACTTGTTTTCCGAGTTTGGACATGTGACATTGGCAAGTTGAGCACCTGTGATGTCATCTTCAATCGACAACAAATGGCAAAATAGACAAACAGATGGATAAAAATTGGTGGAGTTTGATTATTAATTCATATTCCGTGATTTCAATTAAAATGACCAAAAAATAAATATTTCTAATTGCTGTATGAATATTTTTTTCTAATATCTTGTTCTGTTGCATTATACAGCTGATGTAAAATGAATCGTAACGATTTATTTAGATTTTTTTTTTTTTTATTCACTCAGTAGGATGTATGATAAATCATGTTATTAATGTTTACATCATGCTGTTGTTGTACGTTTTTATTCCGATACCCAGACGGCACAGTGCATTCAAGCCCCATAAATAAATCTTCTGCTTTCCCGGTATTTCCGCAAGGTCATAATAGCTCGTCAGCGTGTGAGCCTTATGCGTGCAAACAACCGCGTGTTCTAGCGCTCAACATATGCGAGGCTTTCCCAATAGTATTCAGTGCAAAGAGTGGCAGAGCTCCCATCAGATAAGAGTCTGGAGAAGGAGAGTCTGAATGATTGAGGGGTAGAAGCCAAGGCAGCGGCTGAGAAATCACTATGACAAAAGCGGCCAAGAAAATGTCTCTTTTAACAGCTTAACAAATAGCAACACGTTGGTAAATTCAAAAGGTATTAATGAATGGGCTTTTTGAATTTCTTAAACAACCTATACTCAGAGTGCGCTCCAACAATCCCCCAGCGTGTGTGTGTGTTTATGTGTGTACTGTGGCTTTTTATTTTAGTGAAATCTTCCTGCGGTGTGTGAGTGTGTGTACTGTGGCTTTCTATTTTAGTGAAATCTTCCTGCGGTCTGGTGTGTGTGCGTGTATCTGATGGTAAAACATGTCGGACACTGGCCACTTTATCTTTGCTGCTGCCCTCATTCGTCGACCAGCGCATAACAAGGACCTCCGCTGCACTTGGCTTCATTTATCTCCCTTTCATCTCTCGCCTTACCTTGCGCTTTCGTTTGGGTCCGCAAATGTCTCTAGCGGCCTCCGAGTTTGGAGGCCAACTTCCAACTCTGCACTGTTTTACAATTTTGCGTGGATATTGAGGAGCTCTGTCGTGTTGACGCAACAGCGAGTCTGCCCTAGATCAGATAAATCTCTCATTTTGAACACTCCATGCCAATTTCTGTCACGACAGGAGACAAATACGCGTCGCCAAGTTCGTACCCCCCCTGCTCCATGTGCCCAGTGGCTCCCCGAAGCCACGGCTCCTTTCGTCTTTGAAGTGCCGCGTGCAGAATGGAGATTCTTTGCACGGTGAATTTGCCCGCTCGCCCGCAGCATATCCATTACACAAGTTTAAATAATGCTTCAGAGTCGTTTCGTTCTCACTTGGCAACCAATCTCTCCGTGTTTTGAACTTGGGCAGTCATGAGCCATGTAATCTGCAAATTGGGCCTTTTCTTGCTAGCTCGCGCTACACCATCCACGAGCGTTTGATGTGCCGTTATTTTGCTCATTACAAGTTAATTTTATTGTTATAGTTGGGAAATATTTCTGGAGGTCATAATCTTGCAAGTTTGTGGAGAAGTAAGCGAGCGGGAAGAATTAGCGGAGCCAACGTCACGTGACGGCGAGGCGAGGCGAGGGCGGGGAGCTCATTTGAGATGCCGGCGGCGGCGGCAGCTATCTCCCCGCTCACTTGCAAGCCTTTTAGCAACAACCTGCTGGGTGGTTTGAATAGCTAAGGAGAAGTTGATCTGGGATTTAGTGTAGAAAAGGGAGCCCGGGCCCTTTATCTGTTGTAAAAGGTTGGGAAAATGGAGATTTGTCGTGTTTGCGAGGCGGAACCATAATCTCTTCCACAGAGAAATCTTAGGAGTATGGGAATCATACATCCCATTCATGTTGTCTTTTCTTCAGCATTGTCTCGCCACGCTAAACTTGGCAACCTGGCGTGACCGTGTATTTGCCCGCGCTCTAAACGTGCGAGATCTCTGCAAGCCTAAAGTGACGCCGTTTGAACGTTTTTCTCTTTTTCTATAGCGAGGAGGATCAACACATTAATTACGAGCGGCTCCCGAACAAAGAAAGTCGGAGCTGCTAAATGTCATTGTTGGAGCTTGGCAGCGTGACTCTGAACATCATACAACATGCCGCTAATTCCTGCCGCTGAATCACGCTGTAATTCTTTTCCACCGATTTGATTCTACAGCGGCTAAATCCATTGAGGCAAATACGATTTTGCACTGACATTTTGGCTTTCAATTATATACGATACATTAGTGTCTTGTAAGGGGAAGCCGCACATTATTTGACAAAACACTAATTGTTTTTTGTTTTCTTGGTTTTACGTTTGATCCATCCGCCTAGTCGAGTACACAAGCACTAAACAACAAAAGCGAGAGACAGATTGCCAGGGCTCTCCTTGCAGAGAGAAAAATATGGCTTGGTGTTCTTTCTTTCCCCCACTTTAATTTCTGTCCATACAGCAAATGTAAATACTGTTGTTGGGTGTTCTGTATTACCGTCAAGGCTCAATAAACTTTGTTGACAACAATAGCTGCTGGCAAAGCGCCTCGGCCAACAAAGGGAAGCCAACAGGTTCAAAGGCAATGCATCACTCGGCTTCTGACGACTCTTCATTATTCACCCTTCTGTCTTTACCTCTCATCCCCCTCCATTCTACGCAAAAGGCATGTGTGTGTTTTCTTTCCGGCTCTTTGTCTGCTAAACTGCGACATGGGCTGGATACCGAGGCTTATTAGCTGTTGAGTTTAATTAAAAAAGGCCATTCATATGAAAATGGCTGTCTGATAGCGACTGCTGTCCCCAGCAGCTTTCTCCTGTTCCTTTTAATTAGACACCTACTTGATTGACATCGAGCCTATGCATGCGCGTCTTCGTGCGTGTGTGCGTGTGTGTGTGCGTGTGTCAGCAAGTGTACTCAGTACTGCGTCATTTAAGTGGATGCAGACACACTTTTTGAAACAAAACAGACATGCACAAATACCAGCCCCGAGGTCAATAATATGTTGCAATTTTTATGTTCGATATGTTCAAAGTTTCTTTAGTTGTACAAAGAACCATTGAAACTGTTACGTTGAATGCTTCTGAGGTTGTACTAAAATTTGGAGGGAAAAATAATGTATAGTTAACTTTCAACCATAAAAAAATAATGTCGTAAGACCAGGAGGCTGCCGAACCTAATTGGAAAAAATATTAGAGGAACTCCAAATATTTCTTGACCATAATCCGTACCGTGCAAACCCCACTATCATCTAAAACCAGTATTCTGACTAATATTGTGTTTGTGGAATATAATTTAAGCAGCAGAAGTCACCAATTTTTATCCATGTCTGGTATCGGCCATTTTGCCACTTCCTGTCGACTGAAAATAACATCACAGTTGCTCAGGTAACGACGAAGTTTGACCACTGAACAGTTTGTTTCTGCTTCCATTTTTTTTTTTTTCCCATGAGGAAATAATTCAAAATCAAATATTACATGGCAGGACAGATTGACCTTGGAGTTAGACTTTTTTTTTCCATCCACAAGGAATTTTTTTTTCCACTGGATTATTTTGAACAATGAGCAAAAAGCTATTTTACATATGCATGGCTTGTTTGCAGCGTTAATAAGCTCTGGCTCTTCAGCAAAACTTGCCACAGGAAGGCTAAAGGTGATGAGCTACTTTTCTCTGTCGCTTTGCCACCTCACCATGTGCACCCCCCCGTCTCTCTTCATCTGTTTTCAGTGCACGCTCCAGCTCTCGCTACCTTATTATACTGTCAAAGACTCGTGCCTTGCTGATAGATGTTCCCCTCAACTGTTTACTACAAGCAGATGATTTAGCTCCAGCCTCTCTATGCAACTTGACCTTGTTTTATTATTCTAATTCAAGATGTCTTCATCTGCTGTTTACAGCAAATCCATTTTCTTTTTTAGAAGAAGGGCACAAAAAAGCTTGGAATGATATTTTTCCTTCTACTTCTCACACGAATGCCCGTTCCCAGTTGAGCTTTTCAATATGTTTGTATGAGGTGCAAAATGTGAATTTTGACTGGCAAATTGAAATCCAATCGGCTTCTATGTTCAGATCTTTATTTTCTGCAACTTTGTAGCCGAACGGCCCGTGTGTGACGGAGTAACACTGCACCGATCAAGTATCAGCCTGTTTCTTGTTAGAACTTTGTAAGAAGCCCACTTCCATGCAGCCTCCATCCGAAATGACTGCTCGGTACATTTCGGCTTCTTCCCTCATGCTTTGTTTTGATTTGCTGGATGTTTGGCAATGATTTAGGAGAAGGGCCTGATGGCGGCGGGGATAGCAGAGTGGACTCGAAATGTTGTTCCAATTACTGCCTTCATTATGGGTTTGTCAGACACTGTTTAGGCACACGGCAGCCTTCATTTCATGCTTTGGCGTTGGAGGAAGCTCGCTGCTGCTTCTTGTTTTTCATGTCGTCTTGTTTGGTGCTCATTTCTTTTCTGGATCCACCAACCTCAAGGATGAACTTAAAGGCTCACATCTGGGTGAGGTTTATCGTTAATATGTGAAGAATGTGTCATTGTATCAATGCCTTACATAGATTTTCTTTTGAAGTTGGCCCTCAGAAGCATTCGTTGCGGTGGCAGACGTGATTTTGAATGAGGCTGGCTCGAAAGCACAGTGACAGACTTGAACTGGTGTGCATTATTGAATTTGCAGTCGCCATGCGCACCGGCGCACCACTTATGTGCACCCCTAAAAAAAAAACTTAGCAAGTTGCAGTGATTTTTTTTTTTTCCTCACCTTTTTTTTCACCTCCATGAAAGTTACCAGGCTGAAGAACATTTGGCAGAACACATCAAATAATAGAAATGCTGGCAAGTTGTTGACACCATTAGGCCGGCATCGGAGGAGTCCAGCTGTCTGGCCGAGCGGCCGAGGTGGCTTACCTGTGCTGACTTACGTGGCCCTCCATTGCCCTGAAGGATACAATGTTTCAGCCCATGTCCACCCTTCTCGGCAGCACTTAGCAGTGATTAACCCCGGATTCAGCTGGCCCACCTGCCATCTGACTACCATTACAGCTCCGCTTATCTGCCTCTCTATCTCCCTACAATAGGGCCGGAACCTGGGCTAGGCTGGGGGATTGTGCTGGGACGAGCCTCCTGCTCTGTTTAATAATAAATCATTAGCTAAATACTTTTGTCCATTTGTGTCATGTTTCATGTACTTCAATTTTCTGCTCTGTCTCTTCTCATCACCCCCCTCTGCTCTTTTCCATTCTCATCATCATCTGGCACGCTTCATTCCCAGCCACTGTCACGTTTCTTCTTTTGTTGCGCTAAATAAATGATGACTGACTGACTTATACCATAAGACATAGAAGACCAATTATTGATAAATCAAATGTGCAACGTAAAATATGTTTGCCATTAGCTTTTCTATTATCCAAAACGACATGACAGTCGACATTAATTTTTTTATCCGATCATGCTGACACGTTGAGTTTTCTGCTTTGATTCTTCTTTAAATAAACTCCACTGACTTCCATCCAACTGGCGCATCAAAGCCATCTATTCAGACAGATCACTTCTGCATTTTTTTTCTGTGTAAAAGGACACCACAGAGGTGCAACTATTGTGGGGATTTGTGGTACACACACACACACACACACACACACACACGCACACACACACACACACACACACACACACACACACACACACACACACACACACACACACACACACATGCACATGCTTGACACCAGCAGAGGCAATCTGGACAGCAAGGAGGAGATAAGTCTTTCTGTTCGTCTAACTTGTATAAAGTGATTATGGGCGTACTGAGCCCTCCATATTTAGACTTCTCGACGCCCCATCCTCTGTCACTCCCTGGTCCCACCGTTGTAATCTAATTTTCCGCTGGCTGAGGCCGTGGAGATCTTTGGGTCACAGTGCGAGTCCTGCTAGCCTACCCCCCCGTCTCCCCCACGATACGCTGTGTCCTCACGCTGTAACTAAGAAGTCGCCATCCAGCCGTCAGCGCACATTAGCTCTGTCGCTGTCAGCCAACCCCCACCCATTCCATATTCCTGTCCTACCTCAGTAAGCAAAACATAATGTTAAATATTTAACACTATGATTTGGGCCAAACTATCACTAACACACACGATAATCCTTGCCATATGTTTGTTTGTGTTTCCATTGGTTGAATGTGTGTCATGGTTCACGCTCAAATTTTTGTTGCACAGTTTATTTTTGTGATAAAGAAACTGTGACTTTTTAGATTGAGTGTAAAAATAGTGACATCCAGATCAGTTTCTACTTTTAAACTGTAATATGGGGAGCACTGCCGATGAATGATAAGTTATATATACTAAAAAAATATTATTGGATACATCATTCTTTATAACGAAAATGTACTGCGCGTTAAATTTAATGGTTACCAAACTACCATTAATTGTGGTAACCAAAGCTGCCAGTATTTTTCTGTAAATGTAACTTTTTCTTTCTTTTTTTTTATTCATCCTTCTAACTTTACAGTATAGCTGCTCTCTTAACTTTGTACCGCAAGTTTGAAAATTGCAACAAAATGTCGGATCAGGAGGAATCCTTCCATCTTCTCTTCGGAAAGCAGCCGTTTGTTCTGATTTCTCTGTTGATGCTAGTTATCTTTTCATTTAGCATGTCCCACTGTTGCCCTCCATTTCTTTCTTTCTCTCCCTCGTTATGCCGTTCTCCCTCCCTCCTTCTCTTTCTCTCTCTCCTCCGGGCCGTAGCATAGCCGGCAGCTGATAGGCATCTCCTCTGGAGTCTGCTGTAGTCTGCCCGGCTTCAGACAAAGTGCCTCCATCAGACCAGTGAGGCTCCCTGGGAACCTAGCAGTAGACCTCGTGGCCCCACCACTCGTGTGTACGTGTGTGTGTATGTGTGTGTGTGTGTGTGTGTGTGTGTGTGTGTGTGTGCGCGTGCGTGTGTGTGCGTGCGTGCGTGTGCGTGCGTGCGCGTGTGTGTGTGTGTGTGTGTGTGTGTGTGTGTGTGTGTGTGTGTGTGTGTGTGTGTGTGTGTGTGTGTGTGTGTGTGTGTGTGTGTGTGTGTGTGTGTGTGTGTGTGTGTGTGTGTGTGTGTGTGTGTGTGTGTGTGTGGATGGCGAGGGCTCAGGCTGGAACCTTTGTGTTTCCCTCTCTGGTGTTGTAAATGGCTTTTGTAAAGTGGGAGATGTCGAGATGTGTTGCAACAATGATACCGAGGCCGTCACGATTTTTCCGAGAGCTCGTGAGGAATCAAAAATTCATTTACAAATTTGCATTTTTTGCTATCATCAAGTTAGCATCCAAAAAGGAAGAAATCGGAATTTCTTTTCAATGTTCAGGGCCGGCTGGACACGTATACTCGGCACAAAATACGTTACACAATCTGCATTTGACATCCATGTGACCCCGGCGTAAATGTCTAACGTTTAAAAGTGCAGTCAAGAGTACTGCCAGTTTGTCTGTGTGCGTGTGTGTGCGTGTACGCATTCCACGCCAGCTATCGGCACCATCGCTTGACAAGAATTATATAATTGCTGCCTGTGATCTCATCCTCCTCAAAGAACATTTTGAAGTTTCCCTTTTTGCTCTTTTTGTTTCTTTTCAGTCCCACTAATGTTAAACGGATTTACATTAAATCAACTCATCATCTCATAATTAACATCCTGCCTGCTGTTTGGATTCAGTTTTCAACTTTTATAGAGCGCGTTGAAATTTGTGATCGTTGTGGTTAGATTTGTAACACAATGATGCGACAAAAGAAGAGAAACTACATTTTTTGAAAATATAATCTTAAATTATGGACATTTTTGAAGTCATATTTCTGAAGTCAAATTTTTCACATGTAAACTAATATTAGTCATCGTAAAAAAAACAAGTATTTAGCATTTTCAGAAAGAGTCCTTTAATTTGTAGTTGAATTAAAATGCGTTATCTTTAAAATATGAAAAAAATCTTACATTCAAATTTATTTTTTCTTATTGATATGGAGCGCACATTACTCTACAAATATACACATCCTTTTTTTTTTCTTCAGTTTGACTCAGTTCACTGACACTGATTATTTTTTTACTGTACGCCACAGTTTCTAATCAGTAGCAGGACTGCTAATAACAACATTTTTGTAATTAGACATGGCTCTCTGCGTATTATGAATACAGCCACGCTGGCTCCAAGTTCACTATTGTATAATTGGCCCTCTATCATCACATCACACAATCACCTGCAGTCCCGTTTATTGTCAATAGAGGGCAGAAGCGGTCTGTTGAGGCTTGCTGTGAAATAATCGGCCCATGCAGAGTAGTCTGTTTATATGTGTATGTATTTAGAATTGAAAAAATCTTATAGTTATGATGTCAAAAAAACACATAATTCTATTTTTTTTAAAATTGGAATAGCTAAGGCATCATTGAAGATATCGAAATATTGCTCTCGCAAGTGCACTGTATTTTTTTAGTGTGATTTAAAAGAAATAGTTAGATTTAATTTAAAATAATATGAAATATATACATTCTTAAGATGAAGCATTGTCTAGAACACTACATGCCCTTGTCATCTCTTGTCTTTTTTTTTCTTTCAACAGTTAAATCAAATGGCATTGATTGTATGAAAGAGGCAAAGAACCAGCAGCAGCACCCCCATCTCGCTTGTTTGGTGCCTTTATTGTCACACAGACCTTATCTCAGATTGACACCTCTGGAAGCGTCCCAGGAGAGGTACAGATTTGTCGCAGGATTAAACTAATTTACCAGATGATTGAATGGGAGCCCAAAGCCACTCTTTTGGAGTGGATGCAAAAAAGGGGCTCACGATGGAGCCGTGTTGTACGAACGACTTGGCAGTAACATGCGAGTGTGTCACATTTGCCTCATATGTTGGAAACTAATCTTTAGATCCCTGTCAGTGCAACATTTTGTATTTTGCCCGCCAATTTTCTTTTTTTTATTATTGTCCTAAAGCGTGTTTTTTTTTAGAACCACTTCTGAGTTCTTCACCAGTTCTAAAGGCGCCGCAATTTCATTGAAAATAAAATTGCCTCGACCTCATGAACGGCTTTCATGGTGTATTCCGTCACGGTAGTTGTGCAGCACATTTTTACTGTTGGGCTCTTAAGGTTGTGGAGATGTACATTTAAAAGCAGACAGCCTGACACTAAAGCCAGCCACCATCTCTGGATTTGAAGCATTAGCTGCAGACATGAATCATCATCAGGATATTGAGCAGGTGGGGATGGGAGGTGGGGGAAGTGGCTTTGGCACCGGCAATTTGAGAGGACCGAAAATCTGCTCAGCACTTCACTCAAATTTGTGAACCCTTTCCGTTTATTTACATCCCCCATTGTCTCCCTAAATTTGTAAAAAAATTGTTTTGACTGTGTCCAAACCGATTTGTATGTGCCCCTTAATTGCAACATATTCAATCGAACACTTGCGTTTCCCAGACTCGTATACAAAAACATGACAATAATAAACATGCAAAACAGTCACGCTCGACACGCTCGCAATTCAGCCGCGCAGAGATTGCAGCGACAGCACAAAACACATCGGCGGAGAGGAAAGAATAGGAAGGAAATTTGCTCGAAAATTTAGCTGTAAGCCTGCTGAAGATCTTATTACATAGACTGAAGATAGGCATCTCAGCTGGAATAATACTTAGCACATGCTGCCCTTTTAATTAAGCAGTAATATCAGCAGAGAGGGATGGAGAGCAAAATGTGTTTAGGTCTTCATCTTTGTCGCTCTCCTCTCTTCCATATCAACGTTCCCCATCTTTACCCCTTCCCTCCCTCTCTCTCTCTCTCTCTCTCTCTCTCTCTGCCTCCCAATAATCTGAGAAGGAGACGGATCGAGGTGTGGGATGGGCGTGGACACGGAGACACACTCTCTGTGAAGTGTGTCTTCTTACACATGTTTCTGTGTTTCTCTCTCGGCTACGTTAGCTCCCTGCCGATGGCCTCAGGGCTCTTCACTTTGAGGCGCCTTGTGTGTTTGTTGAAACACAATGTGCGTGGATCTACTATTTATGCACACAAATTCCACTTTTCGGCGTTTGTGAGGACCACCTCACAAAGCCAGTGGGTGGTACACGGGCAGCGCTCCACCAGCCCAGAAGTGCCCCGAGGCTGCGGCGGGGGCCTTCCTTCTTTGGCACTGATGTCTCATGTCAGTGGTGGATAGGAACCACTTGTCCAAACAGGACCATCCAGTTGAGAGAGCTCAGACTATAACAAGCTCGCACCACGGGGGAGCTGTCAGGGGCAGATCCTCGGCGTCAGGACCCAGATCCTAATAGGTTCAGTCGCCTTGGTGTTTTGAAGTCAAATTCAACAAAATGAAAGTGTGCTCATGCTGAATGAAAAGTATGAATGCGATAATTTTGTTTTTGGTCCTTGTTTTCGTGATCTTAATTTAAAGATTCAAGACTTGTTCTGTGTGCACTGAAGGACTATTGTAAAATATTGTTCACAAATTGAGATAAATCTGTGGTAGTGTGCATTTTGTCTATTGTGGTGGTAATATCACAAGTTATCACTAGATGGCAAACACGACTTTGTTGCGCTTATACTGCACTTTTACATGAATATGCCTAATTTTTTTGTGGATTTGGCATGATAGTCAGGGCAAACACAGCACCATAATAATATTAAAAATGTGAGTTGATTTTGTGAGGGAAAAAATATATTGACTTGATTTTGTTTTCTTGTTCAGCGGTTTTGGTTCATCCTTCAATGGTCAGAAATCCCTTTGCACTGGAGGAAAAAAATACTCTTGTTGGATTAGGATAGTGGATCTTTTATACATGTAGTGAAAAATTTATTATTAAATTTCAAATTTATTTTGTCCATATTTAAAATACCCATAGCACTGATGAAAAATTGTATTTCATTAATTTAAATAAAGTTTTCTCGTGTCAAATTATGTGAGCACGGAAATAGCCACATGTAATACCAGCAATACGACAGCAAGGACACTCGGTGATCCCAATTTGTGACTGATATAATACAGCGTTACTGTTCTTTTCGCCAAAGCTTTTAATCCTTTGAGTATGCTATTTAATCTAGTGGCTGACTGACGCCTCTGTGCACTTGCAATTGTACGACATGTCGCACATAAAGCCTTTATTCAGATGTGTTAACCATTGCTCTGTGCTCCATACAAGTGCAAATCAAGTTAACACTGCGTCATTACTCGCAAGGCAGCTCACTCTGTGCACACACACACACACACACACACGATCTGCAAAAGGCCACATGTTAATCAGCTGTGTGTTAAACTTGCAGCAGGGAAAAGACAACAGATCAGCGCAATTAACACAAAAAAGAAAGTGCTGGCTGCACACACGCGCACACAGAAAGCCTTAGCCATTGCACCTGCGGCTGAAGGGGCATTGTTCCAAGCGCCCCCTCCTCTCTCTCCCTCACTCTGGCAGAAAGCTGGTTTGTGGCTGCTCTTTTCTCTGCTCTCTGGGCCTTGGCCTTTGCACAGAGCACACCCCTCCTTTTTGCCGTTTCCCCGGCCGGCCGGGTCCCTGCTTTCTTTCCATGATGCGCGGCGCCCCTCGCCTACCTCACTGCAAACACAGCTGACAGAGGGCCGCTCACGTGCCGCTCCACAGGGCCCCCAAATCTCTTCAAGTGTGTGCGTGTGTGTGTGTGTGTCGGGTCTACGAGACAGAGAAGAAAAAGCGTGTGTTTGAGGAAGAGCTATTCTTTTCTCTTCTCTTGATGCTATGGTGACTGCTGACAAAACATATCATGTCATCTAAACTAATCTAATCGCTACCCAATAAGATAACTTAAGCATATATATATATATATATATATATATATATATATATATATATATATATATATATATATATATATATATATGTGTATATATATATATATGTATATATATATACACACATACACACTGATGCTACTTTGTTTATCTTTTAAGATTTACTTCAGGCCATTAAGATGTGTGTGATGTGTTTTAGACAAATGTCAACGTGCTCATTTCCTGAATTTGGTGTGATGCACGAATGAGCTTCCTTAGACAGACATCATTAGTGCAGATCCATTACCACCACAATTGATTACTTGGCTAAATGTTTGCAATATCTTGATGTCGCATTTACCCAAGTATATTTTAGGGCAACTGCTGCGAGAATATTTTTGCTTCACTGATTATATGAGTAAGTAACGCCTATTGTAGGTGCTTATTAGCGAATTATTTGTCCTAAGAGTGCACGTTTCATCTCTATTCCTCGGAAAATCATTCTGTCCTTGGCGCTAATGTGGTTTTGCATGGCTCTCCTCTTTGGCTCCCTGTCCCATTTGTCACAGCGGTCTGTATTGCTCATTCTCACTGATCATCCTATCACAGTGCTATTTTTCATATTTCTCATATCCGCTCCCCTTATCTCTCCTCCAGCGCCTGGGCCAGACACGCAAAGCTAATACAGGCTCGCAGTACGTGCGCAGAATTCAGTGACAAAAGATCACAGGGGCTGTGAAATACATATAAATTTCACAGGTTATTCTGTGTTTACCTATAATAATATCTGGCTTATCCAATTTCCAATAACTCCGGTGTTAACATGAAATTACATGAGATGAATCCATGGAAAAAGCGGAACCTTGAATTCACTGCGCCCAGACAAATTTGATTTTTTTTAAATAGCATAATAACTGTTAAGATTATCATTATTATTATCATTACTGCTAGTTGCTGAATATTCCCTCTCATAATGAAGTTGTTTTCTGGAGCAGGCGTGCGCTAGCTTGCATGTTTTTGTTTGCGTGTCACAACAGTGATTGATAAATTGTCGTCTCTGCTGCTGGTATTCTAACCATTCGGGCCGCAGCTTTTTTTACGACCATGCTGGGCTGCTGTGCCATAAAGCCCCCAGTTTGGTTGCATCCATCGTCCTCAGGTGAAAAGCAAACACAAACAGCCCGGCAGCAGCAGCAGCATTCAGGCTCAAAGCCCTCGCAGCCCGCTCGGCCTGCCGTCCTCCTTGCCTGGCTCCACCATCCCCGTCCAGGGGGCAATAAACTCGTTATCTCCCCTTCTCAGATCCTAATCTGACGGCCCGCCGCCCATTCCACTGCCAGGTGAGTGGGGAGGGGTTGGGGGGGGCTTCAATCGCCCTCTTACTGCTCCAGCTCCCCTCCGCTCGCCTTTTAAATCCCTTCAGCTTTGCTTGGCTGTCAGCGCCATCTTAACCCCCACCTCCCGAAAACCTCCCCTGCCCGGGGGCTCTGAAGTCCCCCCCCACACACACACACTTCTCACACTCCCCCTCCCTCTACCCTTTCAGCAATTAATCCATCTATTGATCACCGTAAAACTAAAAGGTCGGAGGCTGTAGGCGTACTCGATAGCCCAAATATTCGTCTGACCTGAGTGTCACTTTTAGGACTTGTTCAAAATGATGCCTTTTATATTCTTTTGATACATTCGGATCAAAAAGTTGTGTCACGAGGAATTTTACAATCCAGAAGAACATTTATGTGGCCACTACATCAATTCAAAATGTTTGTAAAGCAAGATAGCCCCGAGAGGCAGAATGAGAGCGATGACTGCGGACCTCCACTAAAATGTTGTTGTGTTTGGGGTTTTGCCACCTGATATATCTCGCAACGTTTACAAATCTAAAAGAATCTAGTAGAACCTGTGCTTGAGAAGGATAAGGCATGTGGATGTCGTAAATAGTTCACAAGATAGCAGGACTAACTTGTAGCCCGTAAGGCGTTACAAAAAGGGAAAGACTGGGATCCAGACCTCTGGCGTCAAGTTTGAAGTGTGTGAAGATTGAAAAAAAAGGAACTAAGATGGGCAAAACATTCCAAATGACATTTTTTTTTGTTGTTGACATATTTTTGAATTAAATGGTACTTTGTGCGTGAACAGTGGAAAAGCATGATCCTTCTAAATCTTTTCAGTGGATGTTGAGTGTGTTAAGATTGCTCAGTTGGGCCTCAATTGTGTACTTGCATGTATTCGGGAGCTCCTCTGGCGCTGGTGACACAGTTCCCCTCTGTGCAGCGCTGGGCTGAGGCTGCAGTCCACGTGCAGGTCTTTGATGTCCGGACTCGGGCGAGCTGTTTGGCTATTCGGTCAGGAGTCGGGACAGACGGGAGGGAACAAAGTGTGATGGCGTGATTACTCTCCTGTCTACCCTGGCATGAATGCCCCTCTTCATCTGCCCTAAAAGGCACATTATTGGTGGAGGAGTGGGATATCCTGGCCACTGACCCCAGAGTAGGGGTCAAGGGGAACAGGGGGGCAGATGAAAGGGGAGCAATTATGTCTGACCAGACAAAAAAGAACTTTGTCTCCAAACAACTATTTTGGTGGGAAGGGGGAAAGAGGGTCGGGCAAAAGGGGTTACAATTGAGATCAAGACATTCTCCCAGGCAAGTTTCATTCTTATCGCGTCGTCATGTGAAGATGGCGCCCGGGCTCCGATTGGCTCGGCTGATGTCTTTATCAGATGATGATTGGTTGAGGCCCACGGGCACAGGAAGTGACAGGGTGCTTGGCGTGGCAGCACCTCCCTTGTGCAAAAGAGGCTCCAGCGGACACACATTCTGTAGTTAAAAGTTACACGCCGGTTGGAGGACCCAGCGGATATGTAGATTCGTCATTCTGCCGCCATGTCTGTCACAGATTTTAATTTTTTTGGGAGGGGGCGGGGCTATGATTTTATTCGTAGTCATAGATCTCAAAATATCAACTGGAGACACAAATTGTGTTCATAGTTTTTTTTCCCCCACTTCTCTTCAAAGTCACAGTTTACATACACTTGGGTAAAATCCAACTTTAATTAAATATCCTTTTTTCCCCCTGTATTCGATTGAATAATTAGCCATCAGTGCTCCTCTAAATGAGCATTAATGAAAGGATTTGTAAGTGATAATGTGTGTATGCGTGCATGCGTGTGTGTGCACGCAAAGTTGAGATATTTTGAGATCCACTCTGAGCAGAGGCAAGCACTCCCCACTGGCTGATGGATTGCAGTCGGGGAGGTGTGGGGGGGCTTCCCTTCCCACCCAGGTGTGATTTTATTTGGGATAGGAGTGCTGCCACGAGCTGCTCTACCACACCAGCCTGCAGATTCCTTGCCAAAGATTCACAATTGCCCTTTACAGGAATGTGGTCAGGCAAATGAAGTGTGTGTGTGTGTGTGTGTGTGTGTGTGTGTGTGTGTGTGTGTGTGTGTGTGCGTGCGTGCGTGCGTGCGTGCGTGCGTGCGTGCGTGCGTGCGTGCGTGCGTGCGTGCGTGCGTGCGTGCGTGCGTGCGTGCGTGCGTGCGTGCGTGCGTGCGTGCGTGTGTGTGTTTGTCATTCGGGGTGTGTTTATGAATGACAAGCACTCTTTATTCATGTGGCTCCTTTTTTTTTTTTAGTTGCTTAATCCGATGATATGTTTGCATTAGCTCACGTCTCCTAAAAGTGAACAGAGAGCTGACACTGAGAGATGACTTAGAAGGAAATTTGGGCCACGTCTTGTAAAAAGTACAAGTTTGCGACGAGGCAGAGACGAACAAGCATTAGCGAGGAACGTTGACCAGAGCAGCTTTATTACTGCCACAGATTTACACTCCACTCTATTCCCAACTGTCACTCGTAAAACTAAAAGAGAGAAGAAAGAGACAAGAGGGAGTGGATGATTTACGAGCGCGGCGCAATATGATAATCAAATGCGAGCAGGAAATCAAGCATGGAGGAGGATGTCATCATGCAGCTGGATGAGAGGGAATATTTGGATTTGTTGTCTTATCACCTTCAATCAGTTTGCCCCCGAGCTGTCTTTCCAATTTGTCTGTGAATCAAGTGTTAAAAGAAATGCAGTTAAAACCTATTTTTACAATCACGTTTGCTCAAAATGTACACCTGAGTTAGCCATGTGATCAGTAAGATAAACATCCCCTGATCACCCAGTGTCATCTTCAGGTGACATATCCTCAAGTGATCTGTGAAAATGTTTTGACGACTTGAAGAATTTGAAGAAAAAAAAAAAAGTGGCCCAGCGGCGTGTTTCTGAGAAAAAAAAAAGATTACGTGAGGCATCGAAGCAGATCATCCCCGATGATAAACTGTAACAGCAGAGATAGCGTCGGCATGCGTGGGGTAGTCAGATTTAGGTGACGCAGGTTTTGTGTACTAGATTTGCTGTTTGATCGCCGCACTTGATAGCGCAACTCAAGTGTCACTTTTGAGCTTCACTTGAGCACGTGTAAGTTAGCCACGCTAGACTGTGGAGGCCTCCACTCGGACCGCGTTGTTAAAATCACGTTGATCTAGCCTGACAAGGCGTTGAGTCTTATCCCTGCGGCGCAAGCTTAGGGGTTGACGCTGCCGGCTGAGGAGCACAGCAGCGTTGGATAAGATGAGCGAGAGGCGAGAAGATCCTCTGCCTCATCGGCTGCATTAAGAGATGGGAGGAATCGCGAGTGTAAAATCGTCCTCTTTTGCCATCAGTTGGGATTTAGCACAAGTTTGTGGCAGTCGGCTCCAGCGCCGAGTTTTTCCCTTCCTGACAGGGTAATCGCCCGAGGGCTTAACGCCACAGGAAGAACAATGCGTCTTCTCATCTCATCTCAGGGATGATCTGGGCAAAGTAGCCGTCCGCATCGACCGTATCTGCCGAAGAGGAGGATGACAGGCCGCAGCCTGAGCCGGTCCTCTCAAGTCGGGCTTGTTTGTGTGTGATGTAACTTTTAGAAACACCTTATCCGTACCTGCCTGTGAGTGTTATGATGCGATTTAAGAAACATCGACGGCATCTGCAAGATCCAGGAGGGGGGGGGGGGGTCAGTGCTAATCTTCCTCAGGTTTTAGTATCGAATCCTTCCTGTTCCCATTAATAAGCACCCTAAATAAAGCTTTATCTCTGACACATGCAAATGAACAGATGCAGCCGTAAAAAAGAAAAAAAGATCAAAAGATGAAAAGGCTGCTATTACAGTAATCTACCTTGGCAGAGATGAGAGGCTTTTATCTGTCTTAAATTAACTAGCTGATCCACGGTCCATCATCTGCCGGTCAGGTAGCATAGCGTTGCAAAAAAAAAAAAAAGTTTAACATAAAGCGCGACACAGCAAATGGCCTGCTTTTATCAGCCAACACTGTTAAAGGAGTAAACTCATCTCCGTTTATAGTTTTTGCTTAGATTTCAAGCCAGAGGCTTTGTCGAGGACTTTATCATCAAAGCTGTGTAACTGCTGTAGTTGTAAAATGGAAATGGGAATTGCAGATTGCTGGTCAACTTTTTTTTTCTGTTTCTACCTGTCTAGAATGTTGTTCTATCTCTTTGATCGGGGGTGGACTCGAGTTCCAGCTCTCCTCATTCCTCTCTGTCCAGGTGTAGGGCCTCAGTGAGTGTCTAAATCTGTTAAGCGCCGTCTCACTACTTTCTGTTTAGCTGCGTGATAAGAAGCCGTTTCCACTCGCTACCTCACACAGACAATCTCACATAACCCAGCGTTTACCTCGCATCATTGAGGTTTACTTTACGTGATAAGCACCCTGAGAGGGCTCTCAGTTTTGATTCCCTCCCTGTTTCTGTCTCTCCAAATCCAGAATATGAGTGACTGTTGTGAACAAATTTAGCATGTTTATAAATAAACTAGGAGAGTTTACTTCCTGCTTGTCCATTTAAAATGGTGACCCCTTTCGCTACGGTATGGCGACCATTTTTACAACTCACGCCTGTTGCACTTAGCAGCATGGTGCCAGGCTCTCATTTCACAAGTGCACTCAACAAAAGCTCCCCATTGTGCCTCTAAAACAATCAGAGGTAATTAAATGATGGTAAACAGACAACCCTCAGAGCAGCGGGCCCACTGGAGCGAAAATGTGTTGTTTTTACATGCATGAATCGCTAACCCGCGCACTAGCGTAATTATTAGTGTAGCCTCAGGCTGAGACCTTTAGCCCAAAGGAGCCGCTAATATGGCATCCGCCACGCATTGATCAATTAGCACCGCAAATGGCCACCAGAGGTCCTGCCTGTCTACGTGTGACAGCAAATTTGCAGGTGAGACCATCCAAGTTTGCTTCATTAGAGTCGGAGCGCTAAATGTATCATTTAGGTGCGTTACCTGACGACTCCTTTGACTGGAAAGTGTCACTGTCTCTGTCTAATCGGATTCAGAGAACACCAGCGGCTAAAATGGCCTGCTGCCATCAAGTCGTCCTTTTAAAGCAGCTCTGATCTGATTGCGAGAGTTTATTGGAAAATAGCGAGCGCAGGGGCAGGGCCAAGCTCCCCTCTGTTGCTCTCAATCTCGGCCTTTTTCCACAAAGTGCTTCAGCCTTTACCTAGTTACCACGCTTATCAGTTTGGGGTCACTTTGGACAAGGACCTAGAGGGAGATGTTTAATGTAATTTCACTGGCAGGAAATGGTACTTTGAATGTAATTAAGTACTTGTGGGACAGGTAGGGTTGAAGTGAAGCGCTGTTTCGAAAGCTGTTTGGATGTGCAGGTTGTAGCTTTTGTATCACTTTTGCAATCAGACACATAAATTGATGTCACTGCACATCATCTTCTCTTTCGGTGTGAGCCAGACTCCCCAAAGCCTCCATTTATTTTTATTTTTGCAGTCGGACGAATGAGAAGAAGAGCGAACATTTTAAGACGAATTTTCTTTGGGAAAACAAACAAAAATATTTCTTTTTACATGCTCAACAGACTTGACGTGTTCTTTCGTGGCATTCAAGTGGGTGAAAGTGTGTACAAAACATTTTCCAATGCCCACCTCCCCCATCAATGACCCCCGCCCCCCTTGCCCCCACTGTTCACTTTGCAGCCACCGCTCTCCAGTCTGTGTCACCACCCGATTTTATCTCGCTTCTTCTGATTTCATTTGACCGTCGCCGGCTAATCAGAGGCCAACATCTGGCTGTTGCCAATGGCAACCGACCGAACCAAATATTCCAGATCTCCAAGAGGCGAGGCAATGAGAAATGTCCTCAGATTGACAGCTCTGATGGACAGAGCGGAACAGAGGCCCAAATGGCATGACACCGCCACTGTTTTTTATTTCACTGTGTGCTTTGGTGGCTGTGGACGTGTTACCTCATTTCCCCCGAGTCCACAGCGCTCATCCCAGGGACCCCAGCGGAGCTGTTCGTTTGGCAGTCTGCGATCAACCGAGAGGGCCTTTAGATGGAGCTATTTTGTCGCCACCAAAGGTCCCTTGTGATCCATAAATGTGTTTACCTTTAAATACATTCGCAAGTGTTGGAAAAAAGGAAGTGCTGTACTGAAGTGTTTGGACTTCAAAGCTGAGGCAGGAGCTTCATCTTAATATTTTCAACTACGACAATCTGTGTTTCCTTCCTCATTGTTTGTTTGAATTTGATAGTTTGCCATCTGCTTGGTTAGTTGAGTGCATTGACTAATCACTTAACCTGTGAATTAATGTCACTGGTCTTACATCACATCCTGTCCACGCAACTCTTCCTGGTCTTCCTTTGTGTTCATTTGGCTGGCTCCATTAAAGTTAGCGTCCCCGGGGCAAGTAAAAACCTCATTTGCCACAGCCTGCCCTGCCAAGTCGGGAAACGCCAGACCCCCTCAGCCCTAACTGGATTAGGAACCAGCCAACGGATGGGCCGCGGGACAGAACTCCCTGGTCCAAGCACTTAAGAACATGCTACACTAAAATAGCCGAGCGGGATGTGAGGGGATCGATGCAGTAGGGGGTGGAATAATAATTTTTCAATGAAGTCTCATAAAAATGAGACGGGCAGAATATTATAATCACTTTTCAATTTAACACGCTACAATACAACACTTCATTCATGTTGTGAAAATCTACCATTGAAAAACTGGCAATTTGTAATTCTGTATCAAAATGAAAATGATTGTCTTTTACATCAATCTATTCATATTTCTAAGTGAATGGTGCACAAAATGTTATTGAGTCTTGTCTGGAAGTCATTTCAACAGGAAGGGGAGCATTGAAACCATGTTTCGTCTATGGAGTGTTGATAAATGACTACTTTTGAACCGGTGATATTTAGACAGTGGCGACTCTTTATTATTTTTTGCATGGGTAAAACATGCAATAATAAATTCAATTATTTTTGCCATTTTCCGTAATGACATGCGGCATAGGACTAAAGTGAAGTTCACAAGCTAAATATTCTAAGCTTAATTAAAATAACAGTGGAATGACAGAAGCAGGACAAATTACATATTTTGTGTGTGTGAATATTTATGTTTATGCAGTTGAAGTACAAAGAAAATAACAAAATAGAGAACAATACAAACCATGCATCAATAAACATACTTTCACAAATTGTTGACATGTTATCCTGTTTTTGTTTTCTAGTGAAATACAGCATGGCTGCACATCTTCAGGAGACTCAACTTTAATAAAACAACTCCAGAAAGGAAATGAAAACTGCTCTCAGCATAAAAGACACACAGGAGGGGCCACAAGCAAAGGTTTGGAGACGCTGCAATTTCTTTTCATCTTTCCCTTTGTTCTTATGATTTTTTGTTTTTTTAGGTGTAAAACCTTATAGCTTTAAATCGTGCTCATATTTCACTGTAATGGTAATTATTACCTTTTGTTGTTTTATGCTGTACATAGAATACACTAATTAGATCCTGGTCCAGAACTCTTTGGACGTTGCGTTTCTTCCATTTTTGCCCATATAAATAATAACGGTGATTAACTGTTGTTGCAGGAGCCCAAGAGTTAATTTAAGGTGTTTCACAAAAAATTGGACTTTGACAATTTCAGACATATGGAAATGTTTTATTCCTTTTGTCCCCAAATCAGTAATTTTCCTGCTAATGTTGACATTCCCTTAGCGTATGACTGACAATAATTGAATCTACAGTTTGTGTTGAGGACCCAAATTTCTGTGATGAAATTTAGATAATTGAATATCCTGCAGAGAAATGTGACTACTCGTTGTGGAATAATATGATGGATTTTTGCAACCTTTCTCTTTCTCATGCAAACCAAGTTTTTATAATCATGTTCATGATGCTCAGCTCCTGTATTCAATATGTGACCAAATGCAAAATTAGACTAGATTAGATTGAACACTGGACATTTTTATTGTAGCGCCACACACAATTTGAATGAATCGTAAAGAGAGCATTATTGGCCATCAAAATGCGTTATCCCTGCCAACAGCAGGCGGCCCCCACAAATGCTACCGTTAGAGTTATACCCCAGGGATCCTGAAGGACAGAGGGTGGGGGGAGATAATGGGAGGAACGGGAATAGCAGTAGAATGGGAATGTCGTGAAATATCAGGGGAGTTGTATGGATCTGTTATGGTCTCGTTATAATTAAGAGGGGCAAACAATGTGCAGAGGGAGTGTAGCGGGGTGTAAACGCATTAGAGCTGCTTAACCGCAGCCTGTGGGGATCAATAAGTGGCCATTCACGTCAAGCTGGACCGGAGCTGTCCAGCTCTCGCAGTGCTGAGGTGTACTTGCCAAGTTGATATAATGGCAATAAAATGATAATTATACAAAAAAACATATTGATGGACCCTTGTTGATGTTTTAAAATCAGACACCTGTTGAATGCAGCAAAGAGTCCAACAAAGTCAAATGACGCCCGTGATCAAGTGAATGTAAAATGGGTCTCCTCAGTGAGGAGATGATGACAGAAGAGAAGGACACTGATAACCTTGCTGCTTTAAAAGCTTCCTCCGGAGTTTAATCAGAGCTCGCAATTACAAAGACAAGTTCCCAATGTCCCCCCCCCCCCCCCCCCCCCTCGTCTCCACGTCCCAGCACCTGATGTCCGCCAATGATAAACAGCTTTATTAATTAAAAGGCCCCAATTGAATCTGGTCTGCGTCTGCTGGGAATCTTTGCAACGATTAGCTGCAAGACCTGACAAAGCTGACTTCTATGTGTCATGATTGACTATTTTGATAACTGAAGCGAGACAAGGGAACGACACTGTCCACCTTGCTGCACGTATGACATTGAATCAAACTCATTGAGGGAAATTCGATTTTTGTTTTGGCTGGCCTGAAAAGTACACGTATTAAGTTATTTTAAATTTACACCCAACCACAGTCTGCTGGGATCGACAGCTCACCTGTGACCCTCACTCATGCGATACAGAAAATGTCAGGTGACTTTCAGTTGCTGTACTTATGCTGCACTGCTGAATCTCTTGGGCTGTCCAAACTGCTCCACATATAACACAGCTTGTCAAATTTAAACAGATTGAATTGTGACCACATCCACAGCGAAGCAGCCATCCCTCTCGTCTGCAAAATTAGCTAACGCATCTGTGCGGAAATGCATGGAGAACACTGAATTTACGCCGGTCGTAAAAATAAAGCCCTCTGTGTCTTTTCTACTAATTTAATTGTCTAAGTACAATACACCTCAAGCACATAATCCAGATTTTTGTCTATTTATATTTGCTTCTCCTCATTCCTGCACATTCAGTGTAGCACGGTAGCATGCATGTCTCCGTTTGGAGGTTCCTTGGGGTCAGACGCTTGACTGTTTATAGCAAGGTATGTGATCATGGCTTGGCTTGGCTTGGCTGAGGTGTCCCAGCCCCGCTACCTCTTCACTAGCCCCTGAGGGAGCCCTGAGGGATCAGATAAGACCGGGTTCCCAGATCAGGGTCAAACTGACAGTTGAGTGCCGGGAGAAGAGTGATGGGCTTGGGATTGAGCGGAGATCCCTTCTGTTTGAACGGCCCTTAGGGACCTTTTGAGGCCAACATATATGTTGACTCTAATTGTACGTAGCACTTGATTAGGGAGAAATCTGGATAGTATTGTTTCATTGGTATTCGTTTTTTTTGGTCTGTTATTTGGCTTTGCCAAGATGGCAGCGGTTGCTTTAGTTATTCCCATTAGCTAATTAGTAGGATTGTATCCAATTAGCTTTCACTTGCTACTATTTGTTGCGGTTGGGATTGGACTTTAAAAGCAAAACTGCCGTGTCTCCTGGGACAGCACTTCATTGTCAAGGTGACATATTGGGAGCTGTAGTTGTGGTTGATTCCCACATTCGCTCTGACCATTGATAAACTGATGCATCTTAAGAGGGGACAAAGGGTAAATAAATGATTTTATCTAGAGAAAATTGGGACTCTTCTTCGGGGAAGAACAAAAAGTGACTCAATCATCTGTAGAAAGGGCTAAAATAGTAATTAAAGTAAAAATAAAAGAAAGAATAAAAGCATTTGTTTGTACTGAATAAACAAAGCCATTTCCCGTGGCTTCCTGGCGCTAATAATTGTTCATGGTGCAAAACACTTGATGAAAGGCGGAATATCCTTTTTATCCTGGTTGTTAAATTCTTGCACATCGATTCTGGGAATGGATGTGTTATAAAAAAAAAAGCAAAACAAAGATGTTCAGTCAATTACTCTGTAAGCCCATCAAGAACTCCTTTGGGGCATCCAACTTAACTAGAAAAGAAATGTTGTCGCAGACACTGACTGTATTATTGTCTTTAGCCCACAGACAACCTTTCACATATTTTCCCTTCTGGGTGTTGAAGTTTTGAGACTTCATGTCTCTGCTGGAATGACACACTCACACAAACACACACACACACGCACGCGCACGCACACAATTATATACACATTCCCCTTATATCCATGAGCTGACCTATTAACCCAGTGCATCGAAACATTTACACACGCTCACGTATTATTACACTCTGTAATCGGACTGTGTACACATGCAAACGTTTGCTAATACACTCGCGTACTGTTTTCTTTTGCCACACTCGTGAGCAGAAATCTACACTTGGTTAGTCCGAGAGACAATCTGGCTCTCTTAATTGAGTCGAGTGTGTGGCCTTGTCTGACCCTGGCCTGACCTCTCTGTAACCAGGGACACCAGTGAGCCTCTCCTTTGATACATTTGATACGGTTTAAGTGAGGAATGAAGACCTAAGTCTGTTTACATTTGAACTGGATTAGTGTTGGGGTGATGGCGCGGCAACGGAAGGGGCAGAGTGAGGAGAAGTGTTCAGGCACATGGCGGAAGCCGTTTTTGGAAACACAATAGTCACGTTTACCAGTTTGTTTGCATTCCTTGTCACTACACAAATACTTTGGTCTTTAGGGTTTATAAAATTTGAGTATTTGAACCAGAGAGGGCAGCCATTTGGTATTATTAACTTCTCAGTCAGTGTTTTTTCCCAAAATAGTTATGATGAAATGATGTGTAAACAAAATAAGCGATTGTGCATCTGAAAGGAGGGAGCAATCTGATCCCGTGGCTTTTTCTTTCTCTTTTTGTGTTTTTCCTCAACCCACCCATGCATCGTTTTCTCCCTTTCCCAGAAGTCATGATTTGATGTTGCTAATGGCTTCCTAAATTTTTCAGCAGGCAGAACCAGTTCAGGCTTGAATTTCAGCTTCTGGATGCCTGCCAGACAAGACGGGCGGGGGCAGCAGGGATGTTCAGGGGAGCGAGCACGGGCTGGGTCGGATAGTGGAGGTAAGAAGGTCGAGTAATGAGTGCGGGATCATCGTCGTGGCTCCCTTTCAAGACAATCGTATTTCCCGTTCTTTCAACATCTATATATCATTATGAAGGAACCCCCTGAATAAATCAAGGTACTCATAGGCCTCAACTGTCTTCCTTCCAAGAAATATTATTGCTGACAGTATCCAAAATGACAAAGCATATATTATATATAAGCATATATAAGCTTACATTAACTTGTCACCCAAAAATAATCGAGAATCAATTTTTATTTGGCAAGGCTTTAGCTCAGGGGGGGTCAAACTCTGGCCCGTGGGCCAAATTTGGTCTGCCGTATAATTCTATTTGGCCCGCAAAGACAAATTGTGCCTTCACTTTGTGTCAGGACAAAAATTGCAAATTGTCTTCTTACTAGCTAGTTTTATTACCAATCATCTTTTAAAAATCAGTCATCAATTTGTTTTGTAGCCTATACAGTATATAATATACATTTATTTTGGGTCGTAATGGCCGTCCAAAGGAAACTATGACTACGATGCGTCCCCTGACAAAAATGAGTTTGACACTCCTGCAACGATGCCTGAAGGTGTGTCTGGTCATAACTGGATTCAAGACACATGGACGAGCAAGGACGTCACTGCCAGTAGAATGGATTCTATTGTCGAAGCGCGCCGCTGCTCATTCAAGTTAGCCACATGAAAGAAGTCAATGAGAGGCAGAATGACGAATGAATGTGTTGGTGTTTCGAGTTTGCGAAGCCGGAGCGGCTGCGTGCGCGTCCGTGCGTGGGTGTGTGTGTGTGTGTGCGTGCCTGAACTTGGTGTTTGTGTGTTGCTTTGCTTGTTTGTCACATGATGCCCTGTGGCAATCTCTAACTAACCGTACAGGCGCCAGCAAAGATGGGTCGGCGGGGGCGAGAGACGGGCATGAGAAGATGCAGAATTGTGACGCGGCGTTATGGAGCCACAGAGGGGGGCACTCGGCCTGACTTGCAGTCACATGATGGGCATATAATGAAGACAAACTACAGTCAAACTGTTGAATAACTGAGCTGTTTACTCGTGATCTTTGCTTGCATTGTGTAAACATGAGTTTTGTCCTCCCAAAAAGCTGGAGGATGTACTTTAGATCTCACAAAGGCCTACATGTTCTGCTTTTCGTTTTGAAGGTGTGAATAATTTGCCCATATTTCAACAATCATTTGGTTCTCATCAAATCTGAGGAGGGTATTCCTATCTATGAGAGAGTCTGAGTAATATCCATTTTATTTCCATATTTCTCACTTAGTAAACTGAAATGATGAGATTAAAAGCAGAGTGGCTGCTTTTTTGGCTCCCTATCATAGCAGCTTCTTCCTGCTGTCGCTTGGCATTCATCACGCAGCTTGGGACATGGGTGTTTGTGTGTTAGCCGACGCTCCGTTAGTGTATTTTCGAGGAGTTAGCGCTCTGATAGACCACTGTGAAATGCAGCTGACACAGGCAGCCGGTTGCGCTCGTGACTGCTTTTCAGTTTTTCATGTTGTTGTTCTTCCCAGTCTCCCACGTGTGTGCGCGCTTGTGTGTGTGTCTATCTGAGATGAATTACAGTTTTAGTTGTGTTCAACACGTTTGCGACTGATGTGTCAGAGAAGCGCCTCGCCGTGACGCGTTTCCTTTCATTAGGCACGGAAAGAAGTAGAAAATCCGAACGAGCGTGCAGTTGAGTTGCTTGTGCAACAAAAGAGTGACGAAGGACAAAGAAAGAATGTTAATAGAGTAGGAGAGGGGAAATGAATCAATGGAAGGCACTGCCAGGCTGAGCTTTTCTCCCCTCCCCGTGTCTGTCATCTATTTTTCCCCCCTTTTCCTTGAGCTCTTGATCACTTCTCTTTCCCTTTTCCACAACATTCCGTGCAGTTTTGTCATCTTGCCAGGGAAACAAATCAGAGAGCCCGCGTCCCGTTCTGCCTTCCTCCACCCGTTCGCCCTAACGTCTCGGCGCACTTCACTTTGACCCCTGCGCCGTGAGGTCACACTAGGAGCGAAGGCCGTCAGGATCATGTGACTCGGGGTCACATGAGTTGTATCCGGCATGCGTGGCTACATTGGAGACAGTGTCGTACGAGTCTCCGTCTTGCGTTCCAGTGGAGAACTTCCCTTGTTTGGATAATTCGTCTCCTGTTTCAAGAATGCTGAAGTGCTTTCCTTATATTGCCATGAAGCTCATATACATTTTTTTTACTTGCCTTTTATAATTCATTTTTATTTGCGGCGGTAATTGAATGAAACCATTTAGATGACTGACTTTTAAATTAATTTCCTTGTGGCCTCTTTTTTTTTTTCCTTTCTGGTAGACGACCGGCACTGAACCATAACAGTGGCGGCGTGTTTTAATCAGACGGGCAAATTGAATAATTCTATCAGTCAATTTAGTCTTGTCTTTACCTTTTATGTTGGTGATTAGCTGTGTCACTAGTTGTTGGGCTGGCGGCGTGGATAAGCTGGATTAGATGTTTTCCTTACACAAATGTCCCCGTGTGTACTTCTGTGTGTGTTGTGTGGTTAGATGTGTGTTTGATGCCAATTAATGATGGACTTGCAAGCTAAGAAGCAGTCAGGAATGATAAATGGAGCACAGAGAGAGGATTGGGACTGTACTTGCTCACTTGACCTTCTTTTGATGAGAAAGGATCAACGTCTGGTTTTCTATCCCTTGTGCTTTGTTTCGATCACATTCATTTTAAACTCTGAACTGATATTTGGGGTATGAATAAATATAAGCACATGCTTCCAATCATCAGGAATAGAATGATGTCCACATGCGAGTCAAAGGCAAGTTGTTCCTTTAGTGCAGGGGTGTCGCACTCATTTATGTCACGGGCCGCATTGTAGTCATAATTTCCTTCGAAGGGCCAAGTTGTGAAATCAAAGATGAGCAAAACTTTTTTTGAAATATTTTAAAAAGATGAATGGTAATAAACATTGCTAGCAACATGTCTATTTTTTGTAAAAGTGAAGATCATTTGTAATTTTAATATTGACAGATGAAGTCAATGCACAATTTATGGCGGGCAATATCTGACCCCCGGACCTAAAGTTTGACACCCACGCTAGTGTGTCAGATCGAACGTGTCGTTCCGAAGCGAAGTCCTCTCGACCATTGCGTTGACACAAGCTAGCAAATTATCAGCGTCATGCAGAAACCGCAGGCAAGTGAGTTTGTCACTGGCCTGTTTTTTTTTTTTTTTTTTTTTTTTTTTGCTCATCTTGTTCTCACCACGGTGTCTTTTCTTTCCGACAAATATGACAGATTCGTATCAGGCCGCAGTCTGCTCTGGAGAGATAAGAACCGGTAAGGTGCTGGGGTTGCAACATCCCACTGGGCCAATGAGTGAGCACAATGCCGTTTCATAGCGATCATCGACAGATAGGCTTCGTGTGCATGTGTAAATGCACATGATGCCGGTGATAATTTGTGCCTCTGAAAATTTTCTGTAATGGCTGCTGGACTGGACGCGCATTCTGAAACATGTTTGGGGAAAAAAAAATTGCCCTCCGTCCTGACAGGTGCTTGATGTCATACAAGGAGGAGGTTTCATACGCACGTCAAGTTACATTGTACGCTTTATTTTGGTTCAGGGCTGGGACCAACATTCTATCTTGGGCCATCAGTTCATTGCAGAAATATAAATTAGCCTGGAGGCCACTCCATGAAGTGAGTCACTGTGGCTTCTCTCATGGAGGAAACTCCTTCCAACCAATTGCAAAGGGAAGGCAACAGAGGCCTTCCAGATCCCACTTTGAATGAAGAATCCAAAATGGCTGTTCTTGCCTTTTTTCTTTGAAAGTTAGTTTTCACTTGAACTGCAAGCTGTCCAATTCACCAAACTTTGGTCCAACCACACAAGTACTTGAAGTTCAATCCTACCATTGCAATGACCTCTATGACTCACAATTGACTTTTAAGCGTCTGCAAAAAATTTCCATCCATATCTCCCCTTCAACATGCCTGTCTTCGCTGTAACCTTGGTCTTTAAATGCAACCGAGCTTTGTTGACAGGAAATGCTATGAAAGAGGTAAGCTTGAGAATGACTCTAGGAGAGCCAAAGAAAGGCCATGTCACTTAATCCCTCACAAGCATCATTAGCCCACTATAGAGAGCCGAACAACCTAAGCGAGGCCCGGCAGGTCTCTGTGGGCGGCAACTGTCCTCCCTTTCCCTCCATCGCTCTTCCCTACGAGTTGGGATCCATGCAGGGGAGGGTCCTCGTCTTCGTTTTCCTGGAAACAGGCCAAACTCTCCTGAAGCCACTCATACATTTCTCCAGTTACCTGCCAGTGAAAGTGATTTGGGTGGATGGGAGTGCTGGTAATGGTGGAGGACATTATACAGGCATGTAAGCGGATGGCAAGTTCAGACTCCATTCCCTTGAGCCCTCCAAGACATTAGTACTGTACTTGCTCTCTAGTCTGAATGGGCTCATTTGTCTTCAGACTGTAGTGATGGATTTGTGCGCGAGAGCAGGCGATCAGGGACGGGGCTACAGCATGCTACAATGAGGCCTGAATACTACCTGTACTCTCCCAGGTGAACATCCTAAATGCTCGCTGTCCCCTCAGAGAGAAGACTGACCTCCTTTGTGGGCTAAAATGAGAGAAAGCATGGCCATGCTGCACTGACAGCTACCTAGCTTGTAGTTGATTTCACACTTGAGTAATCAGGTAAAGAATGGGTGAACTGAAAAGAATGTGAAAAGCAGTCATATGACTGATGCTAATTCAAATGTTCTTAATTTGAATTGCTTTGTGTTCACGTGATTATGGAAACTGAATGGTTCATTTTCGGCTGTATTGTGCCTGGACACTGACCATTTTTGGTTGGCGGTGGGAGCCCGGTGAGCACAGCCAAGTGGATCATTATTATGTCTGCCAACAATAGTCAGGGCAAAGTAGCGAGGCAGTTAATTATCGGCGATCATAAATGTTATTTTTAAATAAATTAATTTAAAAAAAACTAACCTGCGCTAACCAATTAAATCTAGCTACATTTATAAAAGCAAAACTCCAAACCAAATAAAAACTACAAAAATGAAAATTTAAAAGCTATTCTAACCCTGTATCTGTAATCAACTTTGTTCTGTTGAAAGTAGCAAACAGGTTGTACTCTAAACGTGGTCATAAGGCCATATTGTTCATCAAAAGGAAAAAGGATGCAAGATCTTCAACCCATTTGACTTTTTCTAACTCATTTCTGACGTACAGAGAGATCGGTGGTGAGATTGGCTCTTCTGGCAGGTCAGGATGCGGTTGTTTCCTGTCAACAGAGGTCAACAGCGATTATCTGCTCTCAGCTCTTTGAGCGTCACTTTTTACTGTTGACATTTTTTCGATCATGTCAATATTATGTGAACTGATCTGAGAATTGCTTTCATGCTTTCCATTGAAGATGTTGATACTTGTATTTATTCTTCTCCCAGAAACCATGACATGGATTTTCATAGAAATTTGGTATTTCTATGAATTTCTCGTCATCCTTGAAATCCAAACGCTCTTTTTATAGTATGTTCACGGTGATTGGTGACTTTTACGCTTGAGGCAGTAAAGAGCTTAGTCAGTGCTTTGTCATAAAGTAGAACTTCTGCTTTCTCACAGTGTCAATAAACAAAACGGCAGGAAAACATGCCTTTTGTTTGTATTCTCTCGATACTGTCCTCCATTGCTGCTTTAATATCCTTCTAGGGGTCTTTGGCAGGAGCGATGGTTTTTTTAAGTTAGGCCCAGGCAAAGGTCAACCCCCAAATTGCAACACACGCACAAAGACCTGCGTCTGAACCGCACTCCACTTCCTTTCATCTTTGCCGTCCCTCTCTCCCTAACTCAACTTAGTGAAAGGATGCCCGGGATACCTTTTGATTCCTCTAATTTAATTTGATGAAAAAACAAATACTCTGGGGGAGCGGGAGACAAGAAACGAGTGGGAGTTCTTCAGGGGGACACAAAGAGATGGAGCATTACATTTGGGGAAGGAGTTGTGGTGGCAGTGGGATTTGTTAAGAGCAAACTGGATGAGATGGGTGGGAGGTAGAAAGGGAGGTTGGGATTCAGAATGAGCCCAAACGTCCAGTTCCAGGTTGAGGTCGTAAACCTCTTTTGCTCTGATCTAGGTGGCCGCCAACCTCACCCCGCCAATGCATCTGAGATCTTTGTACTTCATCTGTGCTGTGGAAGGCAGCTGATAGGACAGATAAGTAACATCCTATTTTATGGCTCTTTTGTGTCACATAATTCATGAGGTAAGTTTGCAAAGGGATGGCTTGTTCACTTTTATTTGTTGCTCCAGAAAGACTTGCTGAATCACTACCATAAATTGTCATATTAAAATATTTAGTTGGCGAGAAAGTCAAGATGTGATTGCAGACGCATACTGAAACTTGTATGGTGGCTTTTAAAAGAAAGGTCACCCATACTATTTTTTTACGTTGTGTTGCCATCAAAATGTTAGACATGAGTGGCTCGTTGGGCACCAGGTGGACATTTAGCGAGTGGTTTGGGTCCTATTTCTTCTTTGGTGAGCCTTGGTTGCTCAGAGGACATCCAGTTCGCCCCACTGTCATATGGTGTTCCACAGGGTTCCATTTTGGGGCCCCTTCTGCATTTACTGCCTCTTTTCCATCTCAAGATAGCTTGGTATTTCCTTTCACTGCAATGTAGATGCTAGTCAGAGCTTTGTCCCGCCAAGAAAAAAAAGGACACGTTCTCTTTAAGGCCACTTTTGTCCATTTGAATCTTATCAAGCCTGTGGGAAACCCCAGCAGAACAACCTCTGCAGCAGATGTGAGTGGGGTGGAGAGTTCAATGAGGGGTAATGGTCAACTTTTTGTTTAGACTCTTTAATCGGTCAGTTTGTCTCTCGAGTGTGCGAGGGCACACTAAACTCAATGACGATGACCTTTAATTGTCCCTAATCGAGCTCTCATTAATGGTTGGCTCTGCTCAAAATCTCTTCAGCCCGTTATTTGACTGTAATCTTCCAAATGAGAGAGGAGGGGCGAGGGGGTGGTGGTGGGGGGGGGATACTAACAAAAATAGAGAAGTAGAGAAGCGTTGCCAACTCAAAAGTACAAAAGAAAGCAATGAGGGAGAGTGGAAAAACATGAACAAAACAAACAACGAGAAAGAAAAAAGGATGAGATGAGGGAGAAACAGTCGACGCCTGCTTCCTGGCAGCCTCAGCTGCGTGCACATCTGTGAGTAAACGGTCAGAGCAGACCCCCACGTGTTTGCTCAGGTCGCCTGATTGCCTTTCCTTCCTCTTCTCCATCCCGCTAAAGACCCGCTGTCCTTCCTCTCACTCCAATCACCCTCGCCAAGAAAGCCGGCAGCCAGCAAAGGGAGACACAGAGACTCCCGCTGAACTTTTCTCATGACTCAGTATTTGTCGGCGCAAATTGGAGTGTATAGTGTGCGCTACCTGGGCTTTGCATATTCCAGCATGTGCTCATGTTTTTGGAGTCTGCCTAATGGACCAGCCTGGGGCCCAGTTCCACAAAGACGCCTTCTCTTAACAACGCGCCATCATAGATTGAGGAGGAGCCTGACCAACCCATTTCCACGCTTTGGGGGTCACAGAGCTTCCCTTTGACACATAGGATATCACTTATGATTTTAAGAATGAAGCCTTCTTTGCTCTTTGTTTAGCCACTTTGATGGGTTTGCGTTGAGACAACTTGTTGTCTTGTGTATCACCTTCATTGAGGTTTAGAAGCGTAAAAATGTACGCATTTTATTTACCCCCCCTTCAGGAAGGAGAATATATTTCAAGCCCCTCCAACTCTCCACTGAAAATCGAATGACTCAGCGGCAACAGTTTATTCAAACCGTTATTTCTCAATAAGTCCGCTAAAATATCACAAATGTGATTTGAGGTTTTGTGCATACCCCCCCAAAAAACCCAAATGATATCTTAGATCTAATAGTCTCTTTATATTCTGCCAATGAGAGCATGGCTGCCACCTACTGTAGTGGATGTGCAATTAAAATGTACTCTCCTATTGCAAAGAACGCGTTCCTTGGGGTCCCCCCCCCCCCAAGGAGAGCTGTGCTGAAAACGCAGGTTTAAAAAAAAAAAAAAGCGGCAGACCACATTTAAGAAAGCGGTGATATATCTTTTAAGTATTAAACTTTATTTTCGTCACTTTTTGTGAGATGGAAAAATGATAAAAACGTACAGCTCGGGGGAATTTTTATCTATAAGTCAGTGTTTTCCTTTTGCGTCATCAGCATGAAATCAAACTCAAAACACTTTCCAATATGTCTTTGACAAAAGCTTAAAGAGTGAAAATAAATTATCGTAGCAATAATTATAACATCAAATATAACAACCATAATAGCAATTAAGCATTTATAAACACTCTATTTACTGTCTTGTATTCCCCATGAAAGGCCATTATTAAAAAGGAGTGTGTTGGTGCACAATCCAGCATGTGACGAGAGCACAGCTTTGTGTGTTTGGCCATGTTGCCGCTTATGTCCAGCCAGGCCTTCATTTCCAGCACTGAAGCGTCGAGAGGGAGCGCATATAAGGAGATGGGGGGGGGGACAACCTTTGGAGCCCTCCGTCGATGACTGAGGAGAGGCGGGTACCACAGTGAGCGGAAAGAACGACAAGCGAGAAGACGCAAAACTCCTCACAGAGTCCCGCTCCTCGTGGTTTTCCGACTAAACTGCAGTTATCAAGTCCGACTGAGCGCCGCTCGGGTCCGACCGCTGTAAAAGTCTGCTCGGTTTGTGGCTTCTCGTGAGGGAGGGTGGGCCTTGACTGTTCGTGGCAACGCGGTGGCTCAAACAGAGAAAGAAGTTCAGTGGGGCTCTGCCCAAACCGGCGAGCGGTTGGTGTGGTGGGGGGGGCCGAATGAAGGGTGAATGGGCGTGGGTGTCGGCAGCATGTGTCCCGAGTGGCTGAAGGGGGTTAAGTGACCCATGTGGGTCATGTGGCTGGTGAGGCCGGGGGCAGCGCCAAAGGGAGAGGCCTTGTCCTGCATGCACTTGGTCAGCTCTTCGAAGCCGTCGCCGGATCGCTTGTTCCTCTTGGACTTGCTCGACATCTTGCGGTTACGCGTCTGGATGCCTTCTTTCTTCATCGTCAAAGGTCTGTTGACCTGCGGGGAGCGGCACATTAGCGCTACACGGCCCGGACAAAAAAGCTGCACACACGTCACGAATACCGCATTTTAATTGTGCTTTTTTTTTTTTTTTTTTTTTTACTTCCAAATTTCTGGACCCCTGCATGTATTTTTTCAAGGAATCGGCTCACATCGCTTTTCCTTTCAGCGCACTCAAATGCCTAATTCAAACCGGTATGCTATAAATAATGAGCAGCTGTTTTGCATAAACTATAGTTGAATTAGAAGGTGAGTCGGGGGAGCGTTTGGCTTTTGTTTAATTCAAAAGCAAACAGTGGTCTTGCTCAATTTGAATACATGAGGATGAGGGCCTGGCTGGATCTGAAAGGAGCAGCCTCAGACAAATCCTCGTCAATGTAACCGACGCCGTTAGACTGAATGACGGTCCCACCCCGCAGCCTCTCAGGGGAGGAACGCCCCCCATTGAAACAACGATGGATTAATAATAAAAAAAAAAAAAAAGGAGGACGGCCAGTGGGTTCTGCTCGACAGGGCGAGCTGGCTTTGCTCCACGCTCACACTTTCTCCGCTCCTAAATCGATACAAGCTGTCCGCCCACTTGACCAGTTAACGACACCCCCCCTCTCCCCTCCCCTCCCGAACGGTGCACTGTGTATTTTTGGGGGGCTACTTACGTTGTGCAGTTTGAAGTAAAGGCCGCAGGCGTTGCACACAGGGTCTCCGTTCCCATTGCGCCTCCACAGGGTGGTGGTGGTGGTCTGGCAGTTAGCGCAGCAGGTGCCTGCACGTCGAGCGGCGGACTGCCGGAAAAGAGAAAATGCCTTCAATCATCAGTTCAAACATACTCACTTGTTGACGATGTAGCACAATGAATATTCCGGCTAGTCACAAATAAAAACCTTCCTGGCTTTTTTGTTGTTACAAAAAACAAAGTCTAATGAAATATAATGATTACTTTTGAAGGCTCGTAAAGTTTCTTTTAAATTAGATACAAAGCTAATTTTTGCAAGATTTATTTTTAAAAGCAGAAGAATTAAACGTGAATAATAGATCATTCACATCACTGCAAAAAAAGTTAAATAAAAATGTCTAGGCAACAAATTTGGGTCTAATTCTTAGCTGGACAGTTCAACTCATTTTTTTTTCTTGTGAAAATTGGCTTTCGCTTATTTTTAACAAAACAATAAGAAGTTGCGATTGAGGATTTGTCTGAAATAAGAAGTTGCAGAACTAATTGCGCCTTTTATGTCCTACAACTTAAAGATACAAGTATAAACATCCCAGCAAATTGTTTTGGAGAAAACAACTTGTTGTTTGTTGTGCTAACTAAAATTGTTGCCACCATATCCATAATGTAAAAGTTATTCCAACTTGAATGGTGTTTTAAGCTCCCCCAAAAATTGTCAAGATATACAGGATTGGTACAAAAAAATTGTCACTGTCGAAAATTCTTAGTATCTTGTAAGCAAATATGCTGGAAAGCGAGCCACACAAAACCCACAGCCCCCACCTGGCATTAGACTGCCGTGTCCATTGCAGATCAATTCTACACACATAATAAGAAACATTAACTTTACATGCAAGAACCCTGCGGGTGCTGTGTTAGCGAAGCATCCTTTTTTTTCCCCCTTTTTAAATCTAACCCAGGTGCGAGTATTTCTGTCCATGTACCAACCGACGGCATTCCGATTCATTCTTATGCGAAATAATACAATCAAGTCAACATTTTAAGAAAGCCGAACATCCCGGTTGTGCACGCAGAATGATAAACACGAGAAGAGCATAAATCCGTGTATTTTCCAATCCCCGCCCCTCTCGGTCCATCTCTTCGGAGCGCATAAGCGGCTCCTCTAGTGTTGCGATAATCTCTTTACAGTATATGTCAGTCTGGCCAGAGAGAATGCAGCGTGCTGGGTGAAAGCGGAAACAGCCGGGAGCCTGACTTCCTTATCTGGGCCGGGCAGATATCCGGATAGGAAACAACTGGATGCCCCTTTGAACACGGCTCTGACAAACACTTGAGTTGGAAATGCAAAAGGCTGCAGCCGGCCCAATGGAAAATGGAATGGACTTTTTGACTAGGAAGGCTACCTCAAGGAATTTTGTCATCACAAAATGCCACAGTGTGTTTGTGTGTGTGGGGGGGGGAATTTGATGGAAACAATGTGCCGTACAGCTCATTTAATCAAGTTGGACACAGCTCACATGTTAATTCGTAACTTCAGGGCAACAAACTTTGATTAATATTTGACGTTAGTAATTTTGAGTTGTGAAAATCGCCTTTCCCGCATTTGACAAGAAAGAAAATGGAGTTTACATTCTACTTAGAGTTTAATATTGTGCCTTTTATTGTCCTCCCCAACTTAAAGATAAACAGGATAACCAATTCTGAAAATAGTTTGAAGCAAACAACTTGCTTGCTTTGTTGTGCTAGCCAAAAATGTTGCCTTAGTAGTAAAAAAAAATATTTTTAAAGCTGTTCCGACTTAAATTACAAACTAATCCAAGTTGGGATTTTTTTTTACAGTGTATCATAATTCATAGGAAGGAATAAAATTAAAAAGCAGGCATTTTTTTTGTTTCATTATTAATTCAACATATTTTCCACCTTTGTTACTAATCACACATGATTACTTTCTAAATTTACTATTTGCCTTTTCAAATCCAGTAATAATCCTTTTTTGTGTTTTTCAAAATTATATTTGCCACACCATTGTGATAGCTCCACGGCCATGTGCATACTGTCATTTACTCCAACGTGGTGTTAACGAAAGCAACATGGGCATTGCTATCAGTAACAGTATCAGAAGTAGCAGCAATAATGATAGCAGGAACAATAGCAATAGTAGCAGTATTGTAACGAGCCATGTAGGTGGATCATCAGGGGGTGAGAGGGACAAACAATTCCAGGAAGATGATAGGGAAAATATAACTTTCCTGCAATTGTGTCGACGGCATCTGCTTTTTGCTCATATTTGAGGTCCTTCGGACATACGAGTGGGACTCACCAGTCTACGTTTGGGCTTGATGAGGGGTCGGTTCTGGCCGTTCATCTTGTGGTACAGTCCGCAGGCGTTGCACAGGTAGTGGCCGGTACCATCCCGCCGCCATAGTGGAGTGGACGTGGCACCGCAATTTACACATTCACGGCCCTCTGCATATAATTCAAGAGGGGACAAGAAGAAATTTTATATAATTAAACATGTATCAATTGGGCAACCACACAATGGCGGCTGTTCACTGCTGATGGACAGGGTGACTTCAGCGGACCCAAGTGACCCAGAAGTCAGCCTGGGTCTCGTGACGTGTTCATATCACACTGCATATGTGTGTAATTAACTTAGTCATGGAGAGCGATGTAAACTGATGCAGGGAGGGGAAGCCCAGTCCGAATATGTCAAGAGGTGTCAAGAACGAGAAAAATACAGCACAGGACTTCATCTGCCGAGGGGACTCCCGAGATAAGAAATGTTAGTACGTAAACGTGTTAATGGCCACTGTTGGGAGGAACTATTGTCTTTCGGTTAAACCTGACGCTAAACACGCTTTTCTCCTTTGCTCTCCTTCTCATATAGCAGTTGACTTCAAATGGCCTATTGCTCAACTGTTCTTCTAATTCAAGTATCCCCCTATCCCTAGAGTACGACCTCATTATTACTAATATAATACCAGCGACACCCAACGTCCCACCCTTTCGCTTCACAATGGAGCGAAAAACCTTGTTCCCTTTGAAATGCGCCACGGTTCTTTTTGTAGCTCCCCCGTCTACTTCTCGAGTCTTTCGCAAGTCCGGCGAGCCCATTAAGATGGGTCATTAGAGCTGGAAATATTCATCAGCAAGCGCTGACGTCTTACGCAACATTTAGTGTTGAAATTAAAAATGAGAAGATGAAAGCTGTGAAAAAAAGGCAGATGGAGAGGAGTTTTTTTTTTTTAGGCTAATTCAACAGGAAGCCACAGTAAGGTATACGTGTCGACAGCTGAAATGTCAGTGTGGCATTTTGTACAGCAGTCAATCAACATTTACCCGCACTGGACATCCACTTTAACTGATAAGCGCCTTTTAATGCCACCTCCGATGTGTTCCCGATTATGAGCTAGCTCTTATTAAAATGTCACAAGACAACATTTTTTACCTATAAAAGCTCACATCAGTCAGATGGTCTGAGTGGCAGCATCGCCTGGGTATGAGGAGGGCACTTTTTTTAAAAAAAAAATCTAATAGTGACAAGTTAGATGATCACACAATAAATGTATAAAGCATTTATTGTGTGTTAATTTAGCTAATTGTGCAAATAAATGATCTGCTTGCTGCAAATAACATTGTAGCGTTCAGTAAACAAATGCATGTTCATCATGATTGTGTAATACAGAAAAGATGATAGCGCCGCTGCCATGCTGCGGTCTTTCTCGACTCCGCATTTTTTTTTTTTTTTTGTAAGCACACAAACAGCGGGGCTCTGTCGCCTGTTCTTTGTTAGCATGGGGAGGCTGTGGGGAGGGGTGGAAGTCGTGATTTGTTCACTCGAAGGTATACAGGATATGGCAGGAGCCAGGGCGTCGTGACTCCTTAGTTTTTAAGTGCAATGGAGGGCACGTTAAAACCAAAACAAGCTCGTAGCACGACCAGCAAATATCTGCTCAAGTGTCACGCTCAAGACGTGCATTTTGTTACACAACGCCTACTAATTGACCGCATTGTTGCAAAACGCATCAAGCTCTCAAGTGCAGGCTTGGAAATATATATATGTATATATTTTTAAATATTCCAATTTCATAAAATATTGTCGAAATGTCTTTTGTTGAGATTTTGCGTTTTTGCCTGTGTGCATGCCTTTGGGGCAAGATGATCCCGTTTGTTAACGCTGATACATGTTGCCAAATTTAAAAAATATCAGCATACTGAATACTCCATTATATGTTTTGTGTGTACATATTTAATTTGAAATTTTAACAATTTCACATCGAAAAAGATTAGCATTTTTTTTTCAATTGCACGAGGTTCTGCGAGGGAAAGTGTGTGTCACTGAATTATATGCTTGGTATTTTTGTCTCACTTTATTCCGTTTTAAAAGGTATTTTTCGAAGCAATATTTTTTTTTTTTTACAATTTTAACCGTGCACTGAAACCCAAAATTTGTGTAAACGAGCTGAATGTAATAAAGAGACTCACCTGAGCTCGACCGGGCTTTGCTTTTGCATTTCGTCGTGAAGCTGGACGACGAGCCAAGCAGGCTGCCGGGGTGGAAAAGACTGCCGCTGTACTCGTGGGGTGTATGCAGAGGGTAGGCCGGGTACGTGGGAATCGGGTGATGCGTGGCCGGGCCCTGGCCGTTCATGGACGCCAGGCCGCCGCGCAGAGGGCTGCAGCTCTCCATCTTCATGCCGTCCGTCAGCGACACTTGATATTTGAGGGACTCCTTCTCGTCCATTCGGGTCGACGTGGAGGTGGGCGATGTGGGCCCGGGGTCCGGGGACACGTCTTTCGGCGGGGTGGGGGGGAAACTGTAGAGGTGCGGGCTGGAGTGGGTGGCCGGAGTGAGCGAAGACACCGGAGCAGTGCCGGTGTTGCTGCTACAAGGATAGCCGGAGCTGGTGGGGTGCAGGCTGGGTTTGCTGAAGTGGCCCACCGCCCATGCGTTATGGTGGTGCGCGGCGGACAGGGCTGCCTTCCCGGGGTCCAGCCAAGGAATGCCAGGGCTGTGGATGAGGTGTGGTCGGCAGACCTGATTCCCAGTGAGGCGGGCTGAAATCGCAGACAGCTTACTCATATTTGTTGTTTGACGAAATGCGTCCAAACGAAATCTTAAAATACCCTATAAATTATCACAATTAGCCAAAGTTAACGGTCAAAATTTCCCTGCGTCAAAATGATTGAAAGAAAATCGAATATTTGTCCTGCTACCAAATTATCGTGACATGCAGAAGACGCACACTCAGTGGAATAAAACACAAAATGCTCTTTTACGCGTTCGAAGCACAGCGCGTCTCCCCTTCAGGCCGGTATCTTTACATCGCGTGCACTTCTCGGAGTAACGATTGTTATTAGTAATTTTGCGGTTTTTATTTTATATCCGGGAAGTGCCTCTCTCTCTCCCCCCTCACAAACTCCTGCCCCAGCACAGAGGGGTTAAATGACACACTTCCCTTTCCTCCTGCTGTCATAGAAATTCCTTTTATGTTGCTGAATATACACGCAAATGTCACCGCCGACTTTTGGGCCGAATTGCTTACATTCATGATTTATTATTCGGGTTTTTTTCCCCCGCTATAGAATAACATTTTAAAAGACAACCCTTAATAGCATCTCCTAAAAATACATTTTCTAAATATATTTTCTTCCCCACATTCCCCCAGGCATCTGTATAATTCCCAAAAGTTGCGCATCTTACCGTGCGCTTGGCTGTAGGTGACCCTGGCCCGAGAGTTGGTGTAGTAGGGGTTCCCCTGAGAGTCCAAGTGATTCAGAAACATGTCTACTTCTTCTTGTGGCAGCAAAGGCGCCATGGGCTCCATGTAGTTGTGGCTCAGGCCGTGATGGTGCGAGTCCGGGTGTTGGCCATTGAGTACGGCATGATGGTGCGCCATCCACCGGGACTGATCTGCCGCTGCGACCTCCATGGCTGAGACACTAGATTGCCGTCCACTGAAAGTTTAATCCTCCTGATAAATATTGTTTGCGTCCACTGTGAAAGTCTTGAACGAGTTTATTCAATGCAGAAAAAAAGAATCCTCAAACAATGCGGTCTTCCTTTTTCTCCAGCTCGACTACGTTTCACCTACAAAAAAAAAGAAATCACGTTATTAAAAATCAAAGCGCACAAAAATAGATGGCTAACGATGGAACAGAAGATGCATTACGCGCTTGTAGATTAAGAGAGAAAATGAGCGCCGTTTCCCCCTTTCGAAAATGAAACGACAAATATCTCTTGCGTCTCTCTAACCTGTTGCAGTTTTCGATCAGCTGACTGCAGTTTGGACTTGTCAGCCTCCTGATCCGCGCACCGCTCGGGATCATTAATGAGATGTGGCGCGGACTGATGCGGCTGGCGCCAGTAAATTCCCATATCAAGCCGCGCGGGGGCGGGGCTTTGTGCTGCAGCCCAATCGCGAGCCTCACTGCCGCAATTGGCTCGCAGCATCCAGGCTCCTCTCTGCCTTTTCTTTCTTTCTTTCTTTCTTTCTCGATGCCAATGAAAGACTTCTCAATCAGCAGCGTAATATCTCCAGTCTCTCGGCAAGCTTCACAATGAGGACGCAATCGGCCGCCGATAATCGTTTTTTAGCGCTTAAAAGTCGCACATTCAACACCGCTCCCGCACAACCCGCTGATCCCTCTAATATGATTATTTAGAAAATGTAATTCCACGCAAATTCGACTCCATACCTTATTGAAGCCGTCAATGAACGCACCACTTAAAGGAATCTTGATAGATTTCACACCCACTTGCAGAAATCTAATCATGTCAATTGCTGAATGAGTCATACAAAGCGGGCGATAATTGTGCGTGTTGTTTTGGTATGCCGCTGTTATGCAAATGTTTAGCACCTCTAAAACCAATAAGAGGAGGAGTCGATTTATGACCCCACATTCTGGCCCATTGTTCGCAGCGTCTAATTGTCTTTAATTAGTAGCAGAGCATTCCACTTGTGAAAACAGAGGGGTTTTTTTTGTCTGGGGCGACTGGGCTATCAAACACCGTTTGCATACTAATGGCGTCCTTTTCTCTGCGTCTGGCACCAGGGATGGGCGCAAGGTTTCGCCTATATGCTGATCATCGAAGTGTCTCCATAAGGGCCCCATTCAAAACACTCCAAACAAATGAAACAAACGATTTAAGGGCCTGCCTGGTTTTACCCACACTAATCAAATGCACGTTATAGTGGAAAGAAACAAAAAACAGTATGCACCGCAATGTCTGCAACTCGTATAATTTGTTTTTCTATTTATTTCATTAAAGTGGCGGGACATTTGATTGACGGAATAATTTGGAAGGTAGTATAGAATGGTTCGCGCCACGCTGACGCCGGAGTTTGACGTCACGTGATCACGCAGAATGGGACTGGGGGGATGATTGTGATACTTTGACAAATTCTTCAGGTAAAAGACCCCCTTTTTTCCCTAACGACCGTGCAACAATCAACGTGCCTGTGTGTGTGTCAGTCAGCACACAGTCCTTAAATCACTGGCATGTTGCCAGAGGGAGGTAGTTGATGAGCTCAGCCCTAAGAGCTTGTCAACCCCTAAAAACCAACAAATTAGTATAGAATAGTGACCACCTGAATAACTCACATTCCACCGGGCCAGGCCACACTGACAGGTGGAGTGAGGAGCCGGCATGTTTAAATGCACTCCCACTTCTAAACGAGTGAATTATAATGCTCTGCTTGCCGGGAAGAAAGAGCCGCAGCACTCTCAATGTCTTAAATGAGGCCTTCCAGGGAGGGAGCGTCAGACATGCTGCTGCATTCCCATTGTCGTTGTCATGTTTGCCAAATGGATTACTCAGCAGGATTTAGCCCTCTGTCATTTCTACCTTCATTAATCCCATTTGTATCTGCGCTAGAACAAAAGACGAGTTGAGGGTGAAGTGATTGTGTGGACGGGGGTCTTTGTCAAGGACATAGTAGCATTGTTTCACTGAGGGATGCTATCCTGGCATGTTATGCAAGGGATGCAAAGTGTGTGTGTGTGTGTGTGTGTAACAACTGTATCGCCACAGCCACTAATGAACAACAAGATTATCATTCCCATCCACATTGGTATTATTATTAAATGGGATCGTCTTTATCTACCTGTTTGCTCCCATTGGGCACAGTCATCCATCATTATCCAGAGTGGAGGTGTGTGACTGTTCAAAAGTGTGCACTCTTTGTGTGTGTTTAGCTAGAGGGGGGGGGCATGTGGGGGCCATGTGGGGCTTGTGAAGATAAGCAGAGGCAGAGAGAGAGGAGAATGACACAGAGCAGCTGAAGCATTATTGTCCCCTTTCCTCACGCCTAATTAGATGGAGCCGGGGCACCCAGGGGCTTTGGAGCCACCAGCACCCAGTCACAAGAGCATCTATCTGCCGTGAATGAGGCCTGGGTGGTGCTATGAGGAATCTGTCAGCTCACCGTCATACTATTACTAGTTCCGAATGCATTGAACTTGAAATACCTTTGGAGAGCGAGCTTCTTGTCATTTTTCGCTTTTTTTCTTTCTTTTCACAGACTTGTCAGGTTGAGGCATTCTACAAGCGTGCAGACAGTAGAAGGAGTGACAACATGCTGTTATTCTCCCCGCAGCCTCTCATGTTCTACTCATGAAAGCTGGCCACAGCTCTCGTTATGCAATGTGAAGCGTAACAATTGGAGATTTTGTCATCATTAATATCTGGATGATGATACAGTCATTCCTTTCATGATGACTATTTTTGGTTTGAGCAAAGCCCGAGGCAACATGTGTCTACACTACTATTATGATTTATAGTGTTATTTTTATTCTGGAAAGTATAATGTATACATTATTACACGATCCACAAATAACATACAGTACAGTACTTTGTATTTTGATATTTAAAGTACAATAATGTATATATATAATTGTACTATAAATTTATTTATTTATATATATATACACACACCCACACACACACACACACAAAGCAAAAATATCAAACAAGGTAAACGTTTTATTTGATCATAAATTTATAAAAAGACTTTATAAACGCCGAAATGGCCCCACAACGAGACAGACTCACCCACTCACTGCTTCAGGCTCTTCTCTCCGTCATATGTCATCAAAAAGAAACAAACTCGCGGTCTACTGGGAGACGTTTCTTTCCAAGAGCTGCACTGGAGTAAATGTAATTGTAGCTTTGAATCGAATCGGCTGCGGAGTAGTTGTGTTTACGTGCTTAAATATATATGCATGCGGCTAGTGCGAGTGTGAAATCGAGACAGTATGTGCGCTCGGTCTGGCGCTCTTCTGTGCACGCTGGCTTTGCAGGCTCAATAATAGCAGCACAAACTTGTGCGTCCATACAATTAGGTAGGCTCACAGGCACTGATGCAAGGAAGCAGCATTCGGCATCCTTTTTAGAAAAAAAAAAATGCAGGCAGTGAAGGGAACATCCTCTCGACCTCCACCTGACAGCTTTGCATCCTCAGTTCCACTTGCAGTAATCTGAAAAGGGAAGCAAAGTGACATTTAAAGGGATACTCACCCGACGACCAGTTGCCTAAAAACAAAAACGTTCAGCTTTGATCGCTTTACTAATCAATATGTTTGGCTAAGAAATGTGCCGATAGCCGCACCACAAAAAGGCTGGAATGGAGGAATTTATTGCAATCCGAAGGTGTGACAGATTTTTGTATTTAGATCTCGCGAGAATGTGCGAGTTAGTGGTCGTGTTGATTCGCTACTGACACATCATCAGGTGCGTTTTGGGACTTTTTTAAAAAAAAAAAAAATTCCCCCACTGAATTAATCCGACAGATAACTTTGCAACGACGTCGTCCTCCTCCTGAGAATGTGAACTTGTGTCTCGTTTCTTTGTTTTATTTTTATTTTTTCAAAGTAATGTATCTGTTACCTTTTTTTCCTCATTAATTTTATTATATTATTAGGTTTGCTTACACGTTCGGAATACACACAATGATCAAAGTTGTTTACTCACGACAAATTCTTTCTCCACCAGCAACGCCATGCAGGCAGAACAATTGGCGCAGTGCAACCAATTCTTGTGACATTTTTGTTTCGTGGTGTACGCGACGCAATTTTTAAAAGTAAAATAACTTTATTCAATTGTATATTTCTGAACTCAACGAAGCCAATTATGTCCTAATGGTGGTCTTTCAAATTATGGACAAAAGTAATATTTTGACTGAACAGACTGTCTTGACAAACTTTTAGATCTTAATTGAAAAGTAACTCTCCATCCCACACACAAGAAAAACCCACAAAATTGTATCATGTTTATTATTTTTGGGGTGAAAATAAAATTATGTTGTTCCCATTTTTGGTTAGAGATCCGCCCGCCGTGTTAAATAAGAAAGACGGTTGTCCCTCCCTCCTCGTGTGTGTGTGTGTGGATGTGTGTTTTATATGCCACAGCATCTCCCAACTTTTGTAAAACATGCAAAGCCCCTCAAATCTCCTGCACGCGACCTGCGCTCGTGCGCGTCGCTGATGCAGGGCAGGTGCAAAAAGAGGAGCCATGCAGGCAGCCCCGCAAGCCTCGCGAGCCCTTCATGCCGGGCTTGTGCTCCCCAGAGTGCACACGCTCACAAAACAGGCGAAAGAAAGGCTGAAAGGCTCAGACAGAAAAGGGAACAAAAAAATAAATGTGAGTTTCGATTGAATTAAATGCTTTTGTTTCTGGGTTTAAACTCACCATGCAGAGCAATGATCCGAGAGCTCATAATTTACATATAATGACAAATTATTATTAATAATAATAACAATAATAATAATAATAATAATAATAATGTGCGCCTCTTTCCTTCTGATATGACTCAAATAGTATATGCACTGCGTCAGATGCCAGGGCTCTTCTTCTTCTTCTTCCCCTCCTTCTGATTATTACCACGGGTAATATTTCATGGGCACCACGCAATCTTTGTTCCCTGTGAAGATAATAAATGGCCTAATCGTTATCAGCAAACTGCTGGGGGTGTCAGCACCGACCGAGGCTGGAAGCGGGGGTCCAAAGTGCTGCTGAATAAATTGGTGTTCCTTATCTCTCGCTCCCAGATTATCGCCGCCTTTTCAAACTTGCACAACAAATACATTGAATGCATCTAATGCATCATTTGTGTGCGGGGGGAGATCGTGTAGGTCGATAGAGACAGATAGGCGCAGAGAATGAGAAATATTTACACGGATGCGAGCTGTGCAGCCAATATAAGCTGCATTTGGCGTTTATTGGCCGGGTCATCTGTACACACACACTTAACATATCAATATAAGCTATATTAAATATACATCACGGTGATATGATGCCTATCTCCCTGATTAGTCCCATCTCGGTTTTTGAATTTCGGTTCACCTTTTCACTCTGCGTGCGTGTTTGGAGGCACAAAATCCCTCCAAAATGAGATGTATGAGCTAGGCTATATTTTAATTATAACTGCACGACTAGGCTATTTATGAAAGTTATCGCCCTTGAAAATATTTACTTTGGTCAGTTGATCTATTTTCCATTCCGCGTGTCATCACACACTGTCTGCTTCAATTTACTCCTCTACCAAATCCTTTAATTGATGTCAGGCGCTCAATGAGCTGTGTGTAGGACACTCCCATTCACCGTTCTCAAATGTGATCTTTTCACTCTACACTACGTTTAAAATCGTATAAAATGCTTCCTGGGAACCAAACACTCCGCGTTCATAATATAGCATGAGATGTAATGCACTATTTATGAGTGACACTTATGAAAAAAGATATTTTCTTGCCTTCAACATACACACGGCGCATGCACACACTCGCACACACACCTTTTAATACCGTGGCATCTCCAGCAGCCCCGGTGGTGCGCTGATGGTCTCCTAGACAACCGAGATAACGGTGCAGCAGTTTTCCATATCGGCCCTGGAGTCTATTATAGCGCGGGATTAGCTTTTCCGAAAAGGTCAGACGCAAAGTCACCAAACCTGCTTTTTTTCCCCCTCCCCTCTTCTCGCTACATGGCCCCAGCACAAACCTACATTTATAAACATTGCATGTGCGCTTCATTTTATTTGATGAAATTAGACTAAAAGTGCCGCGCGTGTCCGTGGACTTGAAAGTTGACAGAGCAGAAAGAGGAGCCCGTTGATATTTCAGCTCAAGCGCCCAACCCACTGCTGGAGCAAATTAACTGTTATGTAGCGACCTCTAGCGCGAAAAGGACGCAACAGCACCTGCAAAAAGCAGCCAAGTGTGAGATTGATTCCAGTGCACTTTATGCAAAGATGTCCATGAGGGATCAAGCCATTTAGGCCTCATAACAATGAAGCGCGCCCCAAAATGGGTGTGCGACTATTGCACAGCTGGAATGTTCCATCTGGGATTCCCGGTGGCTGCACGGGAAGTTAAAGGAGCTCTGACAGGAAGTGTGTTCTCATAGTGGGTCAGCATTTGGGCGGCGAGAGAGGGAGCGAGATGTTTCCTGTTGGCGCTCGCCACATGTTTAGACGCCTCGCTCGCAGTCTTATGGCCCTTTTGCTTTTTCAGGTCACTCGATAGCTCAACCTGACAACCTTTTACGTGCTCCGCGGTGATTCTGCAAGGATTAGAAGAGTGATATTCAAAGAAAGTGTTAAACTGGTTCTCCTCCAAGAATGGATGGAATGATATGCTCAAATTTATTTCTAAAACCCATTTATCATGTTGTAAATTATATTTACTATTCTCAATGGGCCACCATTTTCTTTTGCGCTCTCTCGAATAATATGCTATTTGGGAACTGGTTTACAAATAGTATTACGTCTATGTAGATTGTTAGTCATCCAGGTCAGTCAGCAGTCTATTTGCAAACAACAGTTCCGGAACTAACAGACTTTGACAACGCCTGTACAAAAAAAGAAGTGTCGTACCCCGTTTGAGATGATATATCTGTGTGGTGTTTGACCGCTAAGTTTTTGTGCAACTTTTGTATTAATCCTACACATGGAGGAGTGTTGCATCACAGGATGCAGATGTGGCCACATAAAGTGAAACTTGCGGCGCCATCAAAGTAGTTAGTGTCAGTTTGATGGACTCCCGATCCACAGGCTGCAAACGTTGCTTCATGCAAGAAAAATGAAGAGGAAGGGATTTATAGGAGAAGGCTAGATCCAAAGCAGAGATGTGATGGCGAGATATGTGGATTGCGAGAGGAAAAATCTCTTTGTCTCGGGTGAGCTCGGTGGACAATCAAAGTTTCCTATCAGCTGTGGAGTAGGGGAAATTGGCTGCCCTGGGAAGGAGAGGGCCACTCTCACAGCTAATGGGAAGTGCCCCTGTCACTAGACTCAGGTCCGATAGAGAAAGTAGGAAATGTGTCTGTTTGCGCGTGTGTGCGCGTGTGCGCTCGCCAACACCGAGCAGCCCGACAGGCTCTGCCAGTGTCATGCGATCCAAGACGATACAGCATCTAAAGTAGGGCTTCATCTGCCGCTTATCCGCTGCACCGAGGGACTTCTATGAGCCGCGCTGCCTTGTTTTTTCGGCCAAACTTGCCCTGAGAGGCATGACCGTGGCTGCTTTGATGGAGCGCCATGTGGCAGAGATCAGCGGGTCTTAGTGGGAGTTGTGGACAGTTGCAAACAAGGGCGACAAGGGAAGAGGATTACTGTCTGGTCCATACAAATCCACACCGAGAGAGAGGTTGACACGGACTTGCGTGCAGAAAGGCCCAGCTCGGGGTAGAAGTGTGTAAACATCCGCTTTTGGGGGCAAGATGGCAGCAGGCTTTTGATGCTTGTCTCGCTCGCCTCCCTTCTCGGCCTCCTCCGAGCTAGACAAGAATGCATCTCTCCGCACCCGAAGGCTCAAGCTTCGGCTTGAAAGTCCCATCTCTATCTCTACGCTCATTCCTCGCATCTGTCAGGGGGCGTCTGTCAGCCTCGTTCAGCTGGGGATGAGGGCCACAGACGCCGCCATTGTCCTCCACCCTCGCTCTGGCCACCTCGCGGGCGGATCACACCCGCCACCTGCGACGGAGGCCGGTACCTGAGGGGGCGGGGCTTTTCGGCCATCGCTGACCTCTCATCCCGGCAGCCTGTCACTGTGGAATGTGAGGAAAGGCCTTCGTTTTAAGATGAGCCAGGCGGACTCAACACAGTCTAGGTGTGCTGGAGGGGAAAGTTGTAGGTTCACATTTCCCCTCTTCGTTGACATCCTTTTATGCCGGAGCGAGTTGGATTGAATGAGTACGTGATAGCTAGCGTGTGTGCACATAATAACACGGTGACAGTGAGGGTGGCGGCTCTGTCTGGGTGATTTATGAGAGCGTGCCGCCAAGGGTCTTCTGAGCAGGATATTGTTCCCTGACTGGTGACTTCTGCCGCTTGCTTTTCTTTGTGCATCTCGGTGAGCTCGTGGGCATTTTCTCAGAGCCAGGGAGATTAAGAAGGAAGTAGCTGCAGGTGATCCCCCCCCACCCCCACCCGTGTAATCAATCACCACCACGTCACAGCGGCCAAAACCTTGCGAATTACCCGCTTCAGCTGCAATGTAGTTTGACTCCAGAGTTGCCTTTATTTTTTGCATATTCATTATTTCTGGCAGATAAAGAAAGAGCGCACTCTGCATCATTACTCCCCTTCAGGAAAGGAAGATAATAATCAGCTTCATGCATGCGGGTACCTTCCAGCTCAACCACATGGGCCAAGTCGTCCCGCACCTTGCACTAACCCCCTCATCCACCTCAAACACGCGTACGCCACATCAGGATACAGTGCTGCACATGAATTCCGGTTTAAACAGAATTTTGCTCGACTGACGCCAACAGATAAACCGCACTTCTTCTGTGACCAGTAATCACATCCTGGACCAGAGGACTTGACTGGAAGTGAAAAAAATGCTAAAGGGCCTAGAATCATCACGAGGCTGAGCGAAGAAGCAGGGGCCTCACCGTCAATAATGTCAGGTGAAAGGCAGCAGTCAAGCAGGGAGTCACCGTGGTATTAAATTTTGAGGCTTTAATGTGCGGCTTTTGATATCTACTTATCAAAGTCTCGACTTCTGACTCAGCATCTGTGCCAGGCTCGAGTAAAAATATAAGACTGGGAAAAAAGGGCCCACATTGAGTAAAAGTTAGATGACCTTTAAGAGCTACTTTTAAGTGGATTGTTTCATATTTAACAAAAGACAATGTGGTCACGTGTTGTTGCCAATGTGAACCTGAGGGCAGTTGAAATGTTAATTTAAGTCACCAGAGCAGGAGTGGCCAAAATGAATGAAAAGTGAAGAATTTCTGTTTAATTCTCATCCCTTAAGCACAATACTTATCAGAATGTTGTGTTTTGACTATAGTGTGAGCAATTTATTGAAAACAAATCATTTAAGTCCCTTTAAATTCAATGTTTACAAATTTTGTCCTGCTTTTGAAATCTGACTGCGCAAGGCCACTGCAAGTTCTCACCACTATTTAAAATGACTTTTAAATTGTGAAAAGTAATAAAGTCATCGATCAATAAATAGCCTAAGTTTGACATTTTTAATCGTCATCTTGGTCCAATTTGGCACTCGGTCTCAGTTAGACACATTTTGCAGCCTGTCTTTGATGGATGCCCTTGTTTCTATAATAACAGTGATACTGAAGTCTGTAGATAAATTCCATTCATCTATTATTCAAACATGTATTTTCAGTGACACGGATCATTTCTCATGGCGATCCGAATGATTAGTTTGGTTGAACGTCTTTTGAATTCCTTTTAATCATCGCTGGCACCCGCTCATAAGTTGTGAGGCCAGCAGTTAAGTCAGAGTGGCCCGATAGCATCGGCGCATTGCAGCAAGCAGACGTGAGCGCAGTGTTCTGTCGGACAATCCCCTTCACCGGTGCGCGTGCGTTCCGCCGACCCTCCTGCTGTGAGAATGAGCATGCACCGTCTACCGCTAGAGCAAAAAATCCACTGGAGCGCAAACAAAATGCCATTGTGTGGCCTTTCGGCGGCACCGAGCATCGGCGCGAACGGACATTGTCTTTGCTTTCCCCTGCCGTGTACTTTCAGAATGATTATTGTATGCGCATACAATGTTAACATTAGCATTGTGAGGGGAAGGGGGCCTGTTATTATGGAGCAGGAAATGACCTGCCGGGACCCATGATGACCTCAGAGGGAAAGCAGTGACCTCAGACTGACCTCCGTGGGCTTACTAGGTGCTGCACTCTGCTACACTATTAGAACAATGCGCTGGAAATCCCCTCTGGTGTTGTAAAGTGTGCTCTTACACATCCTGTTTATTATTCTAAAGCTTATTTTCATTCAATCAATGCCTTGATTAGTATGTCGAAATGAAATGCGACACACTTGTGTCAAGAGGGACACAAACCCAACACAAGGGCGTCCCCCAGTGGCCAAGACTTTAGTAGTTTCTGTTAAACACATCTCAGTTCTGAGGTTAATCTGCTGAATCGTAAATTTGCATCCAGTCCTCATGCTTGTGGTTTTCTTCAGGTACTCTAGTTTCATCCTACATTACTAAAACACATTAGTTGTAGTAAATGTGTAAATGGTTGTCTATACTTGGCATAATTGGACAAAATACACTTAAGAGTTTGGTTCTCCAATTTTTATTTGAAATTTGACAGCTTTACATTGTTTTCCATCCCCATGTCTTTTCTCACACAACTTAGTCTCACGTCTTTCTTAATCTCAGTGCACACAACACTTCTTACAAAATCAGTAAATGTAGAAAATGTGACAAAATTACAAACAAAAGTGACAAACATCCAAAAATCTGAGCTTTGATATTATCAGGGGGAAAGTAGAAAATAACAGTGCAAACTGAATACAATTGGCAATGATAAGTAACTAAACCACACCTAACCGCTTGAAAAAATTCATGTATGTGAGCAAAGACATGAGTGATTGACTTGAGCACTTGTTATTCATCTTGCAAAATGATAAACCTAAAGCACAAAAACAAAAGTCGAGATTCAAACTTAGGGGACATGTATGTAAAGTCTGACATGTGACAAAGGGAGTATCGCTCAACAACTTGTGATTCAGTTAATCACAAGGCACGAGTGTTTGGATAAGCCCACATGATGTGAAAAGCACGTCTGTCACATTCATTGGGGTTGTCATACATAAAACATACTTGACTGCGTGACGAGCGTTGACGTCTCGCTTAGAGAGCATCCAGCAGACTATCGATGCGGCTGACCAGATCTTGTCTCTTGAGGGACATGGCCTTGTCGTTCTCGATGTATGCCTCCTTCTTCACCTTGCCGGCAACCAGTCGCTCCGCCTCCTGGCTCGCGCGGCCCACCAGCTCCTTCACCTGGCCGTCCAGCTTCTGGACCTCCGCGACCTGGTGAAGAGATGCCCGTCACTCGACGTCCACGTTATTTAACCACGTTCCTGGAAACGCAAGCGCCTCGCACCTTGTCGGCCAAGTCGGAGCCTTCGGCCTTGAGGCGAGCCTGCAGCGAGCTGATCTCGTTGGTGAGTGCGCGGTGGTCCGCATCGAGGGTCTTCCGGCCGCTATTGAGCGCGCCCGTATCGCGACATTGCTTGTAGCGGTTGACCACCTCGTCCATGTGTCTGTACAGGCCCAGGCGCTTGTTAACCAGGGTCAGCACCTGCTCGGTGATGGACGCCACCTTCATGCGCACCTCGGCCGCAGGGTCCTGAAGGAGAAACATGGGAAGCATACGATTTGTACCTCATCAAAAGAGGTAAGCAGGCACAAATTGTTTCATTCTCAGGAACATACAGAACAATTCAATGTTCATCCACTAGATGGCAATGTTGCCATTTTCAGAATCGCTTGTGTTCAACTGAACACAATCGTTTGTTGGGTTTACTGGCTTAGTGTTCCTACAGTGGTAACATAGTACCAGTTTGTACAACATAACTCACAATATGACGGATTTATCACTAATCTAGGCTGGGACAGGTCATATTTGTTTGGGGGGAAAAATAAGGTGGAAAACAAACCTTTGTTATGGCAAAGTCCATCCGAACATAGATGATGACAGTGAAGAAGAGGATGTAGAAGGCTGCAAAGACCAACAGAGGCTCCTGCAGCATCAGGATCTTATTGAAGTTGTAGTGAACCTGTAAATAATGACAATGGAAACACTTTGAGACACCAATGCTAATCTAGTCACATAAATTGTATAGACCACAACTGAAAAGCTCTAAATGTTTAATGAAAAAAATCCTTTCAAGATAAAGGTGAAACCTGCTCAACAAACAAGAGCTGCCTCGAGTCAACCTTCAGCCAATCACCATGATTCGGATGAATGAGAATCTAAAGGATCCTTACCACAACATCTTGAATGTGCTGCTCCACCAGGTTGTTCTTGGTGGCGACCAGCACGGGGCGGCCGAAGGTATCAAGGTACGTGTAGTGCAGTTCGTTTGGCATGCGATTTATATTATATGGTGTATCCATCTGGATGTTTCTAGAGGAAACAGACGGTAAAATAAGACAAATAAGTAAGAATATATTTGTCAAATTCATCAATTCAAACGTTTGTTGCAGATACTCACTTGGCTCCCTCAGGCAGAATGATTTTCACAGTCATAGAGTCAATGACCTGGTCATCATAGACGTGGTCAACCAGTCTCATCTTCAGTGCGTACTGGTCACCTGAAATACAGGATGTTAGAAGCACACAGTAATTAAGAAAAAGGCATTTATTATAATACTCACCCAGAGTGTAGAGATACTCATAGCTGGGCAGGTTATAGCCAATCATGTAGTGGGTCTTCCAGCCCCCAAACAAAGGGAAGCGAGGCCGGATCTCCACCTCCACAGAATCATCTAGAATCTGCAGGTGGGAGGTGGAGATGTTCCCAATCTCATCCCTGTAGTAGACATCTTGTGCAGAGGCAGGAAGTATTGTCTGCAGAAGGGGAGCTCATTGTCACATCACAAATAGGAACAATTAAGCGCGAGCGTGTATACCTTGAAGGACTTGACGGACGAGATGCCGCTGTCAGACTGACGCTGGTAATCGTAGCGTGAAAACGGGCCCTTCAGGATGGCTCCGGTGTGCCTCACATCGATGGTTTCCTCCACAGCGATGTTGCCCCAGTGAGACACCTCAATGGTGCGAGTAATGCTACTGATAGTCAGGAAGGGCGTGTTGTTCTCAAAGTGGATCTTCATTGGATCCTAGATATGAAAAGACATGCACAGTTAGAACTTAGTGCCAGCACAGACTGTCACTGTGCGAATGATGAGCCGTACCTGGCTGAACTGGGGAATGTCCTCATACGGGCCATATTCAATGATATCATCTGTCTTAGTGGGGTTGCCCAGTTTAGTGTAGCTCTCCACTGTTTTGGACGCCAGGCGAACGCGTGTCGTCTGGCTTCGAGTGGGGTACGGCGAATAGAAGTAGTGGTTGCCTTGAAAAATGACGAGCTGGCGCTCAGCCTGGGTGATGTCCGAGGGGAAGGGCTGGAGGACGTGGCTGAATGTCATTTCCACTTTGACTTTGACCTTACCGCCCACGACCAATATGGATGGAAGAGTTACTTTGAAAAACTCCCCACTGTAAAAGAAGGTTACACAAGTGACTTGGAGTACATCAACAAGTGCTTCTGCTACAAATGGATAAGAATGTTGCTTTACGTTAAGCCGTTGATTTTTGTTTCCTTGATGTCAAGTTGGCCATCATCCTCTTCATCACCTTGCACCTGAAAAGACAGGTTGATTTTTAACTAAGAGCACATTAATCGTTTGCATAGCGTTTTTCGTTCTCTGTTGGTGTTTGTGGTGGAAAACAAGGAGGCAATTTTTCCGGGGAAGCACTTGGATTCATTCATTCCAAAAACATCCCAGTACCTTGCGAGTCTGGACATGTCCGAATTGTCAGTAGGACCTAAACATTAAAACTCGCAGATTATTCAAGGTGTCGCTCACGACTTTGTTCGTATTGGGTTGTTGAAGTCTAAAAAAAACACGTTTAAGGGCTATGAAAGTGGGCGGTTCCTCTGCGCGCTCGTAGCCGGAAGTATGCTGCTCAGCGCATACGTGTCATTCAGTCGCTAAAGCAAATGTGCACCCCTAAGGAAGTCAACCAATTAATATACTGCAATTAAAACAAAAGCTACTCTAAACAACGCATCGTTTCATAACAATCCTGACAACGTCATTAACAAACTAATGTTAGCCATGGACAACTTATTAGCAACGATTAGCAGTCAAACCTATCGGGCCACTGGTATTTATAAGCATAGTTTTGATGCAATTCTTTGAAGAATAGAGAATGTGACAAAACTGTACAAGCAGCTTATAAACGTGCAAACGTTTGACTAAAAATATTTGCCTGAGGTATGAGAGGGTAACAACAGTTGCGAGTTTCCTGCACAAAATAGCCAGTGTGCTAACCGCTAACAAGAGCCCGTTGCAGCGTGGTAATGTGCTCATTTTCAACTCACCGAGGCTCCCATGTATGCCAAATGTGGGAAAAGCTCCGGATCCACGGTCAATATAAAGCTAGATACGTCGTAGCGTGCAAAATTAGACAGGGTAATGTCCGCGGTGATCTTAGCCAAATGAGTGCTCAGGTCCACAGTCCTCCTGACTTCGTCGTTCACCAAAGTGGCCGAACACAGCGCGCCGGCCATGAGCAGGAGGAAAGGGCCGATCAGGGACATGTTTGCGGAGGTGCAGGCGACGAATAACGAAAGGAGAGCGTTCGGTTGGAGGTGAACAAAGTAGAAAGGCCGTCACACCGCGCCGTTACTACTGCATGAGAAGAGATGACGCTTCATTCATACGAACGTCATTACGTCACAAAGGCCTGCGCCGGAAGCGACTGAACGCGACTTGGCTCAATTGTTTTACTTTTTTTATGAGAATTTATAAAACGAATGTTCGTTCTGTATATAATAAAACGTTTGAGTGAAACTCGAGGTTCTTGGCGTTTCATGTTGTACGCAGCCTTTTATCTATAATTTTGTCTTACGCTCTGCAAGCCGAAATAGCTCAGTTGGGAGAGCGTTAGACTGAAGATCTAAAGGTCCCTGGTTCGATCCCGGGTTTCGGCAAAGTGTGATAACCTTTTGCTTCAGTAAAGCGTAGTACAAAGTTGCCACATTCTGATCAAGTGAAAACAAATGTTAGAAACGTGCAGAAAAGTCACTCATTCACAATACCCGACTGTATTTCAGTAAATTTACAGCTCTCCAACTTAAATAATGTATTGTATAAGATTTCTATATCATAATCTGTTCTCACACGTATTTTTTATTCACTGGGTTTATCACAAAAGTAAGCAAAAACAGCTGAGCAAGGCGTAGCCAGTGTGTGACGTCATCCTCGACGGAGCTTGTTTTGGAGGAAGTGGACAGCGAATAGCGATCGAGGCTAAATGCTAGGCTAACACATTAGCTTGACGGACAGGAAAAGCCAACGTCAACGACAAGACACCATTGTAGCACATCGCTAACTGAGATTTTCGCTGCCACTGACAGCGCTCACTTCGATTCGGAGAGTTAGTCGCAACGGATAGACATCGAATATTAGTGGTGTCGAGGCCTCAAAGGGACACTTTAGGGACGACAGACATTTAAAAGGAACTGCTAGCCCCCCTCTCTTTTTTTCTCCCTAATCTGCGCTTTCATAACGCCAAGAACCGAGACAGAGGAAACGTCCACTTTTGATATTTTTACCACAAGATCGTCTCACAGGTATGTTTTCCGATATTTTCACACACTGCTTTTGTGAATATGAACAACAAGGCTGTTGCAAATCATGCTACATTCTCCATTAGACCCGTTGTTGCGCTAAATGTTAGCCGAATCGATTTAGCCGGTGGTAAATGTTAACACAAACAGCAAAAATTTGACTAAAACAACACGCTTCCGGTCGTTATCAAGCAAAACCTCCATTGTTATCCATGATGTAAACCCTCGAGATTTTACATTGTTTGTTTGGTCGCGTTTCGGTTTTGTGTTGTCACCTTCGAGTGTTTTCACGGCTGTAAAATGATGACGAAGCATTCTGTGTCATTGTTTACCAGGTTTTACTTGTGCTTCTCGTTTACCAAATTACACAAATTGTTGTTATCGAAGCCATATTTTCCGAGCCAAATGTTGCTTGCCAAGTCATGATTCCGTTAGCCGTGTGTTGACCAACCATGTGATCACTCCCTGACAATGTGTCATGGGGTGCAGATTAGGAGCGCCGCTACTCGAGCACTTTCACACCCTTTTACAAGCATTTGGTCGCTCTTCGTGCTTTATTTTCATCAAAACAAGCCGAAGTGTAAATGGGGGTACGTATGTTTCCTGGCAGTATGTGGATGCAAAAAAAAAAAAAAATCCAGTCAAATGAGGAATATTGGACTTTGGTCTGTTCAGTTGGATGCACTGTAGTGGTTGAATGGTTCAACATGAATCAATCAGTGTATGTAGAACAGAAAGTGATGCAATCATGTTTTAATCCCCTCTCGTAGAGTAAGGACATGTAACGATTAACACTATGGTTCCATTCTTTATGCTGTCTTGTGACTGCTATTTGTTCGGTTTCAGTATCCTTTTAACAACATTGAACTCAGTGGAACCTCCAAAGTCAAACAAAGTCCATATTGTTATGCTGGTCGATTTTCCATTGGTTGTAACTTGAACACCATCTTATACATGGAAAAAAAAAATAACGCTCACTCATATTCCTTACATACATGTCCAGTAATATTTTAACATGAAAATGCAAAATTGTAGAGAAAGGATTGCAGAAGGGGGAGCCAAGTTCTTTCCACTGCACATTTTAACATTCTCAAATCTCAATATTTGAGAAGCTGTATTGTCAATTGTGCAGTTATTTACAATACATGACTGAACTGACCACACTGCAGAGATAAAGGGTAAAATTCTACAGAAAATATTCTATGTAAATTTGAAACGGAATAGTATAATTCCCCAGACCAGTGTTGAGTGGATTAGGCAGAAGTGAAAGTGCAAAAATAAAATGAACGACAAATATGAGTAACTGTCATGTGTAAAAGTACTTTTCCGTCAATGTTTTTCCTGTGGCTGATTGTACGCATGTCTACAACAATTGTGCTTCTTTGGAGCTCTGTGTCCATTTTAGAGTAATGCCCCCCTCACCCCCCACCCCTTTCATGTTTTCTCATGTCGTTCCAGCTGAGGCACAATGACTTCAAGGAAGAAAGTCCTCCTCAAAGTCATCATCCTCGGAGACTCCGGGTGAGTGGTCCTCGTCCTTAAAGCTCAAGTGCTTTCCACCGCACCTGGGATGGATGCCTTAGCACCACTTGAGAGCACCACTTGTTCGGCTCTCGGAACTGCACGCAAATGAAGCTTTTCTGTCCCTGATCTTTAACTGTGCTTCGTGCTCTGTGCTCGCTTCCCGTCTAGAGTTGGGAAGACCTCGTTGATGAACCAGTATGTGAATAAGAAGTTCAGTAACCAGTACAAGGCCACGATAGGTGCAGACTTCTTGACGAAAGAAGTCATGGTGGATGACAGACTTGTCACCATGCAGGTATTTTGTCCACACTGATTCAAAATTCAATTGCAGCTTCTTTTCCGTCATTGCAAACACATAATAATGAAATTTTGCCATATGCATTCAACTTCTTTTGATTGCATTTCAGATTTGGGACACAGCAGGTCAGGAGAGGTTCCAGTCTTTAGGGGTGGCGTTCTACCGCGGAGCCGACTGCTGCGTTCTGGTCTTTGACGTGACGGCCCCAAACACCTTCAAGACCCTCGATAGCTGGAGGGACGAGTTCCTGATCCAGGCCAGTCCCCGAGACCCGGAGAATTTCCCCTTTGTGGTGCTCGGCAACAAGATCGACTTAGAGAACAGACAGGTGGCCCGTCAACTTCCTATTTTAGTTCGTTTTGCATTTGAATATGTGGCCCTAAAATGTTGCACCTGCTCTCGTGTACGTCCAGGTCACAACCAAGCGGGCACAAGCATGGTGTCAGAGCAAGAACAACATCCCCTATTTTGAAACCAGCGCCAAGGAGGCCATCAACGTAGAGCAGGCCTTCCAGACGATCGCACGCAACGCTCTCAAACAGGTACGACGTTTACGCTGACGCAGCACCTCTCGGCGTAGATCTGCAACTCCTCTGCCCGTTTTCTCAACCAGGAGACCGAGGTGGAGTTGTACAACGAGTTCCCAGAGCCGATTAAGCTGGACAGGAACGAGCGAGCCAAGCCTTCGGCGGAGACCTGCAGCTGCTGAGGCCCGCCGACATCTGCGTCGCGGCCCCTCGTCGCCTCCCCCTCATGCCTTGTCTGAATATCCTCCCTTCCCACCACCCACCGTACAAGCAGCATCTTGCTCACGACAGTACGACGTGAACATGCTGCAGCCTCCTCCTCGTGTATGGGAATCACACATTTTCTTTCAAGCATCGCTCTCCTAGCCCAAAGAACACCTTAAACATCGTATGCTTATTCTTCCTGTCCAGTGTTTTTTCCCCCCCCACCTTTAAATGGCAACAGACGTTTTCAGTTCTATGAATATCGCTGCTTTCACAATCACTTGTTTTACATTGAGCTCAAACATCCTACATGTCTGTGTTTCATTGAGGATTTTTTTTTTGTAGCTGTGGTGGTTGTCTTATTTTAAAGGGCGCCACAACTGCATGAATAGAAGAAACACTGCTCACCCCTCCCCTCCTTTAAGTGATTTGTATTGTGGCTTTGTGTCACGCTACGCACCTCACGCAACCTTAAAATAGAAGAAATACACATCGGGACTGAGATTTAACTTGGGATAATCAGATTGTAGTTTTGATGCTAATTGATACACAAAATGAAGACAAATTGCAAGTCCCACCACTCAAGAGTTCAGGTTGTGTTGAAGTCACTCAAAATAACCTTGTACGTGACATGAGATTGGCACACAGGTTAGTTTTGTTCCTCTTTTGACTTTTCTCTAGTACAGTTATTGCTTCCTGGTGCAAGATAAAACAAATCAAGGCAGCACATCAATTCCTTGACAGTCCAGGAAAATAAGTATAACTCTGGTTTCTAACTCAGTACTCTTAGTAAATGTGTTTCTTTTTATTGACAACTGTTTCAAAGACTTTGTACAATTGCAATTACTTTGTGGGGAAGACAACCATGTCAGTTTCCGTATATCTTACTGCCAGTTGCTTTAAGTGCTTGACATTTATTTTAACCAATCAGATCTGTCTGTTTGAATCACGGTAAAACGGAAATGCATTACGAATTTGAAGATCGCTAACAGAAAAGAATGAAATGGTGGAAGTAGTGGCATTCATCATTGTATTATAAATATGATAAATGCATAGCAATGTTTCAAAATGTCTTTGCCTTTCAAGTAATAAGGGTAATAAAAACCTCAAATTCAGCTACCTGTTTATTTCTAAAACTTTATTTGAACATCTATTTATTGCACAGTATATAGTCCCATTAGAATTGATTAAAAGAATGAGAGAAATCCAGTAACGCCGCTTTACTAGGTTTTTGTTTTTTTGTTGGCCCCTTGCAGCCACTGCTGAAGTGCCCCAGTAGACTTGCTGGGAGTGTTTTTCTTGTCCGTGTCCTTCTCCTGACTCTTGCAGGCATCCGACACCTTCCGCTTCGAAGAGCCACTCGCCAGCCAGCTCATCATCATCTTGCTGCTGGCTGTCTCCTTGGGCTCCTGTGGGGAATACACACACACACACACGTTTGTTTTTCGAATTACAGCTTACTTTGCATCTTCCCTAACCCAAGTCTTCATCAGTGTACCTTTTTCTGGTTGAGGTCTACAGGCTGAAGGCACTCCGGAGAGTTGTTGCGAGAATTATTGACAAGCGACGAGACGGGATGATAGGTCAATATGTCTTCTGACTGGAGCAATTTCAAAGCATCCACAGATTTCACCTCGCCAAAATCAAGCCACCGCCTTACTTCCTCCTCTCCGGCCAAGACGGCTGGCATCCTGAAACGGACACCGCCTTTAGCTCTGAAGCAAAGCTTTTTATCTCATCTCCTCACCTGTCATGGATGCTGTGCAGATTGGGGGAAGCGTTGACAGTAATTACACTGTAGGTGTAGAGGGGCTCGCCACCGGATGGAGGGGTCCAGCAGTCAAATAGTCCTGCCATGGTCAACAACTTCCAGCCTGTCCACTCATCGGATGGTTCTTCTGCCTGCTAACACAACCCAGCAAATGTAAACAGTGAACCACCATTTATTTATCGTAGGGGGGTACGTTCCAGACCCACAGTAGGTCAAAATCTACCATGTACTGTTGAGAACATCTAAGATGGTGGGGAAACATTATAGCATGGTCACATCTGGCACAAAATGTTGACTTGCCTCTGCTGACTCATTGACAGGATCTTGTTTCTCCTCACAAGAATGGTGAGTCTGAGGGAAGTAGATGAAAAATGGCTGCTTTTCTTTCTCCTGCCTCCTCCACTCATAGAAGCCATCAGCGAGGATGACGCAGCGCTGTCCTTTCAGTAAAGGGTCCTTGGTAAGAAAAAAAGCCATTCAAAGGGACATTTTATAGAATCAGTTTTTTTTTTTTTTATTGCTTGGGTAATAGTTTAAAATGTATTACAGAGTCTTTTCTGCAAAGTACCTTATAAGTCTTTTTCTGCAGGATGTTGTCACTGCGACAATTGCTGGTGCTGTACTGCATCTTGCTTGGATCATTTTCCTTAAACCAGGAAGGGACCAGGCCCCAACGCATGGAAACCAAAACACACTCATCCACAGGTGCATTCTACACAAACACAAAAACATCATATCAAATGCACCAGCAAAACAGATGCAGCTTTTTTTCTTTCTTCCAAATTCTTTCCTATCATGTCAATTGTTTACTTCAACATTGATGTGACATTGAACTTGCTCAGAAAAAAAGGGGGTTTGATTTTGTTTTTTCGTACCTACAATTTTGGGTGTCATATTCCGAATAATGTCAGTAAAACACAACTTAATCATACTGAGAATTTCCTAGCGCATTTTTTATTTAGTTCTCGATCAGGTTACCTTGTCAAAGTGCCTGTGTGACAGCAGCACGGGGCTCATGGACTGGGGGCTTTTGTTGTAGGAGGGTCGGTATTTGTCCGCGTTACCCTCCCTCCAACTAGGCTGTCTCCGCTGCCCACGCCGGTTTCTGTACGAACAGGCTCGGCTCACCTCATCCGGAGCCAGAGTGCACGCAGTCCTACCACACATTTCACCGGTAAACCCCGGCGTTCTGTTGGAGTAAATTGGTGACAGTCCGTAAGCTAACACGCCAAGTTAGCGTTGTGATGATAATTAGCATGTAATGTTAGCTTAACATACCTCGTTTGAAAAAGTGAAGCTTACCACTTGCTTTCCTGCGTTTTATTTGGGCTGCGTGACTAAGTAGTAGGTTTGACAGCGTGTTGGTGTTTGTTTCGATGGAGTGAACGAGGAGGAGATTTGTCCGGACACAAAGCGCACGATGACGTCACGGTTATGCAAGATGGCGGAATAAGTTTAGCGTGTGTGTATGATAATGTGAAATTATTACATTGTCAAGGACTGATACATTATTATAAAATGGCAAAGCAGCCTTTACTATGTCGGTTGTTGTTGGCGGGAGCTTAGATTTTATTTTATTGAATTTATTCACTTGTTCCAACCTTTGATTAAGAAATGTGCATTGGAAATTGCAATTAATTTATTTCTAACGATAAACAATAGAATCAGCTATCAATAAGTTGAAATGTCATTTTAAAGATTGTATAAATGATATTTGCAACTATTTGTTGGTTATGCAGCTTAGATTTAATGTGTGAAGTTGCAAAATTGTTGAGCTACGCGGCGTTGTACGGGTGTGACTCGAAGAAAGAGTCGATGGAGACAAAGACTACTTTGGGCTCTTCTTAGCCACTTTATTTTGTAACTTTGTTCACATACATTTGCTTCATCAGATGGGATGGAGAGAGGAAGGGAAGAAACTGACAACCGCTGAAAAACAAAACAAAAACCTGACAACCGTAAATGAAGGTTTCTCAACTTCTATTATGTACACTTCCGCCCCCTCATGTTATAAACAAAGCAGAGCACCTGAACAGCAGTATTATATCTGCCTCAGCATCTGAGTACACAATGACAATTAGGCTTTATCTTGACAAAAATGAAAACAACTTAAAAAGATTTGTGTCCAACTGGTATTGAGCGTATCTATTTTCAATGAACTTTTTGGAAAACATGTTTGAGTACCTTTCGCCATGTTTTCGTTCACTCTGGACTGGAACTGTACTCTTAAGTTTCAAACTGGAAATTTCACAGCAGTCTGGAATGCAGCTTTATCCTTTTGTAACTTGATATGTATCATAAAATTATTAATTTTGCCAGTTTAAAACAACATTATAAATTACGTAATATGATGTTGAAAATCAAAAATAAAACTAAATACAATACCTGAGATTTAGAATAATAAATGTGTTCAGGTGCTGTTGCATATTAGGCCCCCTTGGTGTTGCCATGGCAACAGTAAACCAAGTTGGGGTAGAGCGTGCGTTCCTCCGGTGAAACTCAACAACAAAGTCAGAACATCTTTGGAGCACCGAAGGTAGGCACAAAAGAAACTTGTATTTAAAATGGGGATTTTATCATGTATGGTATAATATTATTAGATAGTTGGTAATTGCTATTTTTATTTATTTTAGACTGTAATTTGTGAGTTATAGTCTGGCATGTATCTCTCAACATTAGATTTGTCTTCATTTATGGCAAAATAAATATATTGGGAAATGTGTAACAAATACTCACACCATGTCAAGATGCAAACCTAACTGGTGTAGTCAAGCGGTCTGCAATTTGACCCTCACATTGACAAAGTAAACCTGTCGTTGCTGTCAGAGTTTTAATCACTGTATCACATTATGCGCCCTACTGAACACGCTATTTGAAAGTAAGATGATTGCACAAACACATTCTGGACCATGTGTAGCATGCACATGCATATACATTATTTATGCTTTATTTCCCAGAGTGATAATGATGAGTGGCTGAATCACGAAACAGGAAAATAAATACATGCAGCAATTGTTCCCAATAGAATAGAAAAAAAAGTCATGCATAAGGAGTACAGTGTAGTTTAGGGTTAATTCACAGTCGTTTAGAACAAAAAAAATACATGATTAAATATGAGAGGAAAGGTTTATAGGAGAGTAGAAAAAGTGCACACTGTTACTGTTTGTGACTTTCAACTCTACCCTCGGTTGGTTAGAGTCAGTTTATAGATCACAAGGGTTGAATTAATCATGAGGTCACACTGTAGACACGAATGTTTGAACCCGCAGGCCATCTATTAAAAATTCATGAAGTTACCATTCTTTTTTTGGCTCTTAGTCTTAGTTGACATAATCAAATATCTTTGGTTACATTCACTGTAGTTTTTTCTTCAATTATGTTTATCAAGGTCAGATGTGTAAAAGAATGAATGCTTTTGGATTTCCAGGAGGGACAATCTGTGGGCCTGTTGAAGGACCAGAATCTAGTAACAATGGTCCAGCAATGCCAAAGTCAAGTTGAAATCAAAACACTGCAAACGAGTAAGTCATCTCACAATACACTTGTACAGATGACTCACTCAGGAAGATTTTTTTTCTTTCATTTGCGTGTGTGTGTGTGAGACAGCGTCACCACCGTTTCGACACGCTCTCCGCTTGCCTCCTCTCAACTCAGAGAGACTAAAGACAGCCAAGGCCATAGTGGAAAAAACTGTCAAGGTAAGTCAAAAAGAGAAAAAAAATGTCTTTGTATGTTTTTGAAAATCTTCCTATTTATTTTCATTCACCTCCATGTTTTATACCATGTCTGTCTCTTTCTTTTAGTTGCATAAAGTGTTCTCCATTCAGGGCCCTTACCCGGTAATTCGGGCCTCATTGCGGGCCAGAGGCTGGCTGGAGAAGCGGATGTGTCACCCCGGCCTCCACATGTCCTCACGTCCTGTTAAAGAGGCCCGCTTGAACGATGCCGGTGACAGCGACGGTGAAGATGCTCAGCTGATGATGTGATGTTAAAACAGCGTATTTTGTCTCTTTTATGTCTTTACTCACTCATTACCATTGAGCCTTCTTCTCAGATGATGTCAACCAAGAGCAGGATCCAGCCGGACTGTACAGTCTTATGGTAAAACCTTGAAGAAACAAAACGTGAGGACATCTGGTGTTAAGAAATGTTTTTCTCATCACTCAGTCTCGCATGGTGCGGAATGAAATGGTTTATTTCTACTGGACAAATAAAAGAGATGCCATCAACACCAGTATCTTGCAGAAAGAACAGATGATCAACCATTTTGCCAAAGCAGGCAGCTTCACCACTAAGGCACTAAAATTGATTACATATACTTGAGTAAATTGAGTTATGGAATGGATTCAACTTTTAAGTCAAAGTGCAGGACCTCATCATAAAATCTGTTCCAGGTGGGCTTGTGTGTGAACCTGAGAAGTCTGCATTGGTTTGACTCAGCAGACCCGGACACTTTCTTTCCTCGTTGTTACAGACTTGGAGCCCGGGATGAGAAGCATGCTTTCATAGGTTAGATTTTATGAATAACTTTGTGGAAAAAGTACAACATTTAGATGTCTGTAAACTTTATTTCCCTCCTGAAGAGGACTACAGGAGGACAGCCTGCACCAGTCTTTTGAAGTACATTGTGGAGACAGCACATAATGTTCAGGAAGAGAAGAAAAACGAGCACATGCAAAGTAGCCGGCAATCTTTTTATCGTATGTTGTGGCTCGGCTTGATTGCTGTCCTCCATTTCTAGAACCATCGGACCCTGTGATGGTTTCCAAAATGATCGGCACAGCTCTCAAAGTGTGTTGGAATTTTCTTGAGAGTTTGGAGCATGCTGACATTGACGCTAGCTCGGAGACAACGCCAGCCCTTGCTAAGGAGGAGTGGGGGGAATTTATCAACAGCTACTACTTGCTTGTTCAGTAAGTATACCACGATATGTGTGTGCGTGTGTGTGTGTATACACACTAGCGGTTCTCCTACTTGCTTTTTCACTCAGTGCCGGAGCCAAAATTGAGATCAGCAATCATTTAGTAAGACGTTGTAAGTCCATGCTGCAGAGACTGGCTGACGTCAGTCCACAACTGGACACAGATGGCATCCACAACATCTGGATCATCAAGCCAGGAGCCAAGTCCAGAGGCAGGGGTGGGACCCTAACCCTAACCCTTTCAGGTGCATGCTATTTCAAAATATGAATCCATTCCTTCGGTCTTACAGGTATCAAATGTGCCAAGCGTTTGGATCAGATCCTCAGCCTGGTGGACAGTGATTCAGCCTTGATCAAGGAGAGCAAGTGGGTGGTGCAGAAGTACTTGGAGCGTCCCTTCTTGGTGGAGGGGACCAAGTTTGATGTGCGCCAGTGGTTTCTGGTAACAGATTGGAACCCTCTCACCGTGTGGTTTTATAAGAAGTGCTACTTGCGCTTCTCTACGCAGCCTTATTCATTGGACACGCTGGACAAGTATGTTGAGAATACAAAATCACTAAATGCATGTACACTTGAATGTATGCTATAACTTATATGGGTCACCTATTTCCAAACTTCTTTTCAGCTCTGTGCACTTGTGCAATAATTCCATCCAAAAGCATCTGAGACCTTCTCATCAACGCCATCCCAGCATCCCAGAAGACAACATGTGGTCAGACGACCAGTTCATAACCTTCCTGTCTGGTCGGGGTTACAAAACTCAGTGGGAAAATGTGGTTGTGCCCGGAATGAAGAAGGCTATCATCCATGCATTGCAGAGCGCGCAAGATCTTGTGGATTCACGAAAAAACACCTTTGAGCTTTACGGGGCTGACTTTATGTTAGGTATGAGCATGAGAAAACTAAAAACACTAATAAGAAGTAATCAAACCCAGAATGATCTTTTCCAGGCGGTGACTTCCATCCATGGCTGATTGAAATCAATGCCAGTCCCACCATGGCCCCCTCTACACCCATCACTGCCCGTCTTTGTGCAGCTGTGCAGGAGGACACGCTGCGCGTCGTCCTCGACCGCAGAGCAGACAAATCAGCAGACACGGGAGACTTTGAGCTCATATATCACCAGGTTAGGCAAGCTTGCGCCGACTAAATCCTTTGACTGTATGACTTAATTTGTCTCTTTTGTTTTCTAGGCAGGAGTAGATATACCGCAGTATGTAGGAGTCAATTTATTTATTGAGGGCTTCAGGCTCAATGGCACCTGTCTGCTTCCTCCTCTGAGACCTTTCAAGCGCTCAGTCCCAAAGTATCATGGCACCAAAAAGGAGATTGCTTCAGATAAAGTCAAGTCTCTGCCAAAAGTTGTTAAGAGTGCCAATACTCCTGTCAAAAACATCTCAAACAGAATTCTTCCTCCTCCTGTTCCTCAGCCATCAGTGCCCATCCCTCTTGAAACATTCACACTTCAACTGCCGAAGACGGCACACAGATCCGTCCACCTACCTGTTGATGCTTGCTCGCATTCTGTCTCTTTGTGGCGAAGGGGCTTGTAGGTTAAACGTCCTCAGTGAGTACCGAATGCCAAGAAGAACAAAAAGCACTTACAGGATGACATTCCAAAAAACTCAGCGGCCGCTTGAAATTCATTTGGTGGATGGTAAGGAATCTGCAAGCTTCAATGCTGCCATTAATATTTTGTAAAATGTACAGGAAAATATTATATATTTGTTGCTGTGCTGGAGATTTACTGACCAAAAATCTTAGATGCACTTCAAACATGTTTTATCTCTCAATAAAGTTCCAATTTAATTGCTAGGTATTTTCAGTTCATTGCTGCTTTACTTGACATTTAAGTTGTGGACTATGCCTCATTAGAAGCAGTTTACCGTGGACTGGTCGCTAGTCAATCGCTCATATTGATAAAGCATTCAACCCCAAAATTTGTGCCACCTTGACAAGAAAGTATGTGAATGCAATTACTAGTAGGCAACACTTATTTTGGCTTATAAATTAAATCGAGGACCGAGTTTTTGTTTTTGTTGTTTGTACTTGCAATAACACATTTTGAACACGTGGTGGCGATAAATATTTCTGAGATGGATGACACGATTAAATTCACAAACGAAAAAGAGTCTTGTGTGCGAGGGCAGCGGAATCGGTTGCCTTCTTTAACCTGGAGTGAAAAATGGCGGCGTCAGTGTGCCGAGTCGGGAGCACCGTGGGTCGTGTACTCGCCAAAACCCGCAGTGTAAGTAAGCCTTCAAGGGACGCGTCTAAGAACAAGCCGCTTCGTGTACTCCTTATTGTCAAAGTGAATGCACAAGAAATGGAAGAAGCAATTGTCATGGTTAGCTCTCCGCTAGCGGAACCTCCAGTTAGCATTGGCTAGCCTTGAGTGAATACAAGGTCAATTGATCAAGTAATAATGCAGGGTTTGCTATAGATAATTTCGTTGATCTCTAAAGATTATATTTGTAAAGTCAATGTTTTATTTTCGTATGAGGGATTTTCTCATTGTCTACTCTTGTCAGAAACGGTATGTCCTGATTTGCCCTCAACGTAGCTTAGCTTCCTAAATATTTTGTCATGTATGGTCATTTCGACCAAATAATTTAACGATGCGCTTCCATCGGTTGTCAATGTGTCTTCTGCATTTTGACTTGGATTCTGTGTTGTAACTTTCAAATGACGTTTCACAAGCACTAAACCACTAAGTGGCCAACAGCTTCTGTCGACTCCCTGTTGCCATTGAAAGGTGACATATATTTGTTATTTGTAAATGTCACCTGCGATTTGAAGGCAATTCATAGATTTGTCATATTTTAACTTTTTTTTTTCTCACTTTATAAAGTCAAATTAAGTTCTGATACATTTCTCAATGGTGATTTATGTGAATGTATTTATATTTGTGTTATCAGTAATAATAATAGTACATTGAAAGTTACTGTCTTATCATCGTAGCCCCTCCTGCTGTCTCTGAGGCGTGGCCAAGCCTCAGTCAGCTATGCCCAAAGCCTGCTGGGAACCCCTGAAACTCGTCTCACTGCCCTGGATAATGGCTTGAGGGTCGCATCGGAAGAGACTGGACATGCTACGTGCACTGTAAGGACTTCATGACATGCAGTTGTGGATGGCATTGGGCTATGATCAACTCTCACTTTCCAAATATCCTCTCCTTCATAGGTCGGACTGTGGATCAGTGCTGGCAGTCGCTATGAGAGCGAAAAGAACAACGGGACAGGGTTTTTCCTGGAGCACCTGGCTTTCAAGGTAGGTTGACACACTCTTTTGGATGTTAATACATTGAGACCTTTTTTATGACAGTCTAGATTTCGGTGTGAATGATTATTTGTCTTTATGTGCCCTCTGATTGGCTAGCGAACAGTTCCTGGTGTAACCCACCTGTCACCTAATGTAAACTAGGATGAGAAGAACTGTAACTTTACTACTGCCTTTGTATCAATTAGTGATTCTGACTTGGGTAAAAATTTGAGTTACATCACCACTGTAGGAAAGGAACATCCTCCACTGTAGTTATTCAAATGTCAAACACAGTTAAACAAGGTGACTTTCATCCTTGCTTTCTAGGGCACCAAGAAGTACCCTCAGACAGCTTTAGAGCAGCAGGTGGAGTCTATGGGTGCTCACTTGAGTGCTTACACATCCCGGGAACATACCGCTTACTACATGAAGACCTTGGCTAAAGACTTGCCTAAAGGTATTGTGACTTGTTAGCGTCCATGCATGCAGTGTAGTACACAGGAGAATGCAAGCTATTCCGTTACAGTTAGTGGAATTTGTTTGGATTTCTAGACAAAATCTTTTGTTGATGCAGATTTGGAACAATGCATAAAAACTTGCAATGTGTAAGCTAATGTTTTGAGGAATACTCAAACATTTTAACAAACTTGTGTTTCCCCAGCTGTGGAGCTGCTTTCGGAGATGGTGCAGGGCTGCTCGCTGAGCGAGGAGGAGATTGAGCAGCAGCGGGGTGTGGTGCTGCGCGAACTGGAAGAAATGGAAAACAACCATCAGGAAGTTTGCCTGGACCTGCTGCATGCAACCGCCTACCAGGGTACTGCACTGGGACACAGTCCACTTGGACCATCCAACACCGCCAGGTGAGGGGGGGAGTAAAATTGTTTTGCCACCACAATGATTGTCAATGCGCTAATCCTTTAAGTTTCTAAGAAACATCATTTGAAATTCTATTAGAACTATCACCCGCCAGGATCTAGTGGAATACGTCACCAGCCATTACAAGGCTCCCCGCATGGTTCTGGCTGCAGCTGGAGGTTGGTCATTTCTGCCACCACATACAACATTTGTGCAAAGATTGGCCCTTCATGTCATTTGCTAAATATGCAGGTGTGAACCATGAGGAGCTGGTGGCGTTGGCCCAGACTCACTTCAGTGGACTGTCCTTCGAATACGAGGGAGATGCCGTTCCTGTGTTGTCACCCTGCAGATTTACAGGCAGTGAGGTGAGTTGGTATTGCAAAAATATTTAATGGCTTTGCCCACCTATGTTAGGAGTAGTCGTAAAATGCTACTAGAAGAAAGTGGGAAAACAATAGCCAATGCTAATTGAGATTTATGTTTCTCCCCAGATCCGCTTCCGTGACGATGGTCTGCCCCTGGCCCACATCGCCATCGCCGTGGAGGCCCCCGGCGCTGCTAGCCCAGACATCGTGCCTCTCATGGTGGCAAACGCCATCATCGGAAGCTATGACCTCACCTGTGGCGGCGGAAAGGTTAGACGCCAGTGTCATATCTGAAGTGATGTCGCCAAAGCATTGTTTCATTGTCGCCTTTGTTTTGACCATTTGAAATGGAATATTGTCAGCTGCCTTGATGGTTACATTTACCCCAACTAATCGGTTTTAAATGAAACTCGTCTGACAAAACCTTACTATGTCCACTGTTTATTCACGTGAAGAACATGAGCAGCCGTTTGGCTCGCCTGGCGGCGGAGGAGAACCTGTGTCACAGCTTCCAGACATTCCTCTCGTCCTACAATGACACCGGCCTGCTGGGTATTTACTTTGTGACAGATAGGCTCAACATTGACGACATGATGCACTGGTCCCAGAATTCCTGGTAAGAAATGACAGCGAGTCACACAGATCACCCCAACTGCACGGTTCATTTTGACGTCTGAGAACTGAATCAGGTTGTGCCTCATGCAGGATGAATCTGTGCACCACGGTCACAGAGAGTGATGTCGCCAGAGGAAAGAATGCTCTGAAGGCCAGTTTGGTGGGACAGCTCAATGGTGCGTCACGCTATTGTCATTGCATTTGACAAACTCACTCCAAGTTGGCTCAATCACGAATGGGTTTTTCTTTTCTTGTAGGAACAACACCGATCTGTGACGACATCGGCAGGCACATTCTGAACTACGGCCGGCGCATCCCCCTAGCCGAGTGGGACGCTCGCATCGACGTGAGTCTCTTTGAGATGTTTGCCAGCGAATGCCCTCCCGTTGCACTGAGCACACTTTGACTCTCTCATCTCAGGCCGTGACCCCCAGGATGGTGCGTGACATCTGCTCCAAATACATCTACGATAAGTGTCCGGCTGTGGCAGCTGTCGGTGGGTCCTTCTTTCAACCGCACTTTTAACGATAGCTGTTGAATGTTCATTTACGATTTCTGAACCTGTTCATTTTTGCCCCATCTTTTCCTTAGGCCCCATTGAGCAGCTGCCCGACTACAATAGAATGCGCAGTGCAATGTACTGGCTGAGGTTTTAAATTGCATCATGGTGTCGATCCGTGTCCTGCTCCTCATCCTCACCGAGTGTCCACACAGACAGCCATCGATCGGTCCAGCCCCCCGCCAACCTCCCTCTTATCGTGTCCACTGTTTAGTCATTGAAGGTGGCAGTCCACAGGTAACCTTGTTTAATCTGCACATGACCTCAACAGCTGGCACAGATGGGAGTAGAGGAAGGGGGCTGGACCTCGATTGAAATCAGGACTCTGTAGATCCTAAATGCAACCTATTTGGAGCAAGAGTATATTTATCATGTCTGTAAAATCAATTTCTGTCATCTATTGTACATAACAGAAGCTCACATTCTGACAAAAATAAAACTGTAAAACGGGTTCTTTTGTTTATTTGATTTGGTTTGGTGCTAAATGGTGTATGTTTGTCATACAACACTGTACAGGCAGCTGCTCGTGTGCCCACTGTTGCGGCCATCTTGGTCTGCCAAACAGTCCCAATGTTCTCCTTTAATTTGCATTGTATCGTAAAGCCACCCCAATTTTACAGTAGAAAAAAATCTCAATGAAATATTGAACTCATATCTGTCTACTCACTGAATAACTTATGGAGAGATTTATTGTAATTATTAGTGTATTATATTTTATAGCGGCACTCGTGATGTCACAACAGACTAGTGTGCCAAGGCAGCCTACTTTAGAAGACTGCTAATATTCAGTTTGAAATGCCATCATCACAAGACGAATCAGATTTACGTCACAGATTTATGATACATACTATGTATATAGTAAACACACAGACTGACGTCAAACGTCTATGTTACGAAGCTGCGTGGTTGATAGGCCAGGCTCTGCTTAGAATCATGACCTTGTCTTCTATTCATGTGAAGTCATGCTGCGCAGTATCTATGACAGCCATGCCACTGACTGGTATAAATCGTGAACATTTGTTAGGAGGAGGCCTGACATCTGCGTAACGCATGTTTGTTTATCTCTAGCCATCCACGATGACTCCTCTCGCCAGAGGACCCTCGAGGGCCGACGATTAAATTTAAGTCATTAGTGAGATGAGGATCGCTCCGGTGATGGGATGCAATGGAGGTGCTTCAAGAGATGAGGTAGTTCTCGGCCTGACATCCCCTTCCTCGGTTTTCCGGAGTCCCTTATGTTATGATAGTAGTTCAATAATTGCCTTTGGAACTCAAGTCATCTCAGATGAGTCACTGCATCATGCAACAAAACAATACAATTGCCGTTTTAAAGAAGCAACAACATGGTTGAGCAGCTGTTGTTGCAAATTAATGAAGCCAGTAAAATCTCCTCACAAAAGTTAGGAATGCTCCGTCATGTAGAACCGCTTCTTTTAGAGGCATTGACGTAAGTAGCTCACTTCTGGACATGTTACTGTGACATGACAGGTGAAGAAGGATGAAAGAGCAAAAGTTGGACGTAAAATTCATGCTTGGATGCTTTTACAGTATTTGGGAAATCTCAGCCAAGCTCAAAAGTGCACATTATTCATGCACATTGACCATTTAACATTGGTGCATAAAAATAAGGAAACAAGTAGGAAGATGTAGGAAGACTCGTTTTAGACCATTCAGAGAGTCGGCGGCCATTTTGACCTGTGCTGCCACTTGCTGTTGACTGAAAATGACATTGAGGGCACGTGGCAGTACAAAATGAGATGGATTAAAAACAGGTAGATTATTCTGCTTGATTCATATTTCACAAAATGCAATATTGGTCTTTAGCCTAGTGTGGTTGCATAGAACATATTGTCTAAACATTTTTGGCTTGACTTCCCCTTGAAGCATCTTATTGTATTGTCAGCAGGGTAAAAGATGTGAAAATTAATGCAGACACACCGCATATTGGAAACCATGCACACAAATGATAATAATTTCAATGGCCCGCCTTATCACTGTAATCATATTTGATGGCTCTTCTGCATGATGAATCAAATGAATGCATAAGTGTGGCTGAGATCATATCTCTCACACGTCCTCTTTTTTGGCATCAAAGGTTTATTAGTACATTTGGATAAATGCACTTTTCTTCTGCAGGCTGACTGTCTGTGTCATTATGTTCCAATGATTGTGAATGTGTTATTTTTAGATGGAAGAAAGAAATTGCAACAAGGGTGAAGGAAATGAGATTAAACAAAGGGAGGGGGGGACATAAACAGAGAGAGGAGACGGCAGTGAAGACGGGGTCGTGCTGGACTTTCAGCCACTTGAACGTCCTGCTGCTTTACATGCAGGTCGCTGCTGTCATTACTGAGGAAAAGAAGGAAAACATTTTTGGGTTGATTATTCAAATATCCAGATTATTTCCAGCGCTGGAAATTGAAGTGACTTTTTTTCTCCAAGTCACCAACAATCTCCTGAAGTGACACTGAGTAAGTAGTACTCATCAGCAACACTTTAGCAGGACTTGGATTGTTTTGTGTTGTACTGTGCATTCTAATATGTCAAATAGGATGCTTTGAAACTATTTATGACTATCCTTTAAATCCAAGTTAAAAATTGTATAACCATAATTGAATGAATTTGTGCATAATTAGGTTTTCTTGCGCTGTAAATTCTTTAAGTAATTTGCTTTTAATGGTCTAAAATCGTTGTTTTTTATGCCTTTAATTATTTGCTTTTAAATGTTGTATTTTGCCTTAAAATGTGAAGCGTATTGAATTACTTTTTTTTTTTTTTTTTGCGCCTTGCCTTGCCTTTCACCCACGCGTCCTTGAAATAATTTGCGTCATTTTGTGTGCCTGCCGACAGTATTGCGAGCATGAGGACGTTGGGCTTTTGCTTCTGCCTGGCTCTGCTGCTGCCTTGCGGGATCCACGCTCAGGGGGTCAGTCAGAAGGAAGAAGTCGCTGACTTCGACGAGGCCATCAGGAGAGGCGCGCTGGCAGTCGACATCATAAACCGCGGCGGGGTGTTGAACTCGTTGCTCCGCTCCGAGCATCGCATGCTTCTGCGGCCGGTGCGAGCTCCGCAGGTGCCCAAGAGAACCCAGCCGGGATCCCGCTTCGCCCTGTCCCTTGATGTCCCCACCAGTATTCTCAGCGTCCTCATAGATCTGGCCAAGAACCAGGACATGAGGACCAAAGCGGCAGCCAATGCAGAACTGATGGCGCGGGTCGGCAAGAAGAAATAGCATGCCAGAAAAGGGGGCCGGGGCAGACCTGCAAAGCGAGAAAAAAAAAACCACATTTAATTTTGATGCACTTCATCACTGACAGCAGCTCAGATACAATATGAGCCCGTCACTAGTTAATATGCACTTTGACCGGATCACTTTTCTCAGCAGAAATTTTTTTTTTTGCATGTCATTAATTCCTGCAAAACGTATTACATTAAATATGATGATATTTATTTATTTATATTAAGTCTTGTTCATTTTATTGTGCATCAGGAACCATTAAAAACAAATGAACGCTTCCCCCTCAGCACGTTATTAACCACATATATAAAAGAAAAGGTAGAGCTTCCATATTAGCCTTTGTCTACAATACTTAGGGCCTAAGTCTTAGGCTATGTTTAGTTTATGTGTGCTATCCACTGAAGACCATTTCGCTGCGTGATTCATCTGCATAGCATGAGCATGAAATATGATTTTACAGAGTGAAATAAACTGTTCATCTAATTCACTCTGGACTTTGTGACCTCCAGACTATTACTCAAAGCTCACAAAAGCGGCAGAAAAATAGCTAACAAGCGGAAAACATCACACCATGCGCTTTGATGAAATCAAAACGATATTTCTGTTAGACATCATTGTCACTGGTGTTTTATTCACAGCACAATTTATTAATATCAGTTAATGATTAATTTGTGGTTTTCTATTTCCAAAGTGGCTTGTGTCAATAACTAGATGGGTCATAAATAAATAAAATTGTCTCAATAAACTACTAAATTCCGGTTATGAACGGAAGTCACATGGCATGCTGCAATTAGTTGGAAACGTGATCCGGGTGCTTTAAATTCAACGCGGTATGCGGGCAACTGCAGGGAGCATACAATTAACAAGTAAGTTTGACCATTTAAAAAAATATATACTATATCACTTAATGCACATTTCTCAAACCCTATAGCGTTGAGCATATTTCAAACTGAATTTGGGTGATTATTTAAGTTTCCTTTTTCCTTCAAAATGCGCTGTCCTTAGAACGGGTTTGAAATTTTATTAGTAAAGGAAATAATTTCATTGGTAATATACTGTAGTTTTTCTAATCTGAGCTGTTTGGAAGCATCCCCGAGCATTTTTGTGCTCGACGTTCCACTATTGCGATTATGGATTATAGAAACAGAACTTAAGTCACTTTTGGCCGTTTTGAATCTACTCCCATCAAATGAACGGAACGCATCTCAAATGCGCAACATTTTTATATTTTTATAACATTTACTGCAATGGTGCTTTTCCTGGTATGAAGCTATTCCTAGCAGTGTCAGCACACGGGGAGCTAAACTTTCCCGGATAAAACAACACGCATTCCGATAGAAAAGCAATATTGGTGAACTTTATACTTGATATCGGGCCAGGACAATGAAGGGGGACGGCCATGAAGTCTTGCGCAATAACAACGAAACTATTTGACTTGCTTCACAAGAGCACAAGGTTCACTGGCCAGTTGTCGTCGTGATTCACTCTTGTCCGGACAAGGAAGGGTGTGTGATGTGCGTTTTTGCTTAAATTTAGCTCGGCAGTCAAAGAAAACGGTGACCAGAGTGCAGGATTGTTTTCAACAAGTCATTTGGAACAATTGTGATCATTTCCAGTTTTGTCATACAGGTTGCCGAACTCTTTCTTCAGTGATGGATTATGCTCTGAAGTCTCTCAACCTCCTGACTCAGTCTTCCTTAAAGTAAGATATCAGTTCCTGGGGTGAATTTAAAGGAAAGGGCATATTTGTCCTCCTTAGCAATTATTTTTTTTCCTCAACCTTCTTTTTTTTGTAAACCTTAATCAGGTGTGTGTCAGCTAGTGCATCCGTAACCCAGCAGCTTCTATCAAGACAAGTATCTCGGCCAAAACCTTTTCGAGTGACTAATGCCGATCGGAGTTTGAAGAAGGGCATCATGGCGGATGCGTTAGAAGACCTGATGAACAAGGTGTGGACAGAGGGAAGCAAAGAGACCACAAATTGACTCACAGTAGTAGTGATGTCATGAGTTTGCTTCTTGTTTCTAAGCAGTGTTGCCACAATTCTAAATTAATGAGCCCATTTTTGTCCTTTATAGGTGAGCGACTCATTAAATGTGCTGTGTGCCAGTAGCCTGGTCCTGGATGAAGATGGCACAGGTGTGGACACCGAGGATTTCTTCACAACACTGCCTGACAACACCGTTCTCATGGTGCTGGAGAAAGGAGAGAAGTGGACCCCATCACAGGTACAGTGTTGCATGCACCACTAGGTGGCACTGCAGATCAGATGGCTCCAACACGGCTTTTGTCCAAGGAACGAACATTATCAACAAAAAGCAATTCGGGGACCTCTGCTTTAGTGGAATATTATTTTATTTTGCACCCAAGGAGGATAGACCTATACAGACTATATATTTGCATCTCTAAGTCTATTTTGGGAATCTCGGCTACATTTGTTATAATTTAGATGGGTAAATGACTCGCAAATTTAGCTGAAAAATAAATCAAATCTAAATAACAAATCTATTTTATTTTTAAAAACAATTATTTTCCAATTTCACGGACCACCTGCAATACCGACACGGACCACGAGAGGGCCGGGGACCACCGGTTGACTTAGGGACTTGCGTGACAGCTGTAAAAATTGGCCCAAGATACCAGAGGGTCGAGTTTTTAAGACTGCAAACAAAAGTAAGCTAATAGTTGGATAAATGAGTTTGCTTGCTAACTGCTGTCTTTGTGCAACTGAGCAAGACACTTTGTTCCCAATCATGCTAAAGCCAAGTTGGCTGCCCTTTGACCCTGTGTTTCTTTAGAACGGCCTCTCGAGAGACGTGCTCAGTAAACGCAGGCCACAGCAACGGACAGATGTGGCCAAGGTGACCTTTGACCTGTACAAGAACAACCCCAGTGATTTCATCGGCTGCTTGAATGTCAAAGCAACGCTGTATGGTGTTTACTCCTTGTCTTATGAAGTGCGCTGTTATGAGGCCAAGAGGATGTTGAAGTAAGTGAATGAGATCCAGCTGAATTTTTCTGTTGAAGTTCAAAATGCTCAAGTTCTTATCAATGTCGAGTGTCCTTCTGTTTACCTCTGATGATGCAACAAATAGAATATTTGTAAGTGCTTAAACCATCTGCACAATAGCATTTGCACTGTTCTCTGGACAGACAGCACGCAGTATACAGTGTGGGCGGCAGAGTTGAAATGGGCTAGATTTTTCTGAGATTAATTTTATGAGGAGTTATGTCATCACCAGAGTTGCTGGTGATCAACTCTGGCACAGACCTTGCAACAGAGGATTGCATTTTGGAATTGTGACTCAACAGTGGGGAGCAAAATGTTTGTCACATAATGTTAGCCAATATCATTTGTTATAATGCATATTTCTCAAAATCGCTGCCTCTTTTCTGTTGAGACTAATACAATGTGTATTTGTGTGGTGCCGGAAGGGAGGCTTTGCGATGGACCGTCTTCTCCATGCAGGCGACTGGCCACATCCTGCTAAGCTCCTCCTGGTACATGGAGCAGCTAATGGAACAGGAGGAGGAGGAGGAGGAGGAAGAAGACGAGCACGAGCAAGTAGAGGACAGACCAGAGAAGGCCCTGTTGCTCCATCGAGAAAGCCGAATCTGTCAGTTGCAGCGCTTTCTCTTGCGTCGGGCAACCCACTGATGATGGAGTTTGTTACATTATCTGCTGAAGTAACATAATATTCTTCTTGGATGTCAAATTGAATCTGCTGGAGATGAGCAAATAAAACCAAGTATTTTTTATTATCCCCTTTTCTTCATGTCTTAAGCCTGTGTGGGAAAAGCGGAGCTCGGTCAAGTCGGCGTAATTGACAACAGGTTCAGCTGTCTCTCCACCCCGCTTGCCTAATTGTCCCCTGGCTGCTTCTGCCCTGTCAGCTGCAGCTGGCTGGAGGAAGAAAGAAAAGACAGTTGAGGGCTGGAGGAAGGAAATCTTACTGAATGTGTTAAAGTGCAAAAGGCTGGATGGATCTTTGACAAATTGCCTGCAAGGTCGGCTGCATGAAAATTCACACATCCTTGTGTGATCTAGTTTATTTTAGTCCTGTCCTATGCAACAGAACTCAAATCTCTTGTATATTGCGATTTTTATGTTGAAGTAAAGATATCAATAAAATGAGATAATCGCTCAAACTGAAATTTTCACGTAATTTTCTTTGTTGCATTATCTTTAGACACCAACTATGAAGTCTTAACGAAAAATTGAAGCTTGCAGTGCCACTGCTCCACTGATTGATGATGATGATGATGATGATAGTCCCTACAGGCCCCGCCCCCTTCCTACTCCGTGTCATTACTCTGTGCAAAGTGCATCCATCAGGGAGACTGAATCCTTCTGTCGGTGCACGTGTCCTTCCTTTTGAGCTGCGTAAGGATCTCGCTGGCTATTTGAGAAGCTGCTGTTGCTCACCATGTGCTCGGACGGACAAGTGACTTCCCATCCATCCCCACTTGGCTCGCGGACATGGAGGGCTGATCACGCCGCTTCAAGGTAAGGAGTGCATCTCAAGTCTCCTTACCATGTGTACTGTTGTACTTCCTTAAAACAGATTTGTTTTTGCAACAAACATGCAGGTGGCACAGTTGGGAAAGATTTGTAACTTTTGAATCATGATTTGAACTTAGATGTGTGCACTTTGCTGTGCCGTAAAAATTACATTTGAATATCGTCCTTTTGGTTATTGGAGTGTTTTTTTCTGCTTTTTGCACGGTCCGTCGCGCACAGCATTGCACGCTGCTTGCTGTTCACAATGCAAAATATTGATTTGCTGGCAGCCTAAATTTATTTCCAGTCTGGAGGCGCTTTATATGTGGGAGTACGTGGGTCTTGGCACAGTCATGGGCTTCGGGCTTGTGGATTTCTCCCACGCTCCCAAGAGAATGCTCCATACAGCAGAGAGAAAGGGAAAAAAACTAATACACTTGGCACGCTGTGTGTTGTTTATCCTATGTGTGCGTGTGAGTGTGGCTCTTAGGTCACTTGTGATCAACTCCTAGTGGCGGTCAGCTAGAACACAGAAAATGGTGAATATTTTTCCATGAAAGTCATTTTGCGCACTCAAGTCATACATTTTTGGGCAAAATGGAGTTATGAGATTGTACATGCATGTACAGTTTATATTTCCATGCAAAGGCTTAATTTAGAAGTGTATCCCTATTTTATTCTCATGGACTGTGTTTCTAATAAAATGAAAGTCCACTATAGTTGACAAAATATGCATCTGCTCTGTGATAGTTTTCGATAGCTGGCTATTTCAGCTCTGAAATAAATAATTCAGGTAGCAGGACAACACAAAGGCCCCCAGTGCCGAGCGTGATTTGTTGAAAACTGCACCTTTCTACGACTGGAAACTCTACCTGAATAATGGATCTGTAAAATGTTCAATGGCTGCAATGGATGCTCGTTGTCCTTTTATCTCCTCGAGTCAGTATTAAAGGAGATGTGATTCAAGAGAGCAAAAATGAGCTCTTCCCTGCCTTACATCCTCCTGGCTGTTTTTCTCCATGTTTCATGCTGGTGTCTTCCACTTGCATGCGAAATGTGGCATGGAAACAATCACGCAATAATGATGAGAACTCTTTAGCGTATCAATCAAAACTAAGCGTCATTCATTTAATACAGACATCTTGTATTGGGTCTCATTAAATTGTCTAAGATGACCCATGGAGGTGTTAGTGTGTGTGAGACAGCAATAAATATAATTTAAATATTAGTGAAATATAATATTAATTATTCCAGTTGGATGGCTTAGAACATGAAGTTTCTAATAGAGATTAGTCAAAGGACATGCAATGGTGTGCGTACCCCGTCTCATCCTCAGGAGATGAGACTGGGTATCTTTTCCAGGGAGAACGTATTGGCATGGATTCTCGGGCCAGTGGATAGCAAATGGAATTGCCATCTGTTACATATTCAAATTAAAAAAATTGGTAAATAAACAAACACCGAAATATAATTATAAATAAATAAATAAATAAATAAATAAATAAAACTCATTTCATTTTTGTGTTTAAGAATCGTTAGGTTCTTTCATTGTTTTTTGGTTTCAAATAATCTTCAAAATTACTCGCACGCTTAAAGTCAATTGAAAGTCATGGCGCTCCGCCTCCACATGAGGATTTCTGTACGAAAGAGTCAGCGACTTAAAAGCAGACGTCCAGCTGAGAGTCACCCTCAGAGGGGGATTACGTACGTATTTGTTTTCCATTTCATTCACTACCCTTAACCTCTGCAGGCCCCTAATATACTTCAGAGCTGCATTGGATGAGACCATGACGCTCACTCTATTGGACGTATACCTACGATTGCTCTCAGTGGGGGCTCCGGCGAGCTGTCTTTCGTGTGTGTGTGTGTTTGTGTCTGTGCCTTTCACGCGCTGCTTGACTCCAAGCAGTGGCGAGCAAATGTTATGCTCTGACATGACGATTGTCTCCATCGTGGTGTGCTGACTGGAGAGAGAGCGCTTTAATAACAGCTTGATGTCTCAATAGGGAGCCCATTTCCAACCACACACACACACACACGTGCACATACGTACAAGAGTACCGAGCAAGAGAGTACATGTTGTGTGTTCTTGTATCTGCCGCAGCCCTTCTCTCTTGTTCTCCACCGCCCCCTCACAGTCTCCTGATTGTTGCCGTTTCTATTTGCGTGCATTGTTTTGTCCCCGGTGATGAGCTTTCCTCATTTAAAAACTGCATATTATGAGTACTTGTGTTGTCTTATATGTTTGATTTTAAATACTGAGGAACATAAAAAGAATCATTTGAGAAGAGGGCAAATACTTTTTTATGGCTCACTGTCCTCCAATGTAATTATCCTTGGTTAATTAGGGACAACACCAGCATAGTTCTGCTGATGTTCTTCCTGTTATTGATCACATGCTCGTTTTATTAAACTTGACACCATCCAAAATATTCCCAAATGAGTCACAACCTGTGTTGGTCCTTTGGTGCTAAGTTTTGATAGATTTGAGGTACCAAGTGAGATTTGTGCTTTGTACACCTGACAGTTTTATCAGTGCTAAGTTTGTAACTTGGAGCCTACTTTGGTAATTATGAATCTTTTGGAAAGCAGGCAGGTCTGTCGGGGATTGCTGGAGACTAGGAAAACAGAAGCTCTGCGGGTAAGACTGATGTAAGATTTTGTAGTGGGGGGGGTGAGCTGCCACCTCTGTTCCCCAGGAGACCTTGTCTACCAGCTCCCACTCCTCCTTTCTTCTTTCAGCTGTTCATTTTCTATAATGAATTGCAGCAGTTGGTTGAGATGTGTTAACAAATGTGTGATCCATCTTGAAACGATGAAACAATTCTTAAAAAATAGTTGTAAAGTGGCTTTTTTTTTTTTTTACGTGTTGCTTTTTTTGTACCTAACTTTTCCTTCCATTTAGGCTACCACTTTGTGTTTGAACGTCCACTCTGCTTTCTCACTTGCGTTATCAAGGCTGGCCTGTCAAGAAGTCCATAATTTGCTTATATTACTAAAAATAATCAGGACAAGTGTACTGTTGATCTTTAGGGACTTCCGTTTCCTCCCACAACTGCTCTTTACAGTATCCAGGGAGAGCAAAGCACACGTCACCAGAAAGCAGTCGGTTTTGCTGGAATGGAATTTTTTTTGCTTTGAGGCCCACATTAGAAAAATACCGCTGCAGTTTCCTGTTGACAAACTGCGTCTTTTTTCCAGACACGGGCTCGAAACTAAGTGTGTCTGAAATATGCTCAAACTCCACTGCGCTTCTGTAGACATCCTCGTCGAGCAGCTGCCGTGGCAACCCGTCTAGTTTGCTGAAGGGTAACTGAGCAACGCTGAGATTAATAGTTGCAAGTTGTTTTGGGTTTCACTTTCTGCACTCTTGATTTACAGCTTCCCCATCAACTGCTTTGTCACTTGACTCCAAAATGTTCCCCCCAGTAGTGGAAGCTGAATAGAACTGTGATTTTTCTTTAAAACATCCTATTGATTTCCCGTAGGCACCATCAAGAGCCTCTTTTCTAATCAGTGATGAGCAAATACGTTAGGCTTTGCATCTCTTTCTCCTTCGCTCCCGTCAATACGAAACAAGATACGAGATGCCCTCTGTGTCGTGCAATTTGTCACTGTGCCATAACAAACATCCTTTGACGTTAGCCTCAGCTATTGCACCAATTAGACCTCTTTTCCACTCAAATTGACTTTGGTCTTTTTTTGGTTCCAGGATTTTCCGTTTTCTCCTTCAGTCAGCTTGGTCGTCATAGCAACGCCCCATGAAACTGCTGTGATGTCAACCTACGCGGGATACAAAGGAGCACCTGTCAGTCAGCAAGCAAGATAACAACTGACAGTAAGTTTGCGATTCTAAACAGAGAAGTGCTAACAAGAAGTGTTTTTTTCTATGATCTCAAATGTGACTCATGGCATGTGTTAATTTTATTCTTCATTAAAAGCCTCACTGAAAGTACACTGCGTGCTGTATGGCGGCTTCCCTTATTTAGTTTGTGATTAAACATCATGAGATGAAGGGAGCAAGCTGTTTATTTGAGTTATTTTTAGCTCCACATCACCCCTTTTTTTTTTTTTTAAAGTACGCCTGAGAAATTGTTTATTTTCAACCTTTGTTTTTAACCATTAAAGAATGTACCATGTAGAAGAATCTCATTTAACTTATAATTACACTACAGAAGATTGATTTTTTTTTTTTTTTCACCCAGAGGTGAATTCTGGTACAGTAAAAAATTTTCCTAATTCGATGCGATCCGTCAACTGTGAGTAGATTGATAATGCAACAACATTTATTTGAATCCATATTTTGAGCATTGTGTTTTCTTTCAGACACTTCATTAATGAAAGTGCTATTTTTCTAGAATGGACACAGTCTTGCATAATTAGAGTTGCAATGTAACCAATTTGGGCCAAATTGCCGACTCTGTTGTTTTTATTGATCCACCGAGGGAGCAGTTGATTGCCTGTGGGTCTGATTACTTCCTTTCATTCAATTTGTCCACTGCCTCGAGCTCCAGTACACATCAGCGTAGTGGCTTATCGTGGCGCCCTACCGTTCACAAAGCGACATCTTCTCGTCTCAAGCTGTGCCAAAATGGTAATCAGAGGTACCGGCAAGAAGAGAGCAGATAGTTGGATGAATGGCTAGATAGAGTGATGGATAGAAAGATAGATGTATGTGCACATGTCGCAAATGATTGATGTCAGAGATGCTGAAAAAGAATAATGTGTTTTCATTCTCTCCTGCACAGTTCATTTCTCATGTGTCCGCCTTGTGTGTCTCCAGCGCTCTCTCTCGATCTCTCTCTCTCTCGCTCGCTCGCTCGTCCTTGCGCTATGGAAGCCCGGCCTGGTGTATCATGGGACTTCATCAACAGGGTGACAGGTTCAATATCTGAGGACTGAGAGGCGGCCATGGAGACCGACAGCTACACCTCGAGCCCGGTCGGCCTTGGGGAGGAGCAGGGAGATGAGGCCTCCAACCCAGCATCATGGTCCGTGCCGTACTCCCTCGGGTTCCAGGTGTCACTCGCTGCCGTGCTCATGCTGGAGCTGTTGTTGGGTTTCAGCAGCAACTTGACAGTGCTGGTGCTGTACTGCTCCCAGTCTAATTTAGTGGACTCGGTCAGCAACATGGTGACGGTGAGCCTGCACGTGCTGGATGTGGCGGTGTGCGTGCTGTGCTTGCCTCTCACACTGGTGGTGGTACTGCTGCCCCCGGGGCCCAACCTGGCCGTGCTGTGCTGCTTTCACGAAGCCTGCGTCACCTTTGCCAGCGTCGCCACGGCCGTCAACATCCTGGTCATCAGCTTGGACCGATACGACATCTCGGTGCGTCCGGCCAACAGGCTGCTGACCACGCGCAAGGCGGCGCTAATCCTGGCGGCCGTGTGGCTCACGTCTGTCGCTGTGTTTTTCATCCCGCTCCTGGAGGATCAACTGTCAGGTGGCGAGGAGCCGCCTTTGTCTGTGTCCTCCGGCGACATCGGCGCCACAATGGTACCAGCGTGGCGTAACCGGACCCTGTTATGCATCGGTGGGCAGGGCCACCACTTGGGCCCGGGGACGTATTACCACCTAATTCTGCAGGTTCCCATCTTCTTTACCACTGTCACAGCAATGCTGTTCACCTACTCCCGAATCCTGAGGGCTTTAAATTTCAGAATCGGCACGCACATGAAGAAAACCCAGAGGCTCATAGGCCCTTCCTGCACGGGCCTCCACAAAAAATCTCCTAAAAAAAAGACCAAGCTCAGAATGATTAGTAGCGGCAGGCCAGAAGGGGAACAATGCACCGCAGATGCCACGAAGCAACTCAGTCACCCGCCTCTCATCCCTTTTTCATCGGCCACTCACACAGCAGCCTCCTCCCACGCCCTGTCGTCTTCTGCCCCTCTGGTCACGTCCGACGCAGGCCCCATCTCCCATGTGCCGACCACGATGGGCGTCCAGGCCTCCGTGTCGGCTATCATCACCCTACGGCGCGCGGTGCGGCGACATCGAGATCGGCGAGAGCGCCAGCGCCGCGTTTTCAGGATGTCCCTCATCATCATCTCCACCTTCCTCGCTTGCTGGGCTCCTCTGTCTGTGGTCAACATGCTAATCCTGGTCCTCGGTCCCAGTGACCCTCTGGTCAGCGTACGCATGTGGTTCTTGGCTTTGGCCTACGGCACCACAGTGTCGCACCCTCTGCTTTACGCCTTCACGCGGCAGAAGCTCCGACGTGCTCTTCGGGCCAAGGTGAAGAAGAGAGTGGTGTCCTTGCTTCAAGTGGACCCTTCACCAGGTGCCACTGTTATCCACAACTCTTGGGTGGAAAACAGAAAAAACGGCCGGCAGGTGCGGCTGGAAGCCAGTGAAGGTTCAGACCGCTGCCTGGCGGAGGCCGTGTGAAGCACATGCACACATGCAAGGTTGCTGATCATTAAACTCCGCTCTCACTCAAGCGTGAAGCTAGCTGGTGACGGACGTGCACGTATGAAATGCGCTTTTGAACAAGCAGCAAACAGAGCGAGCAGTCACCTCAGGCACGATGTCGTCGTCTCTGTGTGCTGCAGCTGAACAAAATCACAAAGCAGCAAACTTTCAAATGAATATTCTGTCATACAGGGAACTTCCGTTTATCGCGGAGGACATATTGCGCTACCACTCGAAATCTGTGACTAAAAAAATATTTATTTGTAGTTTTACTGCCCCCACATGCTTTAAAGGCACTAAACCTGACTTCCTTAGCGCCTGGTCTTAATGTTCTCTGCTCTGTGGGAGCAATGAATATTGGAATAGCAATACGTGGTACGGTATTTACCATCCGTTGGCTAAAGCGTTTTTCGCCTTGCTCTTAATGACGCTTCCAGTAGATCTCACAAGTCTAAAATCACACATTCTGTTCAAAACAATAATCAATGATTGCTTGAATAGCAACAGCAACCATGACCTATATAGCCGGGGAATTCTGTATTTTAATCTGTTAGATGCTGTTTACATCTGGACTTGAATGATGAAGCTTCTCACGAAAGCACTTATGTAAGTGCTCCCGAAAATTACGCTCAGTCGTCAGATGATCACATTTGCCACCCACTGGGAAGCTCAAAGACAGCTTTAAAAGAATGCTCGCTAACGTTTGTAGAAATATTTAAAGTTTTGGTTGATATTACCTCAATTTTAATTATGTGTTCTGACATGTCGTTTGTCACAAACACAGCTGAACCCCAGTTGTATATTTACAAGCTCACTGAGCGCACAGTGTGTACCGCATTAAATATGGCGCTGAGGTTGAATTATGTCAGAGTGTAGGAGGGAGGGAGGGGGGGGGGGTGTCAGAGGATCATTTTGAGCAACTGTGAAATAGTAAAATGTGTTGACCTAATATGAAGTTGTTACTGTATGGTCAGATGACAGTGTTATTATTGAAGTGTAACTTTAATAATTTTGTATCTATAAATTGTATTTTGATGCTGACCTTTAAGAAGATAGTGTGAGAGAGAGAAAAAAACATTTTAAAGAGCTGCATCATAATACCCTTGATTGAATATATTTAGAAATTGAAGCAAAAGAGATTTTATATGAGCACAAAAAAAATAAAAGCATTTTGTCTTGCATCATCCAAGAATGTAATCACAGATGACAAAAACTCTTCCTGAAAAATAACACAAATGTACATGCTGTATATACAAAGTGGAGAATCGCAATGTTAACGTGATCTTATGCAGACATATTGTAGATTTTCTTTGGGTTGCAGCTGGCTCATGTCAGATGCAACCCAGACATCTATCTGGTCCCATGGCTCGACGAGAGCACAACTAAAAGTGTCACCGCAGATGAAGTGGTTACATAGGACCTGTGTTAGCTCTTGACTTTTGTTAAGCGTGCTTGTGTGTTCACCACTCTCACGCTTTGCACACACTGAAGCTCGTCGCAGAGGCCATGGGATGTCTCACACACGCTATTAAAGCGCTGCTGAATGTAAACAAGAACAGAAAGATGTATGTTGATACTGTTCCAATGTGTTTTTCCTTTTTTTTTTAATGATGTGCTAATATGAATGTACTCTCTTTTAATCTGAATCAAGGCTATGAATAAATGACCAGCTGGTCTTTGCTCATGTTTATTTATTCAATTACAAACATGATATGGTGTAGTGTTGAAATTTGTATGGTACTAACTAGAGCAGGTAACCCAGTCCAATGAGAGCCTTTACCTGCCTATGTTGCAGGTCTCCCTGCTGCACCACACCTAGTTTCAAATGATCAGCTCAAATCAGGTGTGTTGCAGCAGAGAGACATACAACGGGCAGGTCAAGGCTCTCATGGGACCACGGTTGCCTGAGCGAGAGTGAGCCTGTTGACAGAAAGAAAAGAATGGGATTTAATATTCCAGGCTGGAAGAAGCAAACTGTGGAGAGTCTGTTTTCTAACATGTAAGTAATCGAATTTTGCATTGATCATAGAATAATCGACAATGAGTTGGACTTAGTTTTTATTGTCCCTTCTTTGTTTGTCTTCTATGTGGAAAAACAACTTGAATATGTTGGAAAATCACATTTTTTTGATGACCTTGGTGTCAACTGTGCTTAAGTGTAGATCACGTGTTAAACTCAAGGCCCGGGGGCCAGATACAGCCCGCCGCGTCATTTTCTCTTTCAGTAATTTCATTACTGAAATTGCAAATTGTCTTAACTTTTAAAAATCGTCTTTTTTAAAATATTTGGAAAGTTTCCACTTGTCTGATTTGAAAATGAATAATTTCAGTTTCTTTTGTATCATACTGTATGTAATATGAGGCGTTCATACATTTATTTGGGTTGACAGTCATAACGGCCGTCAGAAGGAAACTAACTATGATGCGGCCTGTGACAAAAATGAGTTTGACACCCCTGGTGTAGATTATATTATACACAAGGAAGATTTTTAAAATCCACCTTCATGACACTGACCCCTGTTGGTCAGACGGAGTCAGCACGCCGAAATAGCTCAGTTGGGAGAGCGTTAGACTGAAGATCTAAAGGTCCCTGGTTCGATCCCGGGTTTCGGCATCGGGTGTCAGTTTTTGTACCAAGAACATTACATTACTACATTGTGACTTGTTTACAAATACCCTATTCAACTCTTCCTCACGTGGTGGCCAAATTAATAAATGACAATAAAATGTCACATTCTGTTTGAGCTGTAGATGGCAGTATTATTCAATAATTATCCTCAATTCACTCTAGCATACTATGTATATACAATATTACATTTATTATAATTCCTTGACATTCAAATGAGGGCTGGCAATAAAACAAGTAGATTACATGGTTGTGCATAAATATAAATTAATGTCTTATAATAATAATATCAATCATAAACAATGATCTGAATACTAAAGCACAACCTTGCACGTGAGGGAGTTAAGCCTGTTTTTTCATATTTGCAACAGGACATGTAATGTCTGTTGTGTAGATGCTGCTTCCACAAGCAGTTCTGCGTATTAATATTACATTTTCATAGCAATGTCGTTCAAAATCTTTCTTGCAGTTGCTGTTTGCCTGATAAAATTGAAATATAATTAACATCCCCAGGTTCACTTTGCAAGTTTCTGGTTCTAGCTCATGTTGTACGTATTGTAGCGGGCCAAAGTCCAACAGCAGGCCCAGGCCACAAGCAACCTTTTTTTTTTTTTTTTTTTTTTTTTAAACAACACGGAGGATTTGCGTCACTCCCATTGAAACTGGGCTGAATGGCCACTTGGCTCTGTGCTGATGTACCAATCAACAGCCCATTGATAATCAACAACCAGAAAGCAGTCAGAGAACTCACATTGTAGACAGACTGACAGAAGAATAAAAAGGTATTATTTGTGCGTGTTTTCATGCATTTTAGTCTCGGTGGGTGGTATGAGTGTTTCAAGCCAGATGTGTTACGTCAGGCTTTGGAAAGTAACTTTTATTGAAATGTAATTACTTCATTTAACAAAGTCAGTCAAATTGTGTTAAAGGGAAATGGGTCACGGATTGAAAAGTATTTGCATACTTTTATTGATGGTTGTTCCGCCCTTTAATGTGTTGCTATGTAATTTGGAGCAAGGTAATATCCTGTGTGCAGGGTTATGTGAGGTCCCGCTCCTCTCATTGTGACACCCGCTGCATTTTTCCATTGCTGTAATTTGGTTTCCTGGTGGCCTCAAAGGAAGCCTGACATTGTCATTGAACAAACTTTCCTTTGTAGATGATGACTTGCTGTGCACCATGCCGTATCATTTTTGGTGGCTTGATAAATCAGTGTTGTGACACATTGATCATTCAGAAAAGGACTTTATAGCCTGACAATGATACATAGACCTAATATTCAGTCTGCTTCTTAACTTCTGAACACCATCTGTAAAATGGATCTAGCTATGACTGCCTAAAACTAGTTTCAGTGGTTTATTACATTGCTCTTTTAAAATCATATTTAGTCCAGTGCACAATATTTCAGATGAGACATACCAAAACAACTGCTTAATGAAAACAATTAAACACTGTCATGTGAGTCAAAGTTTTAGCGCCCATTTTATGTGTTCATATTGACTTGTTGATTACGACGTCTTGACTTAGACATTCTCTCCTGAGTGATTCATGCACGCTGTAATCACTCGAAGGCCAAGTATGTTCGGAAGGAGTTCAATTCTCGGGATGCCTCGGGTCACCGTCTTTACGAGCAGCTTTACAGGCAGTGACGGATGAGTTAAGCTCGACGGCACAACACTGATAAAGATGTCACGGCAGGCTTTTGGCAAGTAGCAATTTTGTTTTGCGCGGCTTGCATAGTTGTGATTCTGAAAGGCCAGCATAAGAAAGGAGAAAAGAATTACTAAACAGTTTTTTTAACGAAGACGCCGTTGTGCACCGTTTTGTGACATAACACTCCATTATGCATAGAGCCCAAGTGTGTGCGACTTGTGTCCTTTGAGACAAAAGAGGGACATTGTCCTGCCAGACTGAGGAGAAAGTAATGAACCCTCCCACCAATTCTTGAGCTAACTCCAAGAATGGGGAGGTGGCGTTTTTCTCAGAATGTGTTGCAAATGCATGTGTCAGGATTTCATCAATATTTTTCCACATCAGAAATGGAAACAATTCTTTTGATAATTCTTCTACTCCAATAAACAAAGTTAATAAAAAAAAAAAATCCTCTACTTATTTTGAAATTCATGTGGAAATGACACAGAAATAAAAAAATCAATTTATCGCAAAGCAGATATGGTTGACATTAGTCAAAATTAATTTACAAGTGAGATTTTGTTTCTTGGCTTGAAATCGAATTGTATTGTCATTGCATATGTAACAAGTACAAGTACAGAGCAGCAAAATCGATTGGATGGTTGACCTCCGGATGGGCCATGAGAAGGTGCCCTGATTTTCTTCGATGAAGAGAACACTCCCATCAATGACATCAATGGGTCAGTGGTCAAGGCTTATCGCGGTTACTCAATACACCATGGCAACACGTCAGCAAAGGAGCTTTTCAAGTACCGTCGTTGCATTGCATTGCAGGTTGTTTCTCATCTATTGCCAGACTTCCATTTCTGTCATCGCTGCTGGCGCATCAGTGCTGTTTGCACCATCTGCTTTATAAATGAGACAGTTCAAAATAGACCGCATGCAAATGTACATCAGGGACACACTGTGAAGAGTCATCTTCTGGAGAGGATCCAGAAAGTAAAGCTTCCCTTCTAATATGAAAGTGTTTCCCTCTCCAATGTACACAAGCTGTAAATCCATCTGGCAGGGTTGGCTATCCCTCCAAAGCACTTTGTTAGGTGATATCAGTCTGGACCAGGCCTGATTGTCTTTCTCTGCAGACGCACACTGTAACTGGTCTTTTATGTAACAATCTTCCAGATCACTGCAAGCCTAAAATATAGAAAATCAGACTTCTGATTGGCTTTGTTATTTAACATAACGTAACATAACATAACATCTCGTGAGCTGGAGCTATCCCAGCTGACTTTGGGCGAGAGGCGTGGTACTCCCAGAACTGATTAGCCCCCAGATAATTTGCAAACATTCGTATCATGCTCGGTCCTTCCAACAAGCTTCAGAAAAATGATGTAATATTTTGCACACAGTTTGAGAAGAAAAACACAGAGAACATTTCCATGGTTCATTTTGATGGACTGTATTCATTTTATTTGGATGTATTTGGATGTGTTCTCCTCTTAGGGAAATATTGTACAGCAAGACATAGATCATAGCTGGTGCTCATGTATTTTTGTTTTTGCTTCCATGCACGGATGTTCTTTTCATGTCTTAGTGATATCCGCTGAACTCCCTTGAGACTATATTTTGTTTTCATGGGTGGACATGATTTAAGTTTCAGCACATTATCAGTATCCGTATAAGATTTCCCATATTCATTCCTTCAGAATGGAATGAGATCTTCACAGCTGTCTGCCAGACTAGCCGTGGTCTACTCGAGAGGGCAGTTGTGTGGCTGTTACATAAGACAGAATGCAAGGAGGACTCCTTCACACTGTGATTGACTGTTACTGGACACTGACGGCAGGCGGATGCTTGGTTGATGACCAAAGGTCTTCTCTCGATGAACTGGAGATCAATCATGGCGGGGGATATTTCGCCGACACTTCCCGTTTTAAGTTGCGTTCACATTTGGGTGGACATAAACATGTCATCTTTTCTATACCGCTTATTCCACGAAAGACTGTGACACCATTTGTGACCAAGTATGAGACCAGAACGAAAGCTTTGAGCCGCTTGGAGTTCGGCCTTGTGCAAGTGACTGACGGGGGCTGTCCCTCACTCATCTCACCGTGATTGGCGGGACTTACAAATGAGTCACCGTGTCTCAGTCATGGAAAGTATGACCAGTTATAATCCGAAGACTGCATGAGATAATCTCGTCTGCGGCTTAGTTCTTCTGCTCGCTAGCCGAGTCAAATTTTATGCTTCTTCATTTGAAAGTATTGACTTGACCATCGTAACTTAAAGAGTTGATGTCTTTTTTATCAATCTGGTAAATCTCTATCGTCCCTCCCCCTCTTGTGGAATCATCATCGTAATGCAGACCTGAGGGCAAACACACTGCCTTCATTTAAGACATTCCTTAATGAAGTTAAGGGATGACTTGGGCTTGTCCTGGCTCATCTCCTTGTTATGCTGCCATAGGTCCAGACTCTCGGGTGATTCCCGTTGATGCATCAAGCGCTTCCTTATTTCACCGTCCTTATAGTGGGTACCATATCACAAATGGAATAAATGTGCAATCTTGGTTCTGCAGGGTGATCCAGATTTTATCCACAGCAGAAATGTTGTTGGCCTTTGTTGCAGAAACCAGTCAGACTGATTAGTAAGGTGTGTTTTTTGTCAGGCTGGATGAGCGAAGCAGATTGGCTTCAATTTTGTTTCATTGCCAGAGTATGATAGACACATGCCTCTCTCTATTTTACCTCTCATTAAGCTCATTAAAGGCCCTTTTGTTTGAGAGGAAGAGCTCGATTGTTTGGTGTGAGTTGCCAAAAATAATTGTTTCAATTTTTTTCTAGGTCAATGTTCTCAATGCTGAGACTAATGTGTGTCATTCTTCGTTGTCTGCCTTTACAAGGCCTCATTTGTTCCTATGGAGATCACTTGTACCCATTTTGTGTGTATGTATGTATGCATGTGCTCATGTGTAGTTCATATATTCTATTATGGCTGCGATTCTTGTTCTAGAACATTTTGTTCCAAGCTTAATAGGCAGGCGAGAACAAGTTGGAGAAAATTGTAATTGGTTACCAGCTTTTTTTTTTTTTTTTTTGCTTGGCCTCAGGTGAAAAGCTCCTAATATGTAAAATGTGTGAAGGTGAATGAGGCCAACGGTTTTGATACAATTACTATTTTTAGCAGTTGTGCGTGAGAGTGTTTGATTTATTTGGCCTCTGTGTTGATTCCAGAATATTTGTGTGTCTTGTAGACAAGGTTTGTGAAAGATGGTGTCTCCCTAAATTAGTTGCCTTGTCATTCCCCAGTTGTTCCCCACGTGATGGCCTTGGCTGGTTCATGCCTATTGATGCAAAAGTTACACATTTTTGCATCTATGTTTATAAATTTGCTTTCTTGGCTTGAATGAACATCTTGCCGAAGGCCTTGCTCACATAGCGTGCCTATTATTTATTTCTACAGACTCAACGATATAGTCCTAATATTGTCAGCAGGCATAGAAGTTAATAATAGAATCTATCAGCCTCAGCCAGTGCCTTCAGGTTGCTTCAAGGTCTAATATGAAGTGACAAAAACATGACGAATACATCATGACTTTCACTTTTCAGCCACTATCCAAAGGGCAGCAGATATAAAATCACTTGTCAAATCCCAAATATTAAAACTGCAAATGCATCTCCTCCGAGTAACACTTGATAAAATTGCTTTATGTTTCATTTAAAAAAAAAAAAAAATCTGTGGATTTATTGGAGAGATTTTCCTTTGACTCCCACATTCATTCTGTTCTCAGACACACGTCACATTTCAAAGGGTGAAGATTTTGTCGAGTGGGATGGCCTCCAGACGGGTTATGGACATCCTCTTTCCAATTTTTTTACACGTGCGCGCTTCCTCACGTGCGCCACACTGCCGAGTGGTCTGCGCCACAGAAACAGCTACACTTTCCTCACAGGCCTCGCCAACTTTTCCTATTATGCTACATTGTAACTTCATAAATCCCCCTCAAGGAGGGCCTACATGAAAATAAGCTTTACGATACATTTTGCCAGGAGCTTCTCAAGTTTACACTTTGAGTGGGCATGATTTATAGGGCAGGTGTTAGGGTGCATCGTTTATTGGATGTATCTTGGCGGCAGTCTACACGACCAACGGAACATGTCTGAACTGTTACCACTCATAAATGCTCCCTCCTATATGTGCAAAAACATGTGCATACATTTCTGAGAAAATCTTCAATTATCTTAATATGACTGCTCTGCTCGTGTTGGGTCTCGTTCCGAGCATTGGTTTTCATCTGGCATGGCTGGTGGGGCGTGAGACTGTTTGCCCTTCTGCATGCAGTATTCTTTTACAATATTGAATGTCCTGGAGCTGTCTTCTCATGGCAATTATTGCATTGGCGACATGATGATATCAGCTTTCTGCTTCACGGCTTCGCATTTCCGTCAGTTTTGGTTTCACGCTCCTTTTGGGTTAACCTGTTTTACTTTCAGGGTCATATTACATTGTGATACAAAATCGCTTGTCTATTTTTGAAACATAATCTATAATGGATGCTTTAAGTGGCGTGTGATGCCTGCTGTGACTTCTCCTTTTTGGGTAAGACTGAGTTGCATGCAAATTCAGTTTGACTTTGCACGGTGGTGTGCAGAGTAACAACTGAGGGGCATTCCATTGTGCTTAGGCCAGTGTTAGCTTTTAATAGTGTGCGATAAGGTGTGTAAGGAATGTCATTTGTGATGGTGGAAGAGATGCATGTGTTTATATCTGGTTCAAGGGATGTTGCCAGTGTGCTGAGATATACAGGCCACTCTCATTCTTCTTACAGCCATGTCACGTGTGGCTGTGGATGGCTGATAATGCCTGATGAAATGTAGGATGAAGTGTTTCAAGAATTTTTCTCCTTTGTCCACCTATTCTGTCACCGCGTTAGCAGAATGCTAACCCAGGGCACAGTTAGGACCGCCTCCTCATTTCCTTCTGCATTGCAAGATGAAAATTACCCAAATAAAAATTTAATAAAGTGAAAATAAAAACTAATTTAAAACATATCATTGAAATAAATTGAAAAAATATCTATGAAATAATATAAAAAGTAAAAATAAAATCAGAAAATATTTAAAATGGTCAAATAAATGTGTAAATGAATAAATACTATGACATACATTTTCAATTATGTATATTATATTATTATATTTAATGCCCTCCTGCACAATAAGTATGCCATTACAGTCATCATGGCAAGTTTGTAGTTTCATGTGAGAAGAGGCATTTTTACAAATATCAAACATAATGTCAGCATCCCCTTCGCGAGCCAAGGTTCTGTCAACAAACATTCACAAACGTGACCTCCACATCTTCTATATTGGTGTCAGCCAGCAAAAACTTTCCTTTGTTAATTTGTCTCGTGTGTGGAGCAGACTTTGCGTATTAATAGATACCCAGCCATACGAAATGACAATAGCGTGCCGTATATTTAGTGTGCACTTATAGTGTATATGTTTGGTGACCCAGAAGGATTTGCCTATTGGATTTAGCTCATGTGAGATGATAGGATCAGTCTGCTCAATGACCCATCAGATCACTATGCAGGTAAAACCTTTTCCACTACGTATGTCTCCGGTGCCAGAGAAGCTGGCACGTGTTTGGGGTCTTTTGAATCCATTCCTGTTTTGTCTGGATGGGATCCTACATACATACTGTGCAACTCAGTGGAGCTTTGCATACTTCCACCTGGCCAGTGCAAAAATGATCCCAGGTAAATCTCCAGACTAAGTCCGACAGATTGTTTCTCGCATGATCCTAAACCGTTTTAATCCCTTTTGAGGTCCGACAACACAAATGTTGCTGCGCCCTCACAGGTGTCCCATTTAAATTTCTGGGACACCCGAATGTGCTGTAAAGCCCTGGAGCTACCGCGGCCTTGATTCAATAATACAACCCACTTTCATGTCAGTCAAATGCGCTTTCACTCTGTCCCACTCCCAGCTGCACTGGTTCTGTTTAGAAGATAAAAGTATATCGATTCGTACCACACTATGTTCCATTTCTACCCTTCTCTGCTTCTTATTCGGACCTGGGACCTCATGGTGCACAGCCTGCCAGGCTGCTTAAGAACTGTTACATCAGATGCCCCTCCCTTCTTCTTCTTCTTGTTATTCTTGGACTTGCCATATCCTTGCACAATGTTTCGGTTTTTTCGGACATTGCTAATGGACTTTTTGTGTTATGCTACAATAGATGGAAATTCCAATGGGCATGCTGGGTGTCGATGACTTGAAGAGGGCTGTTCAAGAAATGCCCTCTGTCATATTAAGTGTCACAAAAATCTGCCATTTGACATGTTGACAGATGATGTTTCTGTTTCCTGACTGACAGCGCAAGTATGGTGTTGTTCGTGACAAGGTCAATATCCGTGAGCTCTCTGATGAAAGGTATTTTGTGGCAGGCCAGATTTACAGTATAAGTGAAAGCAAGACTCTGAGTCATACTGGTTGTCCCATCTTTGTCCACAATTAAAAAGCTTTTTCAGTTTAAGATGCTCAAGTGTGACTTCCAGGCTATTTTGCACTTGTTTGTCACGGGCTATTTTTTTCTTCGTGTTCCACCAGGCCGGATTAGAGGGATTAGTGCCGATCTTTCTGGCTCTATTCTTTGCTCTGCCGAGCCAGCTTTAATGTACAGTACGCATACATGAACACGCACCAGGAAAAGCCTAAGGACTTCTTGGTACTCATAAACAACCGTCAAACATTCCATAGTGATATTTCATTATGTCTATACTGTCTTTATCTGTTTTGGACAAGGATGCTTTTGAATTAAAACAGCAGTTTTGTTTAATCCAACGTGATTGTGCCAGCTAATAATCTGGGTCAAGATGAGGTAGGATTTCAATTTCCATTGTGGTCACAGCACAAGGTCTTGGCAGCCGTCTCCTAACACACACGACACGTCTCAACACATTTCCTGTTCTTAATTAGTCACTTCATCAGTTTCTGTAGTATGAATGTGGGTGATTTCATGCATTTAAACACAACTGAGAGTCTGTGTGAGCGCCAGGCCGTGAGTTGCGGTTTACAACAGCTCCTTGCGAGTGCTCTATTGCACTGTTGCATTGCATACTCAGCCTTATTTTTTTCATTCTCTGCTCTTTGTTTTGTGGTTAAAAATGTTGCCTGTCATCTGTCAGGCTGTTCAAACCCTCTGTCACGCAGCTGAGTTTGGCCCCGCCCCCACTCTTGTTGTTATTTTCCCTCACGCTCCCTTCCCCCTCTTGCTCCCTCTCCTCCTGGGGTTGCCACCCAACCACTTGCTTTGGAGCCTCCTGATTGGTGCGATTCTCCTCAAGGGGTGGGGCTTGTGTCCGTCTGGTAAGAGCTTTCAAGTCGTGAGCTCAGCCTCTCTGCTGTCACAGGTCCTGAGAGTCTGCCTTGGAGTCACCAACGGGATTTTATCAGCTCAATAATCGCTCATTTTTTTAATCTACATGCTTTGGCAGAAAAGCAGGCGAAGGGGGATTATGGTCCATGAAATCTAAGCAGCTTCATCTCTTTCTGCTCCAGTTCCTTTATTTGGATGAGCATTGTCCTCGGCTGCTCAGGAGAAGCAGGTCATCTGCACGGCGACGACCTCAGGAGACAATAACAGTTCCGATCTTACACAATCATCAATCAAAGGACTGCGCTTCTTCTGTGCACATCCGCAGTGCACATCGCCGCCCTCCACCGCATTGTGCGTGCGTGCGTGAGGAGGCTAATGCCCGTCGAAGTGTGGCCAGGGCCCGTGGAGGATGAGTCCGGCTGTCGAGGCTCAGGCCCAAGAAGGCAAGGATGCAGAGATCCAGAAGCAGAAGATGCAGCAGCAGCAGCACCCGCAGTGCTACATGAATAAAGGGGTCATACTTGAGCCCTTCATACACCAGGTGGGGGGACATTCATGCGTCCTGCGCTTTGGAGAGCAGACCATCTGTAAGCCCCTCATCCCCCGCGAGCATCAGTTCTACAAGAGCTTGCCTGCGGAGATGAGACGGTTCACTCCCCAGTATAGAGGTATCCTATTTGACTTATTGGTTTGTGTTATGTTGGGCATGCTGCAAAACGAATGGGATTTTAATAAATAGTGCCACACAGGGGCGCTGCAAGCAACAGCAAGCAGGATATTGTGTCCCGTTTGTGTTAAGTTGTATTTGCACAGGTAAATCAGGTGACCAGAGGTGGGTAGGGGGTGTCTGATTGTTTCCTGGCAAGCAGACTATGCATGAAACAGATACAAGCTGCTTGCTTTTATGCTTCCAAGGAACTGCTGGCGAGGGGTCATAAGTTCATCTGGAGATTATAATGTTAACAAAATGTTAGCTGACACGCACCACGTCTGATTTAGTTTCTGATGAGTGACATTTGCAAAGTGCTGAAAGACTGGTTGAACACGTTAGCCTTGCCTTACGAAGCTATGCCAGAATTTTTTATTATTTTTTTTTTAATTGAGAAGCTCTAAGAAGTTGTCTATCACTTGCTACTCTCATAAGCATTCACTTGACTCCGAGTCAATATGACTGCCTCCTTTTTTTTCCATAATAGAAGTGAAAGAATACCAGAGAGTTGTTTCAATAAATCAATAGTTTGGTCCATCTTCTAATCAGATCGGTGATCAGTTGTGTTTTTATTTTTCAACTTGCTGATCACTAGCAAAGTGCGGATCGTATAAAGGCTAAACACATCGCTGTTTTCTCCACCAGCCAGACTTGCTTTTTGCGTCCAATTCCCAAAAAGTGGTCAAAGAAACAACGAAATTACGTGACCTCAAAAGGGTGGGAAAACTCCATCTTATCTTTCCCATTTGTTTTGCTGCTTTGCCAGCATTGATTGCTTCTTTGTCAGCATTTTTTCCATCTTATTTTTATTCTCACACCCTTTCCCACTCCTGCTGTCCTTCAACTGGATTACTTTGTGTCATTGAGGGAATGGGATTGTTTAGAATTCCTTTATTCTTCATTTTCTTTGAAGGATCTTTGGAATGATTGGTATTCAAGTAACATTGCCCGGAGTAACTCATGTCCATCTTGTACCAGGTGTGGTGTCGGTGAGTTTCGAGGAGGATGAAGAAGGGAACCTCTGCCTCATCGCCTACCCCCTCCACAGCGACCCGGCGGCCGACCTGGAAAACAAGGACCCCTCGGCCGACAGCGAGCCCAAGAGCAAGATGCTCAAATGGGGCAACGTGATGACATCCTCTCCGCTCGCCGAGAGCGAAAACCTGAGCAAAGAGGGACGAAGCCGCCATTTGCGTAAAGAGAAGAGGTGAAAACCTCCAGAACTGCTTTTTTCAATTTTATACTGCAAATGCAACTAACCAACTTCAAAAGTGTGCCATGCGGGGAATTCTGCGTGGTGTGACACTCGTGAGTCACTTCTCCTGGTTTGTTGTGTTGAAAGCAATTAACACCTGCTGACTAGTCTGTCACACCCGATGTTGCTGTCACTTATCGGCTCATCTGGTTGTGCCAGCTGTCTGCTGTATTATGTTTGCTGAAAAGGCAAAGGTGTCCTGTTACGGTGCTGATGCAATGATTTCATGTGAATAAGCTTACTTAAAACTTTTTGGTTGTCTGTATGAATCAAAATGTCACCTTTTGGGCTGGATCAAACATGACACTGAAAAGACTTTTATTGTTCTCCGCCATCCAGTGCTCTCAAGCTGCAGGAAGACGTAGAGCTGGAGTGGTTGCAGCAGGCCGAGGTGCTGTACTACCGCCTGGAGTGTAACCACACTAACGCTGTCCCGCAGCTCAAACACAACCCTTGGAGCCTCAAGTGTCACCAACAGCACCTACAGAGGATGAAGGACAATGCCAAGAACCGCAATCAATACAGTATCCTTTTGCTGCCACAATCCAATGTCACAAACGTGTTCATGAAATGACCTGCCTTTTATAGCACACACATACACACAATGGCCTGGCGAAGGTTTATAGGGCGGGCGGACTGTCTAACACAATATTCAACTATCAATGTCATTGTCACTCGGTGTCCCCTTACCGAAGCGCTCCCGTTAGTGACTTCATCTGACCTTGTCACTGACACATGATACAATGGAAAGTCACAGGTGCCACGAGAAGCTTTTATCGAGATCAGGGGTTTTCAGCTGGTTTAGTCCATGGGACCACCATTATGACCAACATGCAACTCGGGAACCACTGCTTTGGTGGAATATTATTTTATTTTGCACCAAAGGAGGATAGACCTATACAGGCTCTTTATTGGCATCTGTGGAGACGTCTATTTTAGGAATCGCAGCTACATTTGACATAATTTGGAGGGGTAAATGATGCACAAAATTAGCTGGAAAATAAATCATGTCTAAATAATGAATCCATTTTATTTTTAAAAATATTATCATTTATGTTATTTTCTAATTCCAATTTCGTGGACCACTTGCAATACCGTCATGGACCACTACAGGATCTAGATTGTGTGCGCGTAATTTTTTTCTCTTTTAATTGGCTGAAAAGATACAAACAAGTCCCTCATCTTTTAATCCTTTGAATATCCACCGAAGTTTGTATCTGTGTGACATCCACATCACAGTCCCTCCAGATGCTCCCTTGACTCATTACGCCAGAATTCATCCTGTTGGAGAATCTTACGTGGCAGCACACGGTGCCATGCGTGTTGGACCTGAAGATGGGCACGCGGCAGCATGGAGATGACGCCTCCGAGGAGAAGAAGGCCATGCAGATCCGCAAGTGCCAGCAGAGCACGTCGGCCTCCATTGGTGTTCGACTCTGTGGCATGCAGGTACGTACCTTCACATGCACACACGATATACTCACCAGTGGCCAGCCATGATTTCATTTAGGGCATTTTCCAATAGTGATGGAAATGATTATTTTTAAAAAACTGGGCCATGTTGACCCATGAACATTCTTGCTGCACCAAAGAAATAAACATCCTTATTTGCAAATGGCTCAGGCCATCTGTCTGTTTGAAAAAAGTACATGTGGCCCTTGAGCACAAAAGTTCCCACGCCCTTGGACTACAATCCTGTTTGACTTTTGGACAATGTTGACTGTATGAGGATTAATTAACGAGTAGATGTTGATTTGTAACATGGCCATGATTTTTTTTTCCATCCCACAAGGTGTATCAGTCCGACACAGGCCAGCTGATGTTCATGAACAAGTACCACGGCCGTAAGCTCACCCTGTCCGACTTCAAGGAGGCTCTGGTCCAGTTCTTTCACAGCGGCCGCCGCCTACGTCACGAACTCCTGTCGCCGGTGCTGCGCCGACTTCGGGACATGCAGGCCGCTCTGGAGGCCTGCGAGTCTTACCGTTTCTACTCCAGCTCCCTGCTCATTATTTACGACGGCTCGCCGTACCGCAAGCACACACGTCGACGCACCAGGAGTGGCCTTTCCGATGAAGATGAGGAGAGCGAAGAGGACGAGGAGGATGAGGAGGTGGAAGCCGAAGCAGAAACAGAGCTTGGGGGAGACGCGGGGATAGCTGCTGCACTTGATTTCCCCCGTGCTTGTGGTGATGACAGCAGCAGTTGTTCCAGCAGCAGCAGCAGCAGTAGCAGCAGCAGCGGCTGTCTGTCCCCCTCGGGCCCACTCAACCCAGCGGTGGACGTGCGGATGATAGACTTTGCCCACACCACCTGCAGACATTACCGTGAGGACAGCGTTGTCCATGAGGGCCAGGACACAGGATACATCTTTGGCCTTCAGAATCTGATCACCATCATCTCTGAGCTGGAAAAACACAGCTAGTCCATCCACGCTTTTGGGAGAATAGTCAGACACTAAGGCTGTGTTCAGAATCACTCCCTGCCATTTTGTTGTGCTATTTGAATCCGTGCTGAATATAAAATATCTTCTGGATCAGATCTGCTAATAGCAAAGTTGCCCAAGTCATGTTTGGATGTTTTGGGAAAACAAGGGGGGAAAAATACACTCGTCAAGCAAGAAAAGTCCGGTTGCCTCGGTTCAATGTTAGCAAGCAGGTTAACCGAAAATTTGCACAGACCTAAGGAAAAAGGCTGTTTTAGAAAACATATTGGTATTTTGTATTGTTTCGTTGTTCCAAAGAGCATATGAAGACTTTGCACACCCAAACAGTACATGCACTTAAAACACCTCCAGCTGGGACGCGCGTTCTACTGTATTTGTATGTGAATAGAAGTCTCCGGGAGGGGGACATAAATTTTCAGAGACAGAAGCGAGAGACTTATTTATTGGACCAGTCCCATTGAGTAAAGCAAACTCTCCAGGTGTAAAAAGGGAGAGAACTACATTCCATGTAATTACAATAATGATATTCATTAATATTATTACATGACATGTTTGCATACTTAAATGTTGCATAACTGGATACTTCAATGTTGGGTTTTCTTTCTTTTTTGTCTATTGGGTAAGAATTAAAGTCTTTCGTTTGTGCTAACGTCTGTGTGTTCTTTCTTTTTCGGTCAGAAGATATTCAAATCTAAATGTGCTGCTATCGCATTTCATGAGTCAGGGTCGAGAATGCAGCGTTGATAGCTGCGCGTATGTATGAGGTAAGAGAGCGAGAGCGCATGATCTTAGGTTCATTCATATCACCACAAATGGAAAATATGACAAGACTGCAACATAATGAAGGCATGGAGGTCTCCTTCATTCGATCCCATACAAAGCATTTGAGCTCGCTAAGCCTTTCCTAACTCAGTGGTCTGCAACCTGCGGCTCTACAGGGACACATTCTAGTAGTTTTGGAAAAGAATGCGTGTTAATTTTTTTTTTTTCATTACTGCGTAATTCTTAAATTTAAGATCTTTGTGATCTTGTTTTTTTTTTTTGCTTTTTTTGTTATTTGTTTTTTGTTTTGTTTTTCTTTGTGATCTTGTAAAAAAAAATGTGGCCTATGAAGTATTTCATAATTACTGTATGTTCCAACATACTATAACTGTGCTTTCCTCCTTTTCCCCGTAGAAAAGCGTGTCTGGTGATGATGTCATATCCATCACACGAGGTTGTGCCGAACCGAGGATGACGACAGCAGTGAGCATCTTCCAGCCAGTCCAGATTGCCTCGACCAGTATGAGACACTCACGTACACACACACACACACACACATGCACACTCTGGCAAAGCAACAGTAATGCTGTTGCGCAAAGTGGAGCCTTGTGAAGACGTGGCCTACGCAAGGTCAACTTGTAGAAGAACTATCGCATAAAATTAGTCAAGTTTGTGGCGATTACTTTTGTGTGTTGGTGGCTTTATTTTTTTATGGAACCTGACAATAAAGGGCAAACGCTATCTCGGTACCCCAGCAGAAGACTTGAACCGAGCCGAGAGACTCTTTAATCTCCAGAGTGATTTTACTGCTACTTTCAAGACCCACTTTTAGAACGTCACCATGACATTGAGAGCTGCAAGTCCCAATAGCAGGGCAAGCATAGGATATTTTTTTTGGGAGTGAGAATGACAGACGAGAGGAAGGGAAATGCAGGAGATAAGCTCCATTCGACTCTCCACCGAAAAACTGGGGAGCTGGGATGGGGGTGGTGGTGCCTTATGTAACAGTTTGGGCAGGGTCATTCATGGGCTGTTTTCACCCATCAAAATGATCCCATTCTGTCATCATGTCCTCCGTGTGACAGAGTCAGTGGCCATGCAAATGTATGTTACACAAAACCTCAATAGTCGTGCCATCACACATCTACAGTGCGTAAATAAATGTGTGTACCTTCCCTTGGCCCATTCGCTTTGTAAGGGTTAGCGCTGTTGAAAGTGGAGCAGTTGCGTAACAGTGGGTAAAAAAAAAATATATATATATATATATATATATATATATATATATATATATATATATATATATATATATATATATATATATATATATATATATATATATATATATATATATATATATATATATATATATATATATATATATTTATCACCATGGCGACAAGAGGGAAGGCAATAGTGTAAAAGATTTTTGGGACAACATGTGCGCTTAATATTCATGATCATCATTCGCGAGCAAGAAACTACAGCGCACTAGTAAAACGAGGAATACTTTATTAAACAGATAGGCCAGGACATTCATGCAAGAAGGTCACGAGTATCCTTCCTTCGCCAGCTTGGTCCAACATGTGCTCGTCCCTTCATGGCCATCAGAGAATTGTTCCATTGTTTGGCACACTACTTAGTGTGCAAGCATGCGCTGTATGCTGAGAAACGTCCCTTTTGGATTTCAATTGGAAGGTGGGGAGAAATGCTAAAATTCATCCCGGATATTCGTGTGTGCTCTGCTTTTCGCGAAAGCTCACACCTTGCGCCGCCAGATCAAGAGTAGTGTCATAATTAGAGCTTTATATAAGACAGTCAGTGACGTTAGGCCAGGCGTCTGCGTGCACGGCCTCGGGCTCCCGGCGTACCCGCACGCACGCTGACGCGCTTGCTCCCTCCTGGCTCATTTACACTGACCTCCTAATTCCTATAATGAATTATCTGAGGCACAGATTAGCTCTCAATTGCCCCTTCTGCTCCAGCTTAGCCTGAAGGTCAAATGACGAAAGACTCTGGCATGTAAAATCGGTCGCTGGGTGCTATACTCTTCCTCTTGTTCCACGGCCGGACTTCAATTGGATTAGTTGGGGATTAATATGGTGGCCTGTGGTCTGGCTGGAAAATAGACTCTAGTCTGGTCTGATATGATTTCAGGACAATTAAATGACATTTTCTTTGCTTTTGACGTGTTGCCATGTAGTGCATGTTTGCATGAATGAACCAATTGGTAACCTTTTGTGTGTTCGTACATGCTTTTAGCATGTCGTTGGTTTAAGTAAACTGACCAAATAGTTTAGTTTAGCTTCACTGCCAGACTTGTCGTCTGATGACTTTTGAACACATATGGTCTCCACATCACCACATGTACTTTTTGCATTGAGTCACCTCTAAAAATAAAAAGAGAGAGGGATAGGAAACACCAATTAGCCGAGTCGCTGCATATTAAGATAGCAGCCTTGGTCAAATTTGCGTCACTCCGCGGGCTGCACATGTGTTGAGTTACACATATGTATGTGAAGATCAGCAGTCAGGGTGTGCGCGTTCCAAAGTCTGGTCAGAGATTTCATACAGTGAGTTATGATGCATTATGTAATGTATGTACAGAATATAAATAAAGGGAATGCTATTGCTTAAGTCATTTTAACATACAAAAAAAACCTAAATTTAGAACAAAACCTAACATTGGCATCAGTGAAAGGACAGAGACAAATAGTTCAACAATATTTAGTGTTCATTTTATTTAATAGGGCTGATAAAATGTATGTAATGTAATCTGAAATAAAGTTTGTATAAAAAAATATTTTGGAAAAAGATCCTAAAAAGTCTAAAAATTCAAATGTTTTAAAGCAAGTACTCTATAATAATAACAGAGGCTCTATGTTGTGAGAATACCACAAGTATTGAACAAGTGATGAAGTGCTTGTCCTCACCTTCATGTCAGCGAACAACCCTGGCCTGTGGTTATTACGCAACGGTATGAACAAATGTCTCTTTATTTGGGAGCACACGAGCACGCTCTGGGACATCCCTCCTCTGGCTCTGCGGACGTTGTTTTGTTTTGGTTGAAAAGACTTTTTGATGACAGACGTAGAGTGGCAGCAAAATGCAACTACAATACATTGCCTGAGTAGCCTACAACTGCAAACATCTCTTAACTGCATGCAACCGTGATGCATTTTCTACACCGCTCCTTAGAGTCACATTTGTGGCTGTGCACGTCCTGGACTCTGGGCCTGAGGCATTTTTCAATCCAATGCATATAATCTCCTTTTATGATGTTTCAATTTAATTGAACGTAGTCGGAATGTAACTTTTTACGGTTAAAAGTGCAGTGGGTCACAATGACCTATGACATTTTATTGTTGATTCAAACGAAACAAATGTCAGTTCTATTTTTTTAAAGACCAGGGAAATGGTGACATCTAGTGGTTTAATGACGTAATTGACCCTCGTCTGCTGTGGACTCAGTTAAATTAATTCTAGCGCCAAATTGTATTGACGGCCAAAAATGTCACCATAAAAAATAAATCAATAATAATGTTGAACTCAAACACGGAAATAAAAATATATGTAAAAACAGCAAGCCAACAGAAGTCTTCTTACCGTGTTCATGACTGCGGAAGGGTTTACAGCCCGTGCTAGACTAGTGCGCCCTCTAGAGATGTGGCGACATCCACGTCACAAACCCAATTTCAAATATGCAAAATATAACAAATCGCTCGCCTGTATACATCAATTATATGTCTTGCCTTAAGTGTTTTTGTCAATTTGTTTTGTTTTGTTTTGTACTATCGATTTTTAATCCACGGAGTAGTGTGTGCCGCTGGAGAAGTGACGTGTGTTTAGCGGCTGGTGTGGTGACGTGTCTCTACTGCTCGTTCTTTTCTCAACGAGCTGCTGGATGGAGCCACACTGACTCAAGGCAACACGACAACTAGTAGCACTAACTTAGCTGGAGTCGACCCGAGGATACCATGGGAAGTAAGTATGGATTCTTGCAATATCCCCAAAATATCGGTTGTCGTTCGTAGTGTACGATTAGCTGCGGTTATTGTAGTGAGCGGTGCCAAATCTAAAGAGGATGGTCGGCATGCTAATTGGCTAACCTGGGCTCAGTAGGTGGCAAGTTGAGCTAGCTTACGCCAGAGCTAATTGGGAAGTTTTTAACTTGCGTCTACACTATAATGTTTAATAAGTAAAACACTGCGTGATAACATCGTCGGTTTTATCTGACGTTAGAGTTTTTAAGTCATTTTGCCGCATGCTTGTTATTGAATGCTAGTTAGCCACACGCTAAAGTCTTGCAACGTTAAAATTGTATTTAATGTGAGATTGTTTTTCTTGCTTATTTCTTCGAAAAACATTTTTTTCTTACCGGCAACCTAAAAGGGATTTAATGAGAAAATTTAATGACTGTCAAACTTCCGTTGTGTGTTGCTTGGACATTACCACGTAAGCTGTTCAGGACTAGCAAACAAGGTGTTTGTTTGTTGTTGTTTCAAAATCATCGTTTATTACTTCAGCACCAATTTGAAATAAAATGCAATTCCGATCGCATCTATGACTGAACAGACAATTCACTTTTGGTTTGTGTGGCAACCGCTGGCTTAGTGATGACGTAGCATGCATAAGAAGGTCACGTAGTATCGAAACTTATTGAACACAGACGTCACCGTGGTTGTTCTAAACAAACTTTATTGCGATTCTTTTGCAGTTAAATTTTTGGAGGTCATTAAGCCGTTCTGTGCGGTCTTACCGGAAATTCAGAAACCAGAAAGAAAGGTAAGCTTGTCGTACCTATGTTGCATGTATGATCTATTATTTTTTTTTTATTAATTATTGCAATTGTTGTGAAATTTACAGATTCAGTTTAGGGAAAAAGTACTATGGACAGCCATCACACTGTTCATTTTCCTGGTGTGCTGCCAGGTGAGTTTATTCATATTATAGCTTTCCATAGCCTTTATATTGTTTTTTTTTTCTTATGTTGTTTGTGACAATGTTTCCCCCCTATAAAATAGATCCCTCTCTTTGGCATCATGTCATCGGATTCGGCTGATCCCTTCTACTGGATGAGAGTCATTCTGGCTTCCAACCGAGGTGCTTGAACTAAATATGTGGTTTGACTTGTCAAAACATTGTCAACTCGTGGTAAAAACATCTACCTTATAATTCTGCAACCAGTCCATATTATACACCATCTCTCACGTCAAAGTCAGCTAGCATAGTTTCACCACGGCACTAATGAGAAAAATCACTATAGAAATTGTTAAACTTTGTCATCCATTCAAGACCAGCAACTTCTTTACTTGTTATCAGTCATGACGCGTTTTCATTATCACGTGGTGGGTCAAAGGTTGTCAGTGTTAGGGTCGACTTGTGCTGACTATACTTGTATGTTCAGGTACTCTGATGGAGTTGGGCATCTCGCCCATCGTCACGTCAGGCCTCATTATGCAGCTGCTTGCCGGCGCCAAGATCATTGAGGTGGGAGACACCCCCAAGGACCGTGCTCTCTTCAATGGCGCCCAGAAATGTATGTTTTTTTCACAAGCTATTTTTCGAACTAAACTTTTCATGCATTTGCAGTCATAAATAATCCAATACGTCGTTGCAGTGTTTGGAATGATCATCACCATCGGACAGGCCATTGTATATGTCATGACTGGCATGTATGGTGACCCTTCAGAGATGGGTGCTGGAATATGCTTACTCATCATCATCCAGGTAAAAACAAAGAATCATCCTCTTGTTTGAACTCTACTTACAACAGAAAGATTTTGAGAATTTGTGGCTTGACATGCACTATGCATTTGCTGAGACCATCTGTGTTTGTTTAGCTCTTTGTTGCAGGTCTGATAGTTCTCTTGCTTGATGAGCTGCTCCAGAAAGGCTACGGTCTGGGCTCTGGTATCTCTCTTTTCATCGCCACTAACATTTGTGAGACCATTGTCTGGAAGGCCTTCAGCCCCACCACCGTCAACACTGGACGAGGTTTGGCCGCTTTTCTCCGCACGCATTGACCAGATGTCAAACGGGATGTTGATGTATGTCATCATCTCATTTGGACAGGCACTGAATTTGAGGGCGCCATTATCGCCCTCTTTCATCTGTTGGCCACTCGCACGGACAAGGTCCGCGCCCTGCGAGAAGCCTTCTACAGACAAAACCTGCCCAACCTCATGAACCTCATTGCCACGGTCTTCGTGTTCGCAGTGGTCATATACTTCCAGGTAGGCACAAAGAATGAAATTAATCTTCTTGTGAGATTAGAAACCCAGATACTTGATAAGATCAGAAAGAAACTTCATGTATATAGTAATAATTATCTTTAAATATATGTCATTGACCTCATCAGGGCTTCAGGGTGGACCTCCCGATCAAGTCAGCACGCTATCGCGGCCAATACAACACCTACCCCATCAAACTGTTCTACACCTCAAACATCCCCATCATCCTGCAGTCGGCTTTGGTCTCCAATCTCTACGTCATCTCCCAAATGTTGTCCACGCGCTTCAGTGGGAACTTCTTGGTTAACCTCCTGGGAACGTGGTCTGTAAGTGGGGAAAAATGTCTTTGACCGTCCGTGAAGGTATGCAGCAAGACGGGGCAGACCCATCTCAAATTTGATTTCTTAGGACACATCAACTGGTGGACCAGCTCGAGCCTACCCAGTAGGTGGCTTGTGCTACTACCTGTCTCCTCCGGAGTCCTTCGGTTCTGTTCTGGATGACCCGGTCCACGCTGTCATCTACATTGTCTTCATGCTTGGCTCTTGTGCCTTCTTCTCCAAGACCTGGATCGAAGTTTCAGGATCCTCTGCCAAAGATGTATGTTTTGTGGGCCTATGTGCCACTGTACATTTTATGGAGGACTTGTTTTCATGTTCTTCTTTTACTTCAGGTGGCTAAGCAGCTGAAAGAGCAGCAGATGGTGATGAGGGGACACAGAGAGACTTCCATGGTGCATGAGCTGAACAGGTAAAGATCAGCCTGAGAATCGTGCAAAATGTTTTTTCTCTTTTTGCGATTCATCATTCACACCATGTGCTCCCAGTGATTTTTTTTTTAAGTTGCAAAGTGCACCAAGGCGGAATTTTTTATCCTTATAAGTTTTGATTTGGTTGTTTGCAGGTGGTCACTCACGATAAACCTGGGTTAACTCTGTCGTGAGCAAATTGAGCCACAATTACATTTGTTTTGTTTTTTTCTCCCGTTTGCAGGTACATTCCCACTGCTGCTGCCTTTGGTGGCCTTTGTATAGGAGGCTTATCAGTCATGGCTGATTTCCTGGGAGCCATCGGTTCCGGCACAGGAATCCTCTTGGCTGTGACCATCATCTACCAGTACTTTGAGATCTTTGTGAAAGAGCAAAGCGAAGTAGGAAGCATGGGAGCACTGCTCTTTTAGAAAATGCCAAGTTGACGATATACAGCACCTCCATACTGTGTCACAATTTTACGTTCTGACCTATTGTTTTTGTTTTGGGAGGGGGGGGTCAATTTGCACAATCAGTTCATTTTGCATCTGGGATAGTTTTACACCTTTTGTCTCTCTGGCATTGCCAAGAGAGCTATTATTTTGTTTTCCCTCTGCTTTGAGCTTTTTAGTGTCTTTAGCCATTTTTTCCACCCGCAACCATCCGCGGTGGGTTCACCTGCCCACCAACTGCTTTGTCAGGTGAAGAATCCCGAAACACACACGAGTGTGTGGTGCTGTCTTAGACTCACCTTGGTCGTTTTTCCACTAAGAACACTACGACATAAATTTCAAGCATTTGGATGTGTTAAGGAAAGCCATGTTAGCAATCATGCTAAGTGTTCATGGGGATTTATTAGCGGGATGTGAAGAGTATGAACAAAATGTATTTTCTGTTATCTTGGCAAGTTGCCAACATTTACTTTTACGTATGTTTATTTTCTCTATGGTGGACTGTTCATATTCACTCTGGTCATATGTAGGACACGGTATGTTTGTCCTATATCACTGGCTGGTAGTGATAGTCTGCACTGTCTTGCTCTGTAATTCCCAGACTGAATCACTGCACAAAACTGCCCGAATGGTCAGTAAGAGGGTGGGTTTAATATGGATGCAAAGGGGGGTTCATTTTGGTTTTTACTCTTACGTACCGGACATAATTGTGTTATTAAAAAATATTTTTTTTCCAACAATTGGAAATTCTTTGCTTTCATTGAAAGTTTTTCTCATGTCAGTTTTTTGCAATCGTCTTGTTTTAAAGGACAAAGAAATCGACTAGTAATCAACAAATAAATTCATTCGTAATAGTATGAATCATTAATTAGTCAAATCAGTAGCGGTTTTTGGCACGGGCGGCTGACGGGTTGGCATTTTCTTATGTCACGTCGTGCCCCCCCCCCCCCCAAAAAAAAAATGGTGTTCATGTCCAAGAGTCCTTGAGCAATACACTCAAGTTAATTTTTATTCTCTGGCAGGGCCTGGCAGCACACCAAGTGTAGCAAATTTGAACAGGTCACCCCTCCCCAAGCAAAGTTACAGGGAGTACTATTTCTAACAGCATCCCTATTAGAATAAGTCAACCCGTGTTAATAAGTACCCCCTCCCTGCCAAACGAGGGCCAACCTACGTGACGTCATCATACTGCGCCGCCGTTCAAGCAGTTTAGGTCAAGAAGTTGAGAGCTGTGGCAGCGGCGCAGGCTATCAGTCAGACCCGATTATCAGATGAAATCCTCTCCTTTGTGGAGTCTTTTGTCTCGGGCTGGCTATCTTTCACCTCAGCGGTCGAGGTTGGACGGACGTAAAGAGTGGCCGATATGTCGTACTGCAGGCAAGAAGGTAAAGATGTTGACCGTTCATTCATTTGAGCGCGTGTCTGTGCAATGTCACCGTGGTGCTACCATGCTAAGCTAACTTTCTACTGCCCCCTGACATGTCTTACTGATTCGCTTAAGCGTCTCGTGGATTTATAGTGGATTTATCGTTTTGTTGTTCACAGTACACGCCTGCTTTCATTTGACAAAATTGCTACTGTGTTATGTTCAATTGTTAAATCTATTATCTGCATCCTTAGTCGTGACACAACTGCTCGTAGCTTTAACTTCATTGTTTGTTTTCAGGTAAAGATCGCATTATCTTTGTGACCAAGGAGGACCATGAGGCCCCCAGCAATGCCGAGCTGATTGCAGAAGATCCACATGATCCTTATGAGGAACAAGGTTCGTAATTTTATATGTAAGAAACTCTATAGATTTTCTGTTACACCACAGGGTCACTTCCTGTCTGTGTAAACATATCTTTATTTGCATAAACAGTCCAGTCACTTATTGGTAGTTTCATGGAATCCTGAATGTGCCTACATTTATGAAACGCATGAAACAACCCACCGTGACTTCTCCTCCATTGATATTAAATAAGCTTCACATCTAAGATGTTCCTGTGGTTTTGGGTGTCTGTAGGTCTCATTCTGCCTGATGGTGCCATCAATTGGAACTGCCCGTGCTTGGGCGGCATGGCCAGCGGACCTTGCGGCGCTCAATTCAAGGAGGCCTTCTCTTGCTTCCACTACAGTAAGGAGGAGGTGAAGGGCTTCGAGTGCATCGACCACTTCCGTAACATGCAAGAGTGCATGCAGAGGTACCCTGAGCTCTATCCTCAGGAGGAAGACAAAGAAAGTTCCAACCAGCCGGAGGCAAATTCTGCTTCCGACTCCACTGAGGGCACCGCCTTATCGTCACAAACTGACTCTGTTCCATTAAACTCACCAACAGACAGCCAGACTACCAGCTAAAATCATCCCTCAATCCACAGGCTCTTAAAGCTCAGTGTGCAAAACACTGTGTGGCACTTGATGCCCTCTAGTCATTAGAACCACTGAAGAAGGCCTGCCACTACTGTGGAGGCTTTCATGGGCAGCACCAGAAAATGACTTGAAGTGGAAATAGAAGTATATATATATATATGGTATTGTGGTGGTAAAAATGCATAACCATTCCTGGAAGGTCCCGTGGAAAAAAGAAGAAAAAAAACAATGCGCATTTCCATTTCCAAACTTTCAAAGTGAGCTTACTTGTAAATTGGACTACCATTCTGTGCATTACAACACAAATCACCACAGCTCTCAGAACCGCTTCTATACTGCCTTACATGCCATTCATAGGCAAATACAAATTCTGTATTTGTCAAACATACAAGTTTGTTTCTTCCCCTTGTGTAATGTAAACAATCTAAATGATTTAAATTGATATTTCCAGCCCCCTTTGTGATTTGTGTGATAATGTTTGATCAGATAATTTAAAACTATTTCCCTTGCTTAGTTGCTGCCAGGTCACCAGTTGACAGATTTCTAGAAAATGTTACATTAATTAATTATTGGTTTGAGGGTTTTTTTTTTTTCATCTGAAACAACAACAAAAAAGATCTGGTTAACGTTATCGGCAGCCTTGATTTTTTTTTTTTTTTTTTTTTGTCTTTGTATAATGTATACAATAACTTTTGAAACCACTACATTTTAGTTTTTGTCCGTCCACGGACCACGCTCCGAGACTGACCCAGGATCCTTTTGGCAAGGACGTAAGAACAGACATAAATGTCAGTTGAGAAATGGCTGAGGATAATGGATGCCAATAATGTTGGGCAGAACCCTTTAAACACAAACATCCGAGGAACCGTGATTTGTGACGGGACATTACATCATGCCAATGGATTTTTTCTCCTTTGAGGTTTTGTCAAAACAAAAGGAGACTTTATTAAAAGCCAGACATTTATACATTCAGGGTCGCCTTCTGTAACTGTGCGTTGAACAACCGTGACTCAAATTTACATCCATTGTCATGAATAAAATTGTGGTAATGGAAGAATATTATGACTTCTTTTCTCTCTTTCAATTTTGTCTTCTCCTTCCTTGCTTGCTCAGCCTTGCATTTTTTTTTTACTGCTTTCGTGTTGGTGAACTTGTCTCTATTCATTCCCATTCTTTTTAACTGACTTTCTGAACGGAGCCATCATGGGCATCCACGTCGTAGGCCCTCGGTAACGAGAAGACCCAACCTGGGGGTCCAGGGGACCACCGCACTCTGCGTCGTGACCAGCAAACGGCCTGTGACAGATTCCTCCGGGCCTGCCAACAGGTACTCTATACCTGCGGACAAAACATTTACTTCTAACTTTTCTGTGATGTGCTAGAAGTGCACATGTACTTACCTGGGTTTAGGATAGGGCAGGTGCATCCACGGCTGGTCCAGGACACAGGAAAGATGCTGGCTGTTCCCGAGCTCAGAGCCATCAGACCTGATCGTAGGACCTTGCGCACTTTGACCCGCACTTCTGCATGGCTGCCTTTGTCATGAGCTGACACCACAATCGCTTTCATCGCTGTCGGGATTGACACCAGTCCACGGTATGTACTCGGATTACATTAGTCACAATAGAGGCTTAGAAGTCAAATCTTCTTACCATAGTCATGTTTAATTTTGCAGAGGTCAGACACTCTTTTTAGCTTCTTCTCCTTACAGCTACATTTACCTGTGTGCACACACACACACAGACACCTGGTAGAGCAACAATGACTGCTGCAGTTTCATTTTTTTAATTAATTAATTAATCAATTTATTTATGTATTTATTTATTCAAATCATGAAGGTACTGCATGGATTTTGCATATGACACAAAAACTTCCAATTGAACACACCTGAGGAGTGCAGCACAGAGACTGCCTGCTCTTTTGGCCACTGTGCCTCTTCGTCCATAAACAATGGAGAATCCAACGCAGGGATTTTTCCACCGATGGGTATGTTGAACAGCTGATCATTAGAATGGCTACAACAGCCAAGCAGGAATTAGAATGTCATCTCCTTGGTGATTTTGTAAATGACTAGAAACAAAGTGTAGAGCGCTCACCTGTCCAGACACTTCCCATTGGTGGGATTGCAGCTGTTGGGACACGAGCAGGCTTTGCACCCTTCACTTCCAAAGCCCCAATAGCCGGGCATGCAATGAGTACAGCTTGTGCCCCCGACGCCCGTTTTGCATTTGCACTGCCCGCTGCGAGGGTGGCACCAGGTTTCCTCAGCTCCAGAATGTGGAGACAAGGAGCCTTGGTGGTCACACCAGCATCCTGAAAGACAAAACACATTTCCTCTTTCTGTCTCTCGCTCAATAATGATTGAGCTACACTCACTCACGTTGACAAGTGTGTGGTGAGTTGATAGGCAGGTTTGGGTGACGGCGGTAGCCATGACGACAGCGCTGGCACCTGCGTCCAAATGTGTTGTGTCTGCAGCCGTCGCAGACCCCGCCGCTCAGGCCACCGGTGGAGAGCCACGCTCGCCGGGAGAAGTGGCAGCTGTCTGCGTGGTCGTGACACTCGCATTCTGATGACAGTTGGAGAGGAGAAAGAGCATTGAGTTGTCATGAGGGGATCACGAGTTGTTGGATGACTTTCGTATCACCTTCCGCTTACTCTGGCAGTGATTTGCCTCGGCGCTGCTCCCGTTGGCGGGTTTCCAGGGACGGTCGTTGTAGAGCGGCGCACACTTTTCGCAGTGTAAGCCGGCTGTGTGGTGAGTACACACACAGCGGCCGGACACCTGCAAGGTTCATCTTTTATTACGTAACAATACAACTAAATAATTGGTTAAAATACTGAAAAAAATATTTTACAATCCATTGTTTGTGCAAAATATTATATATATAAAAGTACACACGCAGCGACCGGAACCTGCAAGGTTCATCTTTTATTACTTAACAATACAACTAAATAATTTAATATAATATAAAATATTGAAAAGAATATTTTACAATCCATTTTTTGTGCAAAATATTTTTTTATCTGGTTATTCGATTAATCGGTGGAGTAATCGATAGAATAATCTATTCTAAAAATATTTGCTAGTGACAGCCCAAATGTTTATTTAACACTGCCATCTAGCTTAAAAGTTAGAAAAAAAAACACACTCACCATGGTACTATGCAGTTTTGTGTTTTGACGTTTACGTCGTGCCTCACAATGCTCAGCATGTCCGTGGCACAGGCACGTCCCTTGGGCCAGCAAATTATAAACAGCATAAGGAGCGGGCGTTGGCTGTGTTTGTTGGTTTGAGCTCCACTGAAGAGGACAAATCTGAGGTTTCAGCAGTCTGATACGCAGATTGGTGAGGGTCATGCGGGTGAGCGCTTCCGGACTGTAGGGGTCAAGTAGTTTTGCGTTGTTTGGGTCGAGTATCCGTAGTATCACCTCGGAAGAGACAGTTCATGATTTCAAATGTGACTGCCGGTGTGTGGAAAAAGATGATCATGACACCTCTTACCTCCCCACCGCTGCAGGGTGCTGCGCTGCTGTAGCGGGATGTACACAAAGAGCCGGGCCGATTAAAATCATCGGGCAAACCAAACTCCACGCTACAATTGTCTGCAAAGACCTTCAGAACATCCCAGGATTTTCCAAAGTCAATCGATCGCTCGATCATCATGGCAGCGGGCCGCGGCGACCGGAACGACAAAACCACGTGGGACAGGCAGAAGTGTGTTTCCAGGTCCAGACGGATTTCCTCCGGCATCCCCTGCGTGTTGGCCTCCGCGCTTGATTCCCAAAAGGTATTTGGATGCAAGAAAGGATCATCTGTCATATGACTCGCTGGGTGGGGACAAGGGCTTTGGTCACGGGAGGTGTTCCCGCAGCTCCCTGAGAGGGTGATGAGAGCTCTGCCTGTGGCCAGGTTCCTGACGGGTGGACCGCAGGCGTGCTGTGCACATCTGGAAACTGAAACACAAATCAGTGCGGTTTTGCGATGCTTTATGATTAACCAAGGCACACCAAAGATACAAAAGCTAGATTTAATTGTTTAACAATTCATTTGATTCTCTCTTAGTTCATGTTACACACAACCCCTGGCTTTCTCCAAATACACACTCGGACTACCTTTCATAACATCCATTACCTTTACCAGATGTATCGTGAAAATGTCACCTGTAACTGAAGAACCTTTCCATTCAAAGAAGAAAAAGCCTTCTAACATTGGGAAAAATAAGAATGTAGTTAGTGTTTCTGATAGTTAAGATGTTATGCCTGATGACTCACTTTTTTATACACTTTACAAAATGCGCCACCCGTAAATAAAACCAAGAGCTCACCTGCTCCACTTTGCGCCAAACCCGCAAACATCCAAATGAGCAACAGCAGCCGATGTTCACCTTTCCCAAACATTCTAAACGTTCTGTCTCGTCTTCACTTATTTACAACCTCCATGCCAAAAACCTTCTGGAGGATACGGACGGCACCAATATGACGATGAACGCAAAATAGCATCTTAAACTGGACGTAGCAGCGACAACGTATGTTTCTAATCTGATTTTGGACGGGTAAAATCCTCAGACACCAATTTAAAAATAGACATTGCAATTATAATCCTGCCCGAAGTCCCGTATGAGCATTAAATTAATTCCATTTTGTCCGGATGAAGTCATAAATCCTTCCACGGGAAGAAACCAAACTGAATACATATGTCGCAGTTGAGTGGCAAACATTGGTTATTTCCTCCAGTCAGGTTCAAAGTTGCTCTCGAGTGCAGCGCGCGCTCTATTTATCCATGCAAACCACCCACAAGAAAGTCTCCCCACACATGCGCGCACCGTGGGAAGGGGAAGGAAAAAAAATGTCGACGTGTTATTCTGCTCTGCATTACTCCTACCTGCCAGTTATTTTCCAAAGTAACGAGCTCAGCTGCATCTGCTTCTCTTGTTTTCGATCTGCACTAACTCTAATTTACGCGTCCCTTTGAAGCGTGATGTGGGGAAACCCGAGACGAGGATAAAAAAGAAACCACAATTATCTGACAAATTAAAGTGGCTAAAATAATATAATCATAAATATGGTTGACATCAAAACAATATGAAACCTGGAGAAGGAGCTGAAGCGTCGAGTTTCCATTTGGCTGGAATTCTATACACATTTTAATTGAAAACTATTCTGTCTATTGTCATACTTAGTTAATCACCATATAATTAGAGACGAACGACCTGCTCCGATTTTCCCGTGTCCAATAAAAAAACAAAAAAAGTTCGCCTCACTCACTAACCTCACGTGAAAGGCCTTGAAGGTTGCAAAAAGGCAACGCAGCCTTTCAGTCAATAATGGTTGCACAGTGTTATGTTGTTATGATTATGATTTGCCATAACTGGGTATCCTCTCACTAGGCTGAATGCAAAACTTTATTTCTTTCTTGCACGTTCTCCATAGAAATTGAACAAATGAGAGGAAAAATCTAATGCAGTTGTTTGAAGTTCTGGACCACTTGTTGTGGTTTAAGTGTGCCCCTCATCTGGGACATGGTAGTGATTATTGAAGGTCCTTCTGAACTCATTACCGGTGTCTTTAATGGACTGCACAGGGTCCATCTGTGATCCCGCCAACTCATGACGCCAACTTCAATGCTGAGCCAAAGAACGAGCTCCCTGCTAAAGCCATCAAGAATGCATGCAGGCAGCTGAATGTGCTGCTGTGCCGAGTCCAGTGTGTTAACATTATTTCAGTGGCTTTCATCTTTAAAAGTGACACCATTGACACTGACCATGCTCAGTGCAGGCACCCCTTTCAAGCGCTCTAACTATTGGTTGATTAAAGGCGCAGCAGCAATTCGAATTAAGTGGCAGTTGTGCATGACGTTGACTTAATTGTGCAAAGAGTTTCACAAGGCCTCACTAATAATACTAGGAAAAGGCTCAGCTTTGGGTTCTTGTTGGTGCAGCCTGACGGTAAGTAAGTGGGGAATGTTATTGTGTCCTGTTTGCCAAGATCTGATCCTTGTGAGAAGCTCATCTTGGCAACACATATTATACATTTGGATTGCTATTCCTTTCCTCTCTTGTTAAAATGGCTAATTAAAGCTCTAATGCTCTGTTTAGTTTTTATTCTGTTACATTTATAGTACAATTAGGGCTGCAAGCTACGTTTGTAGAGTTGGCTTACCACCATTGTCATCTTTGTAGCAGCTTTAGGCTCCAAAGAAAGCTGCAGCACTGCCAAGTGAATGTTTGAAGTCAAACCACCTTGTCGTTAAATGAGGTCATTGTTTTGAGAATCACCCCAGAAACAGAATTTCACTATCCATGACATCTGAGCTAAGCCAATCTTTGGGCATTGCTCTTCGGCTCCATTGTAAAGACTTTTTCATTTGGCCTGATGGAGCACAAGGTCACCTCAGGCTTCTTGTCATTTGGATCACCACTACCAAAGTGATGAAGTAATTTAATCACTGACTTTCCCATGCATCTTCTCTTCAGATGGTCCCCACCCAACACAGCTTTTGCCAAAACAAGCAGCATGTCCTTCATAAGGGACACGTGAGACTTCCAACTCACGAGATTGCAAGTTCACTTGTGCTTGGCTACCCAATCTCTGGCTGCTCTGATGCGTTTCGACTGAAGAGGCCAAGGGCAGGAGCTGGAGCTGGAGCTGCAGTGCATGATGTCTGTGATCGACCATGCATGGGAAACGGAGTAGGTTGTGATCCACGAGCTCACGGGTCAGTAGGAGCTGTTCTATTTATTTTGCATGCCCTCCAGTCCTCGCGCGGCGCGCTTGCGAGCTGCAGCCCACATGGCGTCACGTGATTCCGTCTCCACGACAACCGTTGTCGCGTGCAAGTTTACCTGGCACTTGCAAACTGAGATTTGTGTGAAAGTAGTCAAATGAAATGTTTTATTGCAGGCGGTGGTGAAATGAGGGATGAATGTGGAGAACCTCCTGTTTTAAGACAAGTGATCCCCAAATAGCGTCCTTTTTTTCCTACCCCGAGAGAACTGCTCATCGTCACTGCAGGTACAATTTATGTTTTTTAAGTGCAAAAATATTCTGACAACGAAAATGACCGTATTTGGTCTATAGGCAAGTTTTAAGTCACCTGTTAAATATAAGATAAAAATATGATACGGAGCTACGTAAAATTAATATAATATTGAAAATAACCAACGGGTTCATCCAACATATTTACATATACATTGTGTGCACGTACATACGTCAACAATGACAAGTGATCCCCAAATAGCGTCCTTTTTTTCCTACCCCGAGAGAACTGCTCATCGTCACTGCAGGTACAATTTATGTTTTTTAAGTGCAAAAATATTCTGACAACGAAAATGACCGTATTTGGTCTATAGGCAAGTTTTAAGTCACCTGTTAAATATAAGATAAAAATATGATACGGAGCTACGTAAAATTAATATAATATTGAAAATAACCAACGGGTTCATCCAACATATTTACATATACATTGTGTGCACGTACATACGTCAACAATGACAAAGCGCGCACAAACCAGGACGTCATCGGTGACTGCATGGGCAGTCAGGAAGATTACAAAAAAAAAAAAAAAAAAAAAGGACTCCTCGGAGCTCCGTGAGGACTACCAAGGCTGACGCCTGCAGAAAGGGCTATGAAGAATGAACAAAAGACATGGGCGTTTATGTAAAGTGTCGGATACCAATTTGGCAGATTTACTTTGTGATGCCTGCAGCCATTACCTCACTGTGTCGACACAACTTGTGAACGTCAGCAAGGCGCTCCACTTTTTAGTAGTTCTAAAATAACACCTCAAAGAAGGTATGTCACAATTATGTTGTTGAGACTTTCCCAAACTAACTCAGTCATTTGTGGCTCCTCTGCATTTATTAATTTGAATAATGCAGCTCAACGCATTTTACGCACTTGCAAACAAAAACAATTTTAAGCGCACAGATATTGGGGTTTTGAGTGATATAAAAAATCCCAAACATTTTGTCAAAGCATTATAATTTATAATAACATACTATGATATACTCTTTTATTCTGCTCATATTCTGCTTTAGTTTATTTGAGCTCTTCAGTACAGACAAACTCATTCTTACTGACTATGTTTTTTGTCCATATCCAAGGTATTTTACCTAAGCTTAAAATGGAGAATAAACGTTTGCCTGGTTTCGAGACATTTGGGCCCCATTTTTCCCAAACAACGCCGAAAGATAAGCATCCTGCTCAAAATCACAGAAACACACTACCTCCAGTCAAAAAAGGTCCAATGACTAAACAGAAGGGTCTCTACTCGGATGTCTTCACTACTTTAAGGTTTAAGGTAAAATTACACACAGAATCTAATTACCCTTAAAACAGCTATTAAATTCTTTTTAGTGTGGTGTGCTGCATGATAATTCCTAATCTCTGTTTACTGGTTAGACTTGTGCAGAAGATGCAGACGCCCAGGAGAGGTTATCCACCTCTGACTACAGTGATTATGATGATTCAGAAGGTAAGAAGCCTTTTAGGATAAGTTTGTTCAATTAAAAAAAAAAAAAAAGTCTGGAAGGGACAGCAGGCATTAAAATTCAGTCCTAAATATTTTGTCTTGGTTAGCGGTTTTCGCCTTGACTATTTCCAGAGGTTATCACCACCTACTACGATTCGATACTCTCGTATCAATAACTATTGCTGATTTTTCACATTGATCTGAGGCTGATTAAAACATTTTTGAATTAAGGGCAAACATTTTGTTAATGAAAACTAACGGAAAAACTAAAATACAAATAAAAAAAACATTAGTGTTTATAAAATGAAATAAAAACTAAAATTATAGCTGCACAAATGAAAAACTGTTGAACTAAAGAATTCATCAAAATAATTCAATTGGTCGGTATAGAAAGCTTTTCAATGAAATGCTTCCCATTTTGTTTCTTTAGACACAAGCTCAAAGTCTCCATTTGCCAAATACAAGTTTGATGACAAGGAATACTATGGCACCTTCTCAAAGCAATTACTCACGACCTACTTCAACCGTGGTGGAGATACGCCCAAGGTCCAGATGCCCTTCAAAACGGTTCCTGGTAGAAGCCCTCGCGATTTAACCAAAGAGAGGTCTGTACTGCTCTTGTGTGGCCAAGAATTGTCCACTACTCTTCCTCCCTCATTGTGATAATATTGCAGTTACTACATTTAAATGTTAATGCTGGGAAAAAGGATGCATTTGCAACCTGTTGTAAAAATACTGCATCTTTTCCAAAGGCGGCGAAGAGAATATTTGAAGATTGATTTTGAGAGGCTCCTGACAGAAAAAAAAATTGATTCCAATGTTCTCATGCCGCGTCCTTTGGATAATAATGACGAACAGCTAACCATGTCTTGCTATCTTCCGCTTGAGGTGAGTTTGGTAGAGTAATTCACGACATGATGGGGTCTTGAAGTTTTTGGCATCTACTTTCAAAAATTTCCTGGCAGATATTTGACAATGTGGAGTTTGACTGCCGTACTGCAGAAGACTGGATGGTCCTGGGGAAAATTGAAGGATCACCGTTTAAGAAACCAATTCCGGCAAAAGCGTTATTGCCCTCAGACGACAGAGTGTCGTTTGGTAAGTTGTGTGCAAAAGTTTTTTTTTAAAAAAATGCATGGGAATGGAAAATCAGGAGGATTTTAACAGCTAATTTCATCTCATCAGACCATCGCCAAGATCCCTCATTATTCCACTACAGCTGGCATTTAGTAGGAGTGCTTGACTACAATAAGGAGAAATGTCAGTACTTGGTTGAAAAGGTTTTCCCAAACAGCAACCTAAAAGAATCACAACACAATTGCCCTGGTAATTTCATTTGCTCATGTACAGTGCATGCCCAACCTTGGATCTTGCCATAAGAACTATTTGCGTGTTCCCCTCACTCTTGTTCAGATGTGAACTGCTTACTAACCGGCAATAGGCACTGGATTCCCAGAATCAGGCTGCTGTTCAGTGCCGAGGACCCCCGTGTCTTTGTCGAGCGCATCCAGTTTGCCATGTACCTCCGTGCTCGCTCCGAGGCCCTCATCCTCTACCACTTGACTGTGGACTGCATGCCCATCTGGAATGAAACACCATCTATCGATCCGCAATGTCTCTACCGTATCCAAAGTCGTGCTCTCTCAGGCTCTGGCCTCAAACTGGATATGTAAGTTGTCCCTCTGTCTTTTATTTTATTTTATTTTTTACATTATATTATTTTATTATAATTATTTATTTTGTTCTACTTTATTTTTCAGTGTTAAAACATGTATAGAGGGACTTTAGGGATTTAATTTTATTATCTATATTTTATTATTTATATTATATTACTTTATTGTAATTATTTATTTTGTTTTATTTTATTTTTCAGTGTTAAAGAATGTATAGAAGGACTTGCCAAGGAGGTGAAGCTGGAATATGACCGTACTATGAATCGCTTCATCTTGGATAAAAGCGTGACAAGCCACCCACACGAGTTTTCGCACATTGTGGTGCCGCAGAAGGAACCGGAACGCGTGCCACTGAAAGGTACAAGTGGCGTTTGTATATTTGAGTCAAATCTGGGTTTGTTTTGAGTCTCACCACTCAACCTATTTTTCCTTGTTCAGGGTGTGTGACAGTTCCTGCCTTCGACTATAAGAAGAACCGAGCTGCTTTCCTTGCAAAGTCCATGCTAACAGAACCCAAAGTAATCTATACATTATCAGAAATCCGGTCCGAGTGCAACAAACTCTCAACAATGAAACTATTCAATGTCTCCTTAACCAAACCTATGCGACTGGACGAGTTTGAAGCTAACCAGACCCAAATGCAAACTCAGGTAATTTAATTGTCAACAAGAATGTAAGACACAAACTATTTGCGATGATGTTGAAATGATCTTTCAGATAAGCTTGTTTCTCCGAGAGGCATGGATGCTCACTGTGACTTACAGTCTCCGACACAACCTTGAAACAATTGGCAAAGGCGCGTACAACATGAACGAGACTCACTGGGGTATGCACAAAGTTTCCAAGCTGAACAAACTGTTGGCTGTGGTGCACTACAACCTGCAGGACACTCTGCGCAACCTTGTGGAGGACTCGCTTCTCTGCCTGAGCAAGTTGATTTTGGATGCATGCTGCAGTGTGCTCACATGCCCCGATGAATTGGTGTGGGGCGATGATTACATCACCAGCCCCTACAAGTAAGGAAGTGTAAACATTCTCGAGAACTTACGCTGGAAACCAACTTCAAATCTACAAGAAATTAGTAGGCCTACTTACGTTGTTTTATAGGGTAAGATGTGTTGTAAGCTCAACTAAGACATGACCACCATCTACTGGTGATTGGTGATATTACATCTTAAAACTACACTGCATATTCTCAGTTCCCTTGATCCAGGATTATTTTTCTTTTTACCCATCCCTGCTCTAGTGGGTTACTCACTCGAGTTAAAAAATGGCTGCATGATGGAAAATGGTTTTTTTTTCCAGTATCATTAATACTAAATTTCAATTTAACAGATTTATGTGATTCACATTTGAGTTTCCATTTCTTTGCAGGCCAAAGAACAAGCCTCTGTTCCTAGTGGATTTAATTTTGAATGAGACGGGTGTACATTATAGTACATCTCTGGAGAATTTTGAGGAAACTATTATAAACCTGTTCAACGAGGGCATTCTGGTCACACACAATATACCGATGCTCGATAAGGTAAAGCCGAATATCATTTCACTGCAACTAAAACACAGTATGGATGGAAATACTGCTTGTGATCGGATTTAAAATGTTTTATTTTGTATTGACTTGAGTTTTGTGTCCATGCCAGTTTTTAATGAAGAAGCTGTTATTCGGTGACGAGCCTGTGCTGGAGTCGGTGCACCTTTGTGAACCAAAAGTATCGCAGTTGAGAGAAAAGATCTGCACGGCTCTCAAGAAAGCCGTCATACCCCTCAAGGCCTACGCTGCAGAGTACACCAAATACATCGAGCTGTACTGCTTAAACATGGAAGAGCACTTTCTGTAATTGTGTTTTTTTTGTGTCAATACCAAAATTACAAATAGTTTTCACTTTTAAAAAAAATACAGATATTTCTATAAATTTTTATTATCATTCATCTTTTTAAAATTTGAACAGTTCTTACTAGTCTCTGATTTAAAAACTTATTCATCAGTTTATTGTGTAACCAATACTGTATGTTTTATGAAACGTTCAAACATTTATTTGGGTTGACAGTCATAATGGCCCTCCGAAGGAAACTATGACTACGATGCGGCCCGCAACAAAAATGAATTTGACAACCCTGCTGTAGAAGACTTTGACCACACCCCCATCGGGTTATTAATCAGACCTCCACTGTCTTTGCAGACCCATTGGTGAGGATGATAAGCCATCCAAGGTAGTGAAGGTAGAAGTGGAGCAGCATCTCAACGACAAGGAAACGCTCCAAAGCTCCTTGCCGTCCTCCATCATCATCGGCGCATTTATCGTACACGTCGAGGGAGTACGTCAGACGCTCATCAACAAAAAAAAGGCTTTAGCCATCGCTACATTGGAGCACCATGCCGACAAGCTAAGAAAGCAGATGGATGATGTAAGTCATTTGTCTGAAAGGATTGCTTTTTGTAAATTCACGTTACGTCTTTTCGCGTGTCCAGGAATGCGATGAGTTCTGCACGGTCGGTCACACGCTAGGCGAGCGTCCCAATTCCATTGAGGACCTGACGGAGAAGAGGGACTGGATGAAACAAATCCCCAGCCAGCTCAAGAGTTGCAAGGTGCCGATCAGGTTGACTATTCGTGCCATCTATCCCGTAAACATATCCATATACCAGAATCTTCTTTTTCCTCAGGAACGTGTTGCGAAAATTTTAGCAGAGTATGAACTATTTGATGAGTTTAACTACCCTTTATCAAATGAGGATTTTACGAAAAAGTAAGTATGTTGTCTTTTTTTTTTTTTAACTAATGCACACAGGCCACAACATAGGGCTCACATTTTCAATCCAAGATATTATTTTTTTACCTTCAATTTATTTCCCAGGTGGCGAGCTATTGAGTGGCCCCAAAAGATTCTCAGCCAGATCGATGACGTCACCGCCAATCTTGTTCAAGAAGAAGAGCGCTTCCAGAAGATTCAGATCGCCGACCAGGACATCTTTGAGCAGCGCATTGAAACTGTTGAGGTCTGCTCACTTGTTTCACATCCAAAACAGTTGCCAATGTTGTCTTTTTTTTTTTTTTTGCTTTGTTTGTTGTAATGACGTTAAAGTCACCTGTCTTCACAGATGATGGTTGGAAAATTCATAGGTTACGCAGATGTTGATCATGCGACTGAGCTGGCCAACGATGTGAGGCGTACCAGCAAGGAGCTCAAAGAGTGCCAGGCTTTGGCGCAAACTTACAACACCAGAGAACGCCTCTTTGGTACTCCCGTCACAAATGTGAGTATAGAAACATACAAAATGCCAAACTGACGAGTCAGCACACTTTCCATCATCCATTTTGTGTCACTTGTGCCAGTATGATCGTCTGCACAAAATGGCAAAGCAGTTCCAGCCGTTCTATGACTTGTGGACCACCACTTTCGATTGGACCAACCGGGTCGAGAGCTGGCTCAACGATCCGCTGACCTCCATTGACCCTGAGCTACTTGAGCGCAATGTTGCAGGAGCCTTTGATACCATGAATAAATGTATCAAACAGTTTAAGGACAAACCCGGTGCGTAACCTCGATGACCATTCCCACCAGATCAAGTGCGGTTGTCTCTGACCTCATTTCATTTTCATGTATTAACTTGTTTTCTCTTTCCAACCCCTATTCTAGATTGCAAGACGGTGGCGGAGTTAATCCGTGCCAAAATTGAGGAATTCCGTCCTTATGTTCCACTGATTCAGGGTCTGAGAAACCCAGGGATGAGACTGCACCATTGGGAGTCACTTTCAGATACCATCGGGATAAAAGTTGTACCCCAAGCTAAACTTACCTTGTCCCGCTGTTTGGAAATCGGTCTCCAGAACCACATGGATGTCATTGCGCAAGTGGCTGAGACAGCCGGGAAAGAGTACACCATTGAACAGGTAATTTCAAAGTTTACCAGATTGCCTGCCGGGTTGTTCACATTTTTTAGAGAGTAAACTATATCCATGTGTTTCCTCATCTAGGCCCTGAATAAGATGAAATTAGAGTGGTCAGAAATTCTCTTTGAACTGATGGCCTACAAGGATACGGGCACTTACATCATGAAGAGTCCCGATGAAGCCTTGCAGTTGCTAGATGACCATATTGTCATGACACAAAGCATGTCCTTCTCCCCCTATAAGAAGGCATTTGAAGCCGATATCAACAAGTGGGAGGGCAAACTCAGAACAACTCAAGTAAGTAAACACATGTTGGGCCCAAGTGATGGTTTGGTCAATCAATATTTGACTACTGACGTGCTGCTGCCCTCTTGTGGTGCTTGCAGGATGTGTTGGAGGAGTGGCTGTTATGTCAGGGTTCTTGGCTCTACTTGGAGCCCATCTTCAGCTCGGACGATATCAATGAGCAACTACCCGAGGAGGGAAAGAGATACCAACAAATGGAAGAAATATGGAAGAGAATAATGAAAGGTGCTTTTGATAACCCAAAGGTCAGTCGGAATGGAAACAAGGAGACATTGGGACTAGTATAGAACTCATTATAAAACATACTACTATTAATAATTTGTTCTTATTCATCTACAGATAATTGAATTTTGCCCTGGTCCTCACTTGCTAGACAAGCTGAAAAAATGCAATGTTCTTTTAGAACTTGTGCAAAAAGGTCTCAGCGAATATTTGGAGATAAAACGAAATGCCTTCCCCAGGTAAACCCTCTCAAAGTGTGGCCAAATTCAGAAAATATGAAACCCAATGACCGCCTCATTAAAATTAAGTGGTCTAGGAAATTGATATAATTGTGAAAAAAAGAGATTATTTATTACTCAATGACTTTTAATTATTTGCTTCTTGGCTTGTGTCCAAGATGATTATTTAAAAAAAAAAAAAACACTTCTCCATAAACACTGCTCCAAAAACATTCAAGTAAATATTTTTGTGTTTGTAGGTTCTACTTTCTGTCGGATGATGAGCTTCTGGAGATTCTGTCTCAGACCAAAGATGCCACAGCTGTACAGCCGCACTTGCGCAAATGCTTTGAGAATATTGCACGGGTTGGTTTTTTTTTTTTTTAACAAAGGTTTAAAATTTCCTCTAATGACTTCAAACGCATTTGAGACCTTTACTCTGTTGCTCCTCAGCTTAAATTCCAGGAGGATCTACTCATCACACATATGTACTCTGGAGAAGGAGAGGAGGTGCAGCTATCTGTGACCGTTATGCCTTCTGGGAATGTGGAGGACTGGCTGAGGCTGGTGGAAAGATCCATGACAGCCACAGTCAGAGATTACGTTGACCGTTCCCTCAAAGTTTACCCTGAGGTCTGTGAGTTTACTGCAAATTTATTCTCGTTCCCAATATTCATCGCGCTGTCTCGGAATTTCAGCAACCTCGCGAAGACTGGGTTTTATCATGGCCCGGCCAAGTGGTGATAGCTGGTTGTCAGGTCTACTGGACCGCCGAGGTGTCGGAGGCTTTGGAGCAGGGGGACTTGGCCGACCGTCTTTTTCCTCAACTGCAGAAACAGGTGCCCAACTGTTCTAAATGTGGGACGCACACGTCAGAGCACGTGTTTCCATTTTCTTTTCTCGCAGCTGGGTAACCTGGTGCAACTGGTGAGAAGTGGTGTATCCAAAATGCAACGAGCTGTGCTCTCCGCCCTCATCGTCATTGAGGTGCACGCTAAAGACGTAGCAGCCAAACTTGTGGATCTGGCGGTGTCGAGCGTCAACGACTTTGAGTGGATTAGTCAGCTCAGGTTTAAGTCGCTCCATGTAAGTCCGCTGCCCTAAATGATGTCATGATATTTATCTTTGCATACTTTGTAGATATTACTGGGCCAGAGAAGATTTGTACATCCGAGCAGTAAATGCGGAATTTTTGTATGGATATGAGTACCTTGGAAACTCTGGACGACTGGTCATCACCCCACTCACAGACAAGTACGCGTTTTACGAATGAGCATCTTTTTTTTTTTTTGTAGTGCCAAATCACCAAAACATTGATTGACGTTGAGCACGTGTCACAAAGGCCAAGACCATCCTCATTCATTTTTCTGCTTCTCTCAGGTGCTACCTCACCCTGACAGGTGCCCTTCACCTCAAGTTTGGAGGAGCTCCTGCAGGTCCAGCAGGCACAGGAAAAACAGAAACCACTAAAGATCTGGGAAAAGCTCTTGCTATCCAGACAGTCGTTTTCAATTGTTCTGACCAGCTGGATTTTATGGCAATGGGCAAGTTCCTCAAAGGCTTGGCTAGGTAGCTATTGATACCTCCATTCTTTTACACAAACATGTATGAGGTGTCAGAAAACTTCCAGGACTGGCTCAGCTTTGAAAATACGTTTTATTTGCAGCTCTGGTGCCTGGGCATGCTTTGATGAGTTTAATCGTATTGATGTGGAGGTGTTGTCTGTGGTGGCGCAACAGATCACTACCATCCAAAAGGCTCAACAACAAAGGGTGATTGTATTTTATTGAAATATTATTAGAGGTATTGATCTCCTTAAATCGATTTGTAAAATACCGATAGGCTTTTTAGAAAAAAACGTTCAAGTTTTGGTGGCATGATATAATTTCCTCACATAAATTGTGAGTCTTGTGTGCCATCAACAAATAATTGCAAATGTTTTTACCCAAAAAAATTTAGGCAGAGAGGTTTGTTTTCGAAGGTTCCGAGATCCCTCTTGTCCCCTCTTGTGCCGTATTCATCACCATGAATCCTGGTTATGCTGGCCGCACAGAGTTACCTGACAATCTCAAGGTTCAAATTTCAAGTTGCCTTTCAAATTTTTGCAGAACAAATTTAACGATTTGCTTCCACAGGCTTTGTTTCGTCCCGTGGCCATGATGGTCCCTAACTTTGCCATGATAGCTGAGATCTCACTCTACTCTTTTGGCTTCAGTGATGCCAAAGTCCTCTCTCAGAAAATCACCAGTACATTCACGCTGTCTTCAGAACAACTTAGCTCTCAGGTGAACTTTACTGGCTTTTAATATTTTAGCTTACACAAATTTAGTTACAGTTTTCTGCGGTGCAATTCATAAAAGCAAATATATTTAAATTCAGCCATGTCAGAGCATTATTGTACATGAAATTTACAATAATGAGCAAGTTGCTTCTATTTTCAGGATCACTACGATTTTGGGATGAGATCTGTGAAGTCTGTAATCTCAGCTGCAGGAAATCTAAAACGAGAGAATCCCAATATGAATGAGGTTTGGCCGTTTTATTTTATTCTCTGTAAAAAGAAGAGTGCGTTAGTACCTTCTCGCTAACAATGCTGCCAACTCACAGGAGTTGATCTGCCTGAGGGCCATCAAAGATGTCAACGTGCCGAAATTTTTACGGGATGACCTGAAGCTCTTCAACGGCATCGTGTCCGACCTTTTCCCAAAGACAAAACAGGAGCCGATCGACTACGGCACGCTTGAGGAATCTATGCGGAATATATGTATGAAGATGAACCTCAAAGATGTCGATGGTTAGTTTTCCGGCTGACTTGGATGTTGTCATGTGACCTGGTGTGTGTTGACGGTTGTCATTTGTGGTTACAGAATACATTGGGAAGTGTATTCAACTGTATGAGACCACTGTAGTCAGACATGGATTAATGTTAGTGGGACCTTCCGGATCAGGTAAAACCAAGGTGAGTCTTTTTATGTCCATTGTGTGTCTTTTATTATTTTTTAGTCAGGGAAATACCGTAAATTTCGGATTATAGGCCATGACTTTTTTCGCAAATTTTGAACCCTGAATCACGAGCTTTAGCTGGTGCGGTTTATAGTCCGGTGCGGCTTATAGTCCGGAAATTACGGTAAGTGTTGTCATTGTTGCCTTTTAGTGTTATGAAGTTCTTGGAGCGGCGTTAACAGCTCTAAAGGGTCAGCCCTCTGCCACCGGTGATCAGTATGAGGCCGTTCAGACCTACGTGCTCAACCCCAAGTCGATCACGATGGGTCAACTTTACGGGGAGTATGACTTGCTCACGCACGAGTGGTAAGAAAACGGCGCGCTTGACTGCAAATGACAAGACGGTTGAGAAGTGACACTTTATCATTGTAGGACAGACGGCATCCTGTCGTCTTTAATCCGGATGGGTACGTCAGTTATGGACAATGATAAAAAATGGTACATGTTCGATGGGCCGGTTGATGCCGTCTGGATCGAGAACATGAACACCGTGCTGGATGACAACAAAAAACTTTGCCTTAGCTCCGGAGAAATCATCAAGCTCACTGAGGTACGGTGGACTAGTTCTGAAAAAATAATGTTAACATAACACGGTTTGACTCTTTTCAGTGCATGACTATGATGTTTGAGGTGCAAGACTTGGCGGTGGCGTCGCCAGCGACGGTGTCTCGCTGTGGTATGATCTACCTGGAGCCCAGTATTTTGGGCCTGGTCCCTTTTACTGAGTGTTGGCTCAGGCAAGTCCCCAAAATCATGAAACCCTTCACAGAGAAACTCACTTCCTTGTTTGAGCGCTTCCTACAGGTGAGAGTGACAAGAACATAACAAGGTGCTCCAAGCGCTGTGCAGTATGTGCAATCGTTCTTTTTTCCAGGACTCAGTCAATTTTGTTCGCGCATCGGTAAAGGAGATCATCACATCGCTGGACAGCAATCTGACTTGTAGCCTTCTAAAACTTATGGACTGCTTTTTCATGCCGTTCAAGTCTTGTGAGGTTTGTATGGGGGATTGAACCTTGATATTTGAAATATATGGGGAAAAAAAATCTATTTAGTATATATTTTTGGCATTTTGGCTGTTTTGATTCATTTGGTGATGGATGGAATTGTATTATTATTATTTACTGTCGTGTGTTTGCATCACAAGTTCTTATGTGCTTAGAATGAGAAGACACCACAACGAGGTAAACTTGAGCACGTGAAGGACCTGATTGAGCCGTGGTTTATTTTCTCCCTGGTGTGGAGCGTCGGTGCCACGGGAGATGGACCCAGTCGCCAGCGCTTTAGTGTCTGGCTCAGAAATAAGATGTCGGAAGAAAAGGTCACGACTCAGTGATCCAATATTGATAAGACTGAAGATTTTGATGAATATATTTGGTATGAATCTGAAAGTATTTTTCTTTTAGATGACTTTATGTTTCCCAGAGGAAGGCCTTGTATATGACTACAGGCTTGATGATGCAGGTATAAGTCGTTGGAATGAACAAGAGGAAGAGGACAGAAAGGTAATGCCGAATAGAAAGATAAAAAAATTCGTGACTTCATGCCGTTGAACCATTCGTTGGCTCCGTCCAACAGGTGCAGTGGGTCAACTGGGTGAACGATGCGAAGGATGTTGATATCACTCCAGATACAAGTTACTCCGACATCATCGTTCCCACTGCTGATACAGTGAGAATGACGTTCCTCATGGATATGCTTTTATCTAACATGAAGCCTGTAAGTGAATCCCAAACATCCACCAATGCTTCAAAACCAAGACGGCCAAGCTTAACTTGACTTTGTTGATTACATTTGTGACCTAGTTGCTTTGTATCGGGCCTACCGGGACTGGAAAGACCCTTGCCTTATCTGACAAGCTTCTAAAGAACATGCATCAGAAATTTGTCACACACTTCCTCATGTTCTCAGCGCGAACTTCAGCTAACCAGACTCAAGATTTTATAGACAGCAAGCTGGACAAAAGGTAGGCTGAGAGGTTGTTCACATATGATTTGATAGACAACCCGGCCCAAATTCACCATCAAATTGTTGTGTTAGGCGAAAAGGTGTGTTTGCACCTCCTAAAGGCAAGTTCTTCATCTTTTTCATTGATGACCTCAACATGCCGTTGTTGGAGACTTATGGTGCTCAGCCACCTATTGAACTGCTCCGGCAGTGGATGGACCACACCGGCTGGTACGACAGGAAGATGATAGGTAAGCAGATGGGTTTATTATGTCAACTGGCTGTTGTCTTCATCATTGTTTTATTTGAAGGCGCTTTCAAGCAAATCGTGGATATCAATTTTGCCTGTGCCATGGGACCTCCGGGGGGAGGCCGGAACCCCATCACACCCCGCTTCACGCGACACTTCAGTTTTCTGTCTTTCACTGAACTGGAAGATGCCAGCATGACCAAGATTTTCTCCACCATTTTAGGCAGTTGGATGAGTGAGTTGGTTGTGCCGCACAGTTGCAAATATGGACTTGGGTTTGTTGATTATACAGAAAGTACAGTGTATAAGTCTTGGGTACTTTGAGATTTGTTGGGTCAGCAAAAAATACATCCAAAGGGTTTAATTAAACACATTCTAACAGGGTTATTATCATTATTAATAGTAATCATAATTTTATTTTATTATTGATAATAATTCATAATAATAATAATGTCTGCTTTTACTATGTCAGTTTGACCTCTAGGTCATTAAAACTCCAAAACGTTTGTTGGCCCAAGACTTTTCCACAGTAACGCCTTTGTAAACAAGATCAGACGTTTTCTGATTCAATGTTTGTTCTTTTCAGATGGAAAAATGAGTAAGAAGAATCCAGGCAGTAAGTCAATGACGCCGCAAGTGCTTCGTACTTGACCCATACTGTAGCTGTCTTCTGATTTAATACACTTGAAGACAACCCCCCACAAATTTCTTTAGCGTATCAAGAGTATGAAAAAGATTAGCCCTTGAATGTCACCTTTTTTCTTTCCCACCAGGAACAGTGCCAGAAATCATCCCACTGAACAATGCAATCGTCAGCGTCACTATCCGCGTGTACGCAACTATTTGCTCTCAGCTTCTCCCAACCCCTACAAAGTCTCACTACACGTTCAACCTCAGAGACCTGTCCAAGGTCTTCCAGGGTATCCTCATGGCTGAGACTTGTATGATAGAGGTAAAATAGATGATGATTCATTTTTTTAAATGGCATGAAAGAATCTTTTCAAAGCACTTTATCAAGAACTCTAACACACTGTGTATAAAGATGTTTGAATAGAATCATCTAAATTTCTGTTGGCTTCATCTTAGAACAAAGACATGCTGCTTCGGCTTTGGTACCACGAAAACTGCCGGGTTTTCCAAGATCGCTTGGTGTGTGCGGAAGACAGGGAATGGTTCAATTCCCTCCTGAAGGAATTCATTCAGGAGTTTGGTTGCGACTTTGACGTGGTCGTGCCATGCCAGCCCGTCTTTTACGGGGATTTCATGGTTCCTGGAGCACTACATAAAGTCTACACCTTCATAGATGACAAGGAGAAGGTGAGCACAGCCAACAAATCAAACGTGTCTTGATGGGTCACCTGCTCCATGATGACATTTTCCAGTTGGAAGAAGTGATGATGGAGTACATGGAGGACTACAACCAGAACTGCACCCCCAAGATGAAACTCGTGCTCTTCATGGATGCCATCGAGCATGTTTGCCGAATCGCTCGCGTGCTACGCCAGCCGTTGGGCAATGCCCTCCTGCTCGGAGTCGGCGGCAGTGGACGCCAGTCCCTCACTAAACTTGCCTCGTATATGTGAGAACGGCACATTTAATACACCGTTCAGGAAGGTAGATGTACATTTTGCAAATTGTTTACATTTTAGATCAGAGTACAAGTGTTTCCAGATTGAGCTGTCAAAGAACTACGGTCAGCTTGAGTGGCGGGAAGACATTAAAAGCATCATGATGAAGGCTGGTATCCATAACCAGCAGATCACCTTCCTCTTCGTGGACACTCAGGTTTCCACTGCTTTCTTTTTCACTTCCCGCCGACTGTGTGAATTCAAAGTGTGACAAAATTGATCTGAAGTTTGTTCAGATTGTTAATCATTTGCATTACTTCCTCGCCAGATAAAAAGCGAATCATTCCTGGAAGACATCAACAGCATTTTGAACTCAGGTGACGTTCCCAACTTGTATGCGTCTGATGAGCAGGAGCGCATCCTGGCTTCCATGAAGCCAGTGGTCCAAGAGTTGGCCCTGCAGCCCACCAAACCAAACCTTATGGCTGCTTACCTCAAAAGAGTTCGCACTAATATCCACACTGTACTCTGCATGAGGTAAGTAAGTTTTTTTTTTTTTCAAAGCTAGTAAACACATTTTTGTCTGCTTTCATGAAATATTATTCCTCCTCCTTTGTGTTATTCTCTAAAGTCCTATTGGGGAAGTATTTCGTGCAAGGCTGAGGCAGTTTCCCTCCCTGGTGACATGTTGCACCATTGACTGGTTCAGTGCATGGCCAGATGAGGCTCTGCAAGCTGTGGCCACTTCGTTCCTCAATGAGTTGTACGAGCTGGAAGCTAGCCCCGAAGTCTTGAGCGGACTGGTGAGGCTGCTATTTGTGTTTCGGGGGAAATTGCATCGTAGTTTGTTTTCCTTGGGTGGCGCTGTCAACTAATAAGTCACTTTTGTTTCCCAGACAGTCATGTGCATGAACATCCACCAGATGGTAGCCCAGAAGTGTTTACAGTTCATGGCAGAGCTTTCTCGACAAAACTACGTGACCCCCAAGAGCTACCTGGAACTGCTCAATATCTTCTCAAATCTCATTGGACGCAAGAAGCAAGAACTATGTTCTGCTCGTGAGCGCATGAGGACTGGTCTGGACAAGGCAAGGGACATCTTTTGTCTGTGTTGGCTTCTGATTTAGATATAAATATTCTTCACTGAAGTCGAATGTTTGTTCCGATGTGTAGCTCCTGAGCACAGCAGAGGATGTGAGTAAGATGCAAGAGGAGCAGGAGGTGATGAGGCCTCTTTTGGAGGAGGCTGCCAGGGAAACCGAGGTCACGATGGAAACCATCAAGGTAAGGTCTTGAATGCATGCTACATAACAAGAACCCGACTACACAAACCGTGTGATTTACAACGGCAGAAAGACTCGGTGATTGCAGAGGAGACACAGAAATCGGTGCAAGCAGAAGAAGTCAAAGCTTCGGAGAAAGCCCGTGTAGCCGGGGAAATCGCCACGGATGCGCAGAGGGATCTGGATGAGGCTCTGCCGGCCCTCGACGCTGCCACTGCCAGCCTCAAGTCACTCAACAAGAATGATGTCACTGAGGTCAGAGACTTCTGTCGACTCATATTGAAGCACAAGTTGACATTTTGTAAAGTTCCGGAATGCTTCTGTAGGTGCGAGCCATGCAGCGGCCTCCTGCGGGGGTGAAACTGGTCATTGAGGCTGTGTGCATTATGAGGGACGTCAAACCCAAGAAGGTGCCTGGAGAAAAACCTGGCAGCAAGATTGATGACTACTGGGAACCTGGCAAAGTATTGCTTCAGGACCCTGGCAAGTTTCTGGATAGCCTTTTTGCCTATGATAAGGTAGCGTAGATGCAAATTCTATGTCGCTCATTGTGTTATTTTGATTTTATCAGTCACATTTATATTTAAATACTATTGCACATGTATGTTTTAAATATGTAGACATTTATCAATTTTTGTATTAAATTAATTGTATTTATTTAATTATTTAATTAATTTGTAATACATGCAGGATAATTCATAGGATATTTTAATCACAGGTCAAAACATTTGTCTTTGTTGTAAGCATTCACTTTTTATTTTGTATTATAAAAACTGCTACACTATTTCTTCCATGTAATATTTGCGCAGGAAAACATCCCAGAACGAGTGATAGCTTTGGTGCAGCCTTACATCGATAATGAAGAATTCCAACCTGCCGCCATTGCCAAAGTTTCCAAAGCCTGTACCTCAATTTGTCAGTGGGTTCGAGCCATGCACCTTTATCACTTTGTGGCCAAGGGGGTGGAGCCTAAAAGGGTAAAACATGAAAATGATGTTTGAGCCACTGTGACCATCCAGTATGATGACGTATAATGTAAACAATGAAATTTGATTTATTTACGCAGCAAGCTCTCAAGGCAGCTCAGGAGGAGTATGATGAGTCTCAGAGAAGTTTGAAAGCTGCCAAAGAAATGCAAGCAGCTGTGGAGAGTGGTATTGCTTTATTGCAGGCTAAGTATCAAGACTGCCTGGCCAAGAAAAACGAGCTGGACAACAAGTATCAACTGTGCGAGATACGACTTGTTCGAGCAGACAAGGTCAGAGCAGGGATGAAGAACATAGAACATGGGAATTATTTATTATTTTGACTTTATTGTGTCATTAGTACCTTTCTCCTTTGACCTGGCCGATCCAGATTGATGACACAATTTTGTCCTTCAGCTCATCGCTGGACTAGCAGATGAGAAAACTCGCTGGAAAGAGACGGTGCAACATCTGGAATACATGGTCAATAATGTAGCCGGCGATGTGCTCTTATCTGCAGGATATGTATCCTACTTGGGACCCTTTACTGTGAGTTTCACCACAAAAAAAAAAAAGAAAATCGACAAACCAGATTAAAATAATGATTAAAATAAAATGCTACATAATTTGAATGCTCTGTTAGGGATCCTACAGGGCAGCCATGGCAGAGGAGTGGCTGCGATCTTTCAAGGAGTTAGGAGTTCCACATACTGACGCACCAAGTCTCATGAGCACTCTTGGAGATCCTGTCAAGATTCGCTCCTGGCAGGTCAGAAGTGACATCATTGCGTGGTTTTACAATGAAAGCATCTCACACTGTCGTCTTTTGATGTCAACAGCTATCAGGTCTACCTAAGGACAACCTTTCGGTGGAGAATGCTGTGATTGCCCAATATTCGCTTCGCTGGGCTCTCTTCATTGATCCTCAAGGTCAAGCCAACTCGTGGATCAAATCCATGGTGTGTTTATAACTGGCAACAAAGAGAATCAGCTCCTGCTTTTGTCATTTACATTTGAAGCCTTACTCGAGATTTGCAATTACATTCCGTCCGCCTCATTCTGTCAACCAGGAGCGTGACAGTGGATTGGAGATTATAAAACTCAGTGATCGGGATTTCCTCCGCAGTCTTGAAAATGCAATTCGCTTTGGTAAACCCTGCTTACTTGAGAATATAGAAGAGGAGATGGATCCCTCTCTTGAACCTGTACTGCTGCAGCAGGTGAACGCATACTAATTAGAAAACAATATAAATATTTGCAAACTAAACAAGATTTTCATTCAGGTTATTATTCTTGTTGTCAAACACTCTGCAACTGGTCTCAATAATGACATAACTGTTGGTCCTCAGACATTTAAAGAGCAAGGCAGCTTAAAACTGAAGCTGGGTGATAATACCATTCCATACCATGAGAGTTTCAAGTTTTACATCACGACCAAGTTACCAAACCCGCACTACTCCCCAGAGGTTTCCACTAAAGTCACTCTCATCAACTTCACCCTGTCACCTAGGTAACACTTATTTCATACAGCATTATTTGTTTTTTGTTTACAATAGTGGTCAAGCAAATATTGCAAATTTAATCGCATCAGTCCTTAAAATATTTTGATTAAAAAGGTTTAACAACAGTCAACTAACTTGATAAGAATATGACTGCTGTGTGTTTTCAGTGGCTTGGAAGACCAGCTGCTGGCCCAGGTGGTGGCAGCAGAACGTCCAGAACTGGAAACGGCTAAGAACCAATTGATCGTCAGCAATGCCAAAATGAAGCAAGAGCTGAAAGATATCGAGGATGAGATCTTGTACCGTCTCAGCTCCTCGGAAGGAAACCCAGTGGACAATGAAGAGCTCATTCAAGTGCTGGAAGCTTCCAAAGTCAAAGCTGGCGAGATCCAGGTCAGACACTGGAAGGACTAGTTCTCCTCTCCTAATTCCAAAGATTTTCTTTGACACTGATTGTTCTTTTTTGGGTCAGGCCAAAGTGCTTGTGGCAGAAGAGACAGAGAAGGACATCGACACCACTCGTCTGACATACGTACCGGTGGCCGTGCGCACACAGATTCTTTTCTTCTGTGTATCAGACTTGTCCAACGTTGATCCCATGTACCAATACTCCCTGGAGTGGTTCCTTGGTATCTTCATGGTTGGCATCGCCAACGCTAAAAGAGCAGGTAGAGAGAAAATCTCATGAAGTTCTTGCGTGTTTGGTGTGTTGTGGAACGGGCCAATCAGTCGCAGAGATTTGGGAGTTTTAAATTTGGCTAATTGGCTGTTAAACAACATTTACTGACTGTTTCTCTGTACTTACAGATACGGTGGAGGAGCGAATCGAGAACATTAATGAATATTTCACATTCAGTCTGTACTGTAATGTGTGTCGCAGCTTGTTTGAGAAGCACAAGCTGATGTTTGCCTTTCTCGTTTGCGCTCGCATTCTAACGAATGATGGGGAAATTAACATGGTCAGTAACTGATTCGCCACTTTTACGTACAATGCAAATGGGTGAATGAATCCAAGTGATTGTGGTTTATTTTTCTGCAAGGCTGAATGGCGTAACTTGTTATCAGGAGGGATGCCCAACCAAGAACTTCCCAACCCGGCCGTAAACTGGCTATCAGACCGTGCTTGGAAAGACATCCTGGGCCTCAGTGTACTCGAGACCTACAAAGACCTTGCATCAACTTTTGACCAACATTTGCCGGGCTTTAAAAACATTTTTGATAGCAACATTCCTCACAGGCAAACAGTGACGCTACACTATCACTTGAATTGAATTTATAGATGTTCGTATGTAACCACTGTGTTTTTGTTTTGCGTTTTAGAGAGCCTCTGCCTGGCAAGTGGAATACAACACTAGACCATTTTCAAAAGCTGTTAGTTCTGCGCTGCCTGAGGGCTGACTGTCTGGTTCAAGGCATACAGGACTTTGTCGCCCTTAAACTGGGACAGCGCTTCATAGAACCTCAGGTATTTTTTCTTTGTCCCTTGTGGCAGCCATTTTCTCAAAGCAAGTCAGCCGGACATAGATCTGAGCAGTGAAAGTAAATACCATGCTTTCTTAAGATGGAACTCTGGGGTAGTAAATACAATGAAAACAGCAGGGGCCCCAAAATTGAACCCTGTGGAACACCATCTGAAAGTGCGCCATTTTTGTACAGTTCAGTAGTTTATTACTGTATGGATGAAGATAATTTCAGCTGAGTTGTGTGTTTTTTTGTGTGACAGTATTCTCCACTTTGCTTTTGTAGACATCAGACCTAGCGGTGGTTTTTAAGGAGTCGTCCCCTTCCTCCCCTCTCATCTTTATTTTGTCTCCGGGCACTGACCCAGCTTCTGACCTCTACAAATTTGCTGACGTCATGCATTTCTCCAAGAAAATCACTGCCATCTCCTTGGGCCAAGGCCAGGTTGAACATTCACACACATGAAACTCACACGTTATTGCTGCAGATGAAGCCCTGTGTTAAGATGCACAATCCTCCGCTGCTCTCTGTGGGATTCAGGGCCCCTTGGCTGAAGCCCTGATGCGGACAGCCATGGAAAGAGGTCAATGGGTCTTCTTTCAGAATTGTCACCTGGCACCCAGCTGGATGCCGTCACTGGAGACCCTTATTGAGAACATTGACCTAAAGGTACTTTGTATCTGGGGGGGGGGGATTGAAACTGAAGCTCCCCACCACCGTCAGAATTTACCAAATGATTGCTCTGTCACACAGGTCCACAAAGATTTCCGTTTGTGGCTCACAAGTCTTCCCAGCAATAGGTTCCCAGTGTCCATTCTTCAAAATGGGACAAAGATGACTATTGAGTTACCCAAAGGAATCAAGGCCAACCTCCAGAAAACTTACCTGAAGCTCACAAATGATTTCATCAATTCATCCAACAAGGTGCTGCTCTCCTACAATCCTCCCATGATAATGATTTTTTTTTACATTTATGTTGATTTATAAAAAAGGAAAACATGCTTCTGTTTTTGTTTGCTCCAGGTATCACACTTGAAGTCGTTGCTCTTGTCTCTGTGTTTGTTCCACGGAATTGCTCTTGAGCGAAGAAAGTTTGGCCCATTGGGCTTTAATATTCCCTACGAGTTCACCGATGGTGATTTAAACATCTGCATCAGCCAACTCAAAATGTTTCTGGACGAGTATGATAACATTCCTTACAAGGTGACTGCGACCCACCAGTTTATCAGTCCTTGTTTTCTTGTGCCACCCACAGAAGTGTTCTCACATTATCCACTCAAGCACATACACAGTGTCCTTCACTGGCCTTTTTTCCATCCAGGTCTTGAAATACACCGCAGGGGAGATCAATTATGGGGGCCGTGTGACGGATGAGTGGGACAGACGTTGTCTCCTTAGTGTGCTGGAAGATTTCTACTGTCCTGCAGTTCTCAGCGAGGAACATATTTACTCTGAATCCGGAGTTTACCGGCAGATTGAAACGAACGTGGATGTCAAGGTTGGATATTTTATTTGCAGCGTCAGTGTGCATGCTCCAATTCACAAAGCAAATTTGTGAGACCAAGGATTTTTGTCAGATTGCAAAATAGGTTGTCTGTTGCGCAAATGAAACTTGGTCTTTGTAGGTCAATTTAAACGTCTACATAGAATGCTTAAGACTTTTTTTGTATCCTTTCTCACTTTAGGGTTACCTGACGTATGTCCACAGTCTACCCATCAATGATACACCAGAGATTTTTGGTCTCCACGACAACGCTAACATCAGCTTTGCTCAAAATGAGACTTTTACTCTGCTGGGAACACTTCTGCGCCTCCAGCCTCGAACTGCATCCGCTGGAGGCCAAACCCTGGAGGAGGTATTCCATTTTGCCACCACATCACTGCTGTCATCTCACATGTAACCGACTGTCCTCTTCTTGGAACACAGATAGTGGAGGAGATTGTAGCAGGTATCGTAGTAAAGATCCCAAAGCCTTTTGATATTCAGGACGTGGTGGAAAAGTACCCCGTGCTCTATGAAGAGTCCATGAACACCGTGCTCATGCAGGAGATCATCAGGTAACATTGAATTGCGGTAGACTGGTTCATATGCTGTACATAGTATGTTTACATGGTGCATATTTTACAGATGTTTATTCTGCATTAGTTTTTTTTCTGTAGTAAACACAATGAAACGTGCGCCAAAAATAGCATTTTGTCAAATAATAACCTCAACGCCAATCACTGCCGTTGTCTGGTCAACTCAGGTCACAGACAGATAAACAGTAAGCAGTCCTTGTATCTTATCTATCCTTCAGGTATAACAATTTGTTGGAGGTCATCGCTCAAAGTCTTGTTGATATTGTGAAGGCTCTGAAAGGTTTAGTGGTGATGTCTTCGGAGCTGGAGCGGATGGCCAACAGCTTGTTTAACAATGGTGTGCCAGATATGTGGAAGGCCAAGGCAAGACACACACATAAATGCTCACACACATATTTACAACCCTTCTGATCGTCACAAAGATATGAGGCTCCAAAGGTCACATTGCACATATTTGTTACATACCTCATTTAATACAATCTCATGATTGGATGAATTCCTATTTTTGTGTTTAAAAACATTTCAATCTTCTGGAAAAAAAAAAAACAATGCCAGAATGGGCAACATAGATTCTCATAAATTTTGCAGTTTGCGCTGATTATAACCAAATTATCAGTGTAAAGTTACTTCCTCAACAACACCATTCTCAACAAAAGACCAAGAATTGTCTTTTATCATCCTCAAATGAGGAAGTCAATCGACACGCCGTTCCATTGGTTTCATTTGTTGCTCAAGGGCATCTCGGCAGTGCACAGGAAATGATTCAGTGGGTGGATCTCATTTCCCCCTTTGTCATTTCTTCATTTGGCCTTGTTCCTCTGTGCGAGAGACATAGACATCTCTAATTATAGTTTTGCATATAGCAAAGATTAGCAGCAAAATTCATCCCCTGGACATTTTTGTGGCCTAAAATGCTGCATTAACTAAAATTACAAACACATTTATAAAACAATTCATTCCCTGACCGGGAATCGAACCCGGGCCGCGGCGGTGAGAGCGCCGAATCCTAACCACTAGACCACCAGGGACTGTTTTGTCACCACTCTTGCAGGCTTACCCATCTCTGAAGCCTCTGGCCTCCTGGGTGTCAGATTTGCTGCAGCGGGTCAATTTTCTTCAACGATGGATCTTGAACGGCATTCCACCAGTCTTCTGGATTAGCGGCTTCTACTTTCCTCAAGCGTTTCTCACCGGAACCCTGCAGAATTATGCCCGTCGCTTCGGCATCTCCATCGACATTATTGGATTTGACTTTCAGGTGAATATAAAAATGTTTAGTTCCTTATCAATCACCCTGTTGATCTTTTTTGCAAGAATCTGATTGGGGTTTGCCTTCTTCAGGTTGTGCTGAAACCCGTGTGTGACATAGATGAGAAGCCAGACACGGGCTGCTACATCAGTGGCTTATTCATCGAGGGCGCTCGCTGGGATAATGACACCGCTCAGCTGACAGAGTCCAGGGCGAAGGAGCTCTACACAGAAATGGCTGCCATCTGGCTCATCCCAATACCCAACCGCAAACCTCCCACCGCCGGGATCTACGTCTGCCCCATTTACAAGACCCTCACACGAGCCGGTTAGTATATAAGCATGATATGAAAGCTCATCTTTTTGTATTCAAGTTGAGTTAAACAAGTGTGGATTACTCACGTTGTATCTCCTTGTGGTGTGCTTCTGTTGCCTACCCCAAAATAGACTGACGTCAGATAGTATCATGTTTCATGGCCTAGAAAGTGCTGCTCTGTATTTTCTATCCACACCACAGCCGTCACCTTGCGCTCGCTGCCACACGGACCGGCTGAAGCTCTTGATGTGCTTTTACAGGAACGCTGTCTACTACCGGGCATTCAACCAACTATGTGATTGCAGTCGAGCTGCCGACAGATCTCACTCCCGGACACTGGATCAAACGGGGAGTGGCCCTCATTTGTGCTTTGGACTATTAAAAAAAGGCGGTTGTGTAGAAAGAAGTCTTGGGTCACCTTTTTGTTCTTTTTTTTATAATGGCGGTTAAAAGTAAATAAAAGAAAGATACAGAATTACATAAAATATCTCCCATAAATGTGTGATTACATTTTTGTGAGGGTTTGGATAAATGTGAAAAAATTGACTTGCCAAAGACATTTGCGCTAAGCAGTCTTGTCAAGTTGTGACAAAGAAGATTTTCTTTGTCTAGACTTGAAATAACTCAACATTGGCATTTGACGGGCTGGTCCTGCACCTTTAAAGCAGCCGCTTGGGTCGAGTTGTGAAATGAGATCAGTCAGTGGTAGGAGGTTGGGTGGGTGGTGCTTATGGCTGATTCCAGTTCCACACTGTCACTTGCCCATGTGAGTCCGTGTCAAGCTTCTCGAGCTGGACTCACTGGCTTGATGTCAGCACACCTGCTGGAATGTTTGGATCCCCCTTTGGGAAAAAAGTTTGAAAAGGATTTGCTATTTTAGATTTTTATTTTTAAGGTATTTACGGAGAATGAGTAGATAACGAAGTTTTGGAGCGGTGTCCAAGACAACCGGGCGCGTTGACTTGACGCATTTACCGGACAGCGGTCACGTGAATTACTCCTGCCTGAACATGCTGCAGGATGGCAACGGGAAGAACCCGCAGGGAGCGCCGAACGCTGAAGCCGAGCACGACTCGCCGTCCGGTGACGCCGAATTGGTGCCGCCGCCTCCACCAGCAGCCGCTGCCGCCGCATCGGGCCCCGAGGACACGCTCTTCCCTTTGCCCGGAAACACCAAACTGGACATCAAGAGACACGCAGTGACAAACGATTATAAAGTCTCCAACCAGGTTCTGGGTTTGGGAATTAATGGGAAAGTTCTGGGGTGCTTCAACAAGAAGACCGGACAGAAATGCGCTCTTAAGGTAACGCTCACCTGCGCGTGGTACAACAGCTGTCAGCAGATTCTCATTTTTAAAACATTACGCAACAGTAATTCTGGTTTTATATCATCATTTTTTTTTCGTTTGCTTTGCTTTGTGGGCATGTGAACAATTTACAACCGCTCATCACATTTTTTTAGGGGTGGGGCAACCCTGAAAACTCACCTACTTGCTGGTTTTGCGCCCAGGCCAAACCAAGACACGTATTTGATTTAAATGTTAGCAAAGATGAGTTCCATTTAGACAAAACTAGTGCTTTGACAACATTTTGTGGCATCCACAAGCAATGACAAACTTATAGGTGGTGTTACCCAAGTTTTTTTTTCCAATTTGCAATACAATTCACCAAAAAAATGATATCAGCAATGATAAGCTCTAGTAAGTTCCATTTATCTTGCCAGGTAATTCTCAACAGTCACCTGTTTTACCCGCTAATCACCTGCTAAAAGCTGGCGAGCTACCCTGGCCATGGATGTATATAATAACCTGGACTGCCAGTCGGCTCTTGTAACTGAAGCCAGACGGCAGCCATCTTGCGCTGCCTTTGTCACTGACAAATTATTTTCTTTCACTGAAAGCACCGTTATTAATGCATGTTTTACACCAGGAATCGTGTATGGAGTAATGCTGGCTGCAGCGACCAATCACTGTATCATCTCAGTATTTTGAATCGTAAATTCAAATCAATTCAAATCAGTCAAATTCAATCGTAAAGTTAGATGTATATTTAACCTCCCGTTTGTTTTTTCTTGATAAACTTTGCTTTCATTTCATTGTTCACACTTTTGACAAAATAACGCAGACGGATCTGAGTAACACTATAGTTGCACGATTCTTGATGCAGCTCATATCTTTTTCAATTGTCTATGTTTTAATGAAGTGTCTGTGTGTAAATACTCCTATGTTTATATTCTTAATTAGATTCTACTGATGCTGCAGAGGAAATTGTGTTCATGCACTCAGACATGTGAAGGGGTGGGGGAAATGCACATTATCAAACCTCATATCATTTCCATACTCAGAATCAGCTATCATATGACACTTTTCGACTGACACTTTTATTCTTGGTGCACAACTCGAGCTTTGCATGTAGGCATTTAGATTGAGAATTGTACAGTAATCCGTAGAGATTCAAGTCGCCAGAGTAGACAGAGCAAAAGCATAGGATGCCGAAATTAGAAACAAAACAGATGGCCAAAGAGAATGTTCTTACAAGAGAAACACATTGTGACACACACATTGGTCGTTAATTCTTACTGCTGTCTCCAAACTCAGGTCAAAGGTGAGAAGAGCAAACAGTTGTCTAATCACTTGTATACTTGTCCTGGCTGTAAAATGAGTGAATCTCTGTTGATTGTGATTCAGTTGTCCAGCAGACCATATACTTTTTTTTAATCACCCAATTATCACTTCAGCCAATTTTGGGAGATAAAAAGCTAAAAGTCATGATAAGGACTTCATAATGTGGATGGAGGTGAGTGGCATTCACCAGCTTGTGAGCTTTTTAATTAACTTATTCTTCCAGCGGCTAAACATAATGGATGTGTTTAATTTTAATCCACTTTGTAGAGGAGCTGGATGGATGCCATTCGTTCAATTTAATTCACTTACAGTCATCAGGATTTTATGTAGTACCTAGATTTGTCTGACTGCAAGGAGTCGGGCCTGTTGAGCTCCACGTTTTTTTATATACTATATATGTATATTGGTGAGAGGTACAGAGCCTTTATATGGGAATTGCGGCTTCCAGGGAGACGAGAAGGGTTCAAAAGAAGTGTGAGGAGGCTGTTAATTGGTTTTGATCCAAATTACGGGGAAGACCGTGTATTCAGTCATCATCATGTCTCTTTCGCTCTCTTTCTGGTCATTTTTAATCTAGTCTCTTTTATTAGTACAGTGCAGTGCAGGAAATGAGGATAGTAAAACAATAAATGATCACACAACAGGAAAATTGCTCATTAAAGTAATGTCTGGTGGATGGAACCGTGGGAAGGGAGTCACACACATTTGCAGACAAGCCACCGGAAACTGTCGTTCTTTCGAATTGCTGTTGAGTGACCTGACACTTCCAGGCATCACTTCCTCTTCCACACACTCGTAGTGAGGAACGGTTATTGAGATTCTCTGTGGAGTTCCCCTCAAATGTCCCCCACAACGTTTACATTTCCAACAAAAAGCACTTTACTTAATGATCAGTGTTTGTGTGCGTGTGGGTGTTCTGCACTCATAGCCTAATGCCCTCTAGTGGCCGAAAGAAACCTCTACAAGTTTGCATGTCTCTCTCACATGTCCCATGAGTCAGTCTTTCCCAGTCTGTGACCAGATCGGCCTTCTTGTCAATGTGAACATCAGGTCACCCTCTTACTGTCATATCCCAAAATAGTCACTGACTGCACATGTATCCACCTGCTGTGTTAGTGTACGTTATAATTAGGGTCTTACCAGAGCACGAAATTGAACTCATACTTGCATTACATTTTGAATTGCTCTTTCCTTCTATGTCTTCCAGATCCTCTATGACAACCCCAAAGCAAGGCGGGAGGTGGAGCTTCATTGGAGGGTGTCCGGAGGGCCGCATATTGTCCGAATCCTAAACCTGTATGAGAACATGTATCATGGAAAGAAGTGCCTGCTCATCATCATGGAATGGTACGAGCTTGCGGTTGAGTATCAGTTGGAGTCTAAATGTTTGAAATCCCATTACTAATTTTATTTGCATTGTTAGAATTATTTGCTATCTAGGAGGTCCATCTACAAAAATAAGCGCAATATGAAGAATTAGAAACCACGTAAACAAGATTTAAAGTTACTTTTTTAAAATTGTCATGTGAGGGAAATCCATTTTGTATTGGTGACTACCCATAAAGTGGCAATATTTTGACCAAATGATGTTATATCATATTCTTGATCAGCCTCGGGGGAGGCGTGCTTGCTTTTGCTGTCATTTATTATTTTTTGCATTGAACTTTTAAGTGGCTGGGAAAAAAGACACATAGTGGTGTGTGGTTTCCTCCCAAAAACTGCTGCTGTCAGCATTTTTACTTGAGAATGCTCAGATATTTAAGAGGCTCTTTGAAAATATGTCCCTGCGATTGAAAAGTGCGTCAGGAGAAAATGTTTGATTGACGTCTTTGCTTTCAAATAGTCACGCACAAGCAAATGTGAACTGAAACAGATCTCATCATATTATTTGATACGGGGGCAGGATTTTATTTATTGACATGTGCTGGCACAACAACAGTGTTTATCTCCTACTGTTTGTAGTAACCATGCACATGTCAGTGAGCTCACGTGGCTGTAAGCTGCTTCCTGTGACAGTGGAGGTCAGCGGAAGAAAACATTTAGTTCTCTAAGTCGAGCACAAAAAGCACATTTATTCATCTCTCTTTGTCTCTGTGTTGACTAACTACAGATGGAGTACACAACACAAAGAAAATCTTAAATGCGAAGGGATTGGTGTTTTTTACTCATTCGTTTTTGTCCTATGATGCATCACCCTCCGCAGAAGCGATGATGACGATAAAGAAAATATTATTGTCAAACTCTTATTATACACTATATCAAAATTGCGAGGGTGTGTGTTTCCATTTGTGTGCTCATGCAGTATGGAGGGTGGAGAGCTGTTCAGCCGCATCCAAGCTCGAGGAGATCAGGCTTTCACAGAGAAAGGTGAGAACTTGTTTTAATCATTGCAGAATGCCATAAAGTGTCTCCTCAAAAGCTGTTTCATCCATTTTGAACAAATAAACAACTTCCTAAATTGACACCTTTTTAAATTGGGTTTTTAAATAGCACTAGCCGCAGCTTGAGTGATTGTAGAGAATATACACTGTGGCTCGAATATACTTTATTGGTGGCTTAGCTCGCCACTGTGAGGTCTGAAACCGGATGTTCTTAGAGGGAAGTGGCCGCTGAGCTTAGAGTGTCACAGAGAATCATCAGCAGCAGGTTGCGACACAGATTCAGCCAGACTGCACGAGTCATAGACAAATGTATCCTTTCATTCATGGCTCAAACAGCTGGTGTGAAAATGTTGCCATTCAGTGCAAACAGAACAGCTTGTTTTAAAATTTCTCAACAGTTGGACATTCAAAAGTTAAGAGACGGTCAAATAAAATTCTTTGATTGAGTTCCTGGTTTGAGACTGTATCTTTTAACCTCCTTCATCCCAGAGGCTTCTGAGATCATGAGAGATATCGGCACGGCCATTGAGTTCCTGCACAGCATTAACATTGCGCACAGAGATATCAAGGTTTGATCCACAATCAGCTTTGGGTTTCCAAAAAAAAAAAGGAATTAACTTCATTTGACTGGATGTCCCCTTCAACAGCCCGAGAATCTACTGTACACATCAAAGAACAAGAATGGAGTTCTCAAATTAACGGATTTTGGTTTTGCAAAGGAGACCACGCAACACAACCCTCTCCAGACGCCCTGCTACACGCCGTACTACGTGGGTTAGTTCGCTTCCTGTCCTACAAAATGGATTGACACACATGTCACACTTAAATTGCATTTGTTTTTGTCCTCCCTTTTCTTTGGTCTGGTTTATGTGGTCGCGGATAAGCACCTGAGGTTTTAGGTCCGGAGAAATATGACAAGTCATGTGACATGTGGTCTCTGGGCGTTATCATGTACATCCTGTGAGTAGCTCATTTTTGTCACTCAAGTTATCCAGAAGAAAAAGTGTGGTATAATCTACTCCCTTGTTCTTCCCCAGGTTGTGCGGCTTCCCTCCGTTTTATTCCAACACGGGTCAAGCCATTTCTCCAGGGATGAAGAAGCGAATCAGGATGGGTCAATATGAATTTCCCAATCCAGAGTGGGCTGATGTGTCACAGGAAGGTGAGTTAATTAAGTATTCATAAATCTTCTGCTGGATTTGAGCAAGTAAGAGAAGATACATGGTTGTTTAATATCATACTTGATCATCTCAACTATTAAATAAAAGTGGAATTTTCCGTATTATGACATTTAAAAAATTATCCGATGTGTGTTTGGGCCACTTACGATCACTTAAGTGAACGTTTATGTCGCTTTGACTCTCGCAGGCAAACATTTGATTCACCAGTTGCTGAAGACGGACCCCAATGAGAGAATGAGCATCAGTCAGTTTATGAAACACCCCTGGATTAGTGTAAGTTTTTGACTCAGGAGTCCACTTCCTGTTAATGTTGGTCTCCACATCTGCATCCATGTGTTTATGCTCCGCAGCAATCCACGGTGGTTCCCTCCACGCCGCTCCACACCACCCGTGTATTGACAGAAGACAGAGAGCTGTGGGAAGACGTGAAGGTTTGATACTTAACAACACTGACCTCTTCTGGCCGTTGTGCGGCATTACAAGAAAAATCAACTTTTTATAAGACTTTCAGATACAATTGTGTATCCAAAATCTGCAGCGTTCCTAAATCAAATTGTCAAAACAAAATATACTTAAACATTAGCTTGTTTATGCTGATGACAATAAAAATACTGTTTAAAAAACACTAAACTAGAACTTTCTGGCAATCTAGCTCACCAATATATGAATATACATATTATTTATATAATATATATCATTAATGTAATGTATACCTTAGGAGGACTAAAAGTCTCCCCCAAGGTCCTGCGATAGGGTTCAATAAAATAATGGTCAACCTCATGTCATTCCGCTTGCGTTCACTAGGGAGCGCAATGACTAAAGGCCCGAACTAAATAAGTTTATCACAAACACACACACACGTTTGTTGCTTTAGCTTTACTTCTCCAAAACCATATGAGGAAATTGTCTATTCAGAACGTTCAATGGATGCAATCGTGCGTGACTGAGTCATGAATACATGGCAGCAATCTTCCCAACAGCTGAAATCTGATGTAACAAGACCACCAAACACAATTGCCTTCAACGATAGACACAATAGCGTACTGTTCTGCAACAGTGCTGTGTAAGTTGTGTAAGCATTTCCCTTCTTAACCACTTCTCAAAAAATACTGTTACTTCAGCTGACCAGTTTGCAACATATCAAAATCAATTAATTGAATTTGGAATGTTGTTTTGGCATCATTTTGCTGATTCTTTCACTTCCTGATACAAAACAAGTTTTTCTTCTCATTTTGTTGACGTGAATGCACTGAGTCAACAGAATCGATCTGCTGTGTCACAGGAGGAAATGACCAGCGCTTTGGCGACCATGCGTGTCGACTACGACCAGGTGAAGATCAAGGACCTGGATACGTCCAGCAACCCCCTCCTCGCCAAGAGACGCAAAAAAGCTGCCGCAGGGGCGAAGGGTGGCGCCACTGTCTGCCAAAGTCAGTGAGGGGTGGCAGCTCAGTCTCACAATGAAGGCCAAAGACTTCCTTGTCACTCTTTGTAATTGAGCCGTGAAGAGATTTGCGTAAAGAGACAACAAAATTTTTAACACAGCAGGAAATAAATAATCCTGACTGTACCGTTTCCTGCCAATGTGTTTGTTAAAGTATTTAATGACATTTTTAGATCCTGTCGCTCTGTCACTGTGCAAGTACTGTAATGTTTTCTAGTTGAGGTCTCATTTTTGACCACGCACTAATAATCGGTGAGCATGGCTCCCATATGGGGGAACCTCTAAAGTTGAGCAATATGGGGTGCTCACATTTCCTGGAAAGGTTTTTTTTAAAAAAAAAAAGAAAAATCATCAATGATTGTCTTCACAATTCTTATGCTCTTTTTTTTTTTTTTTTTTTAATTTGTGTGTTATAGGTGAATAGTGTCATTTCTACCAGAAATGAAATTTCACCTATCACTTCCTCCACTTCTTATCCTTGTTAGAGAGGTAGGCTGCACCCTGGACGACTCACTGATTTACTTTATTTTAGTATTCAGGTAAACATCTCAAAATGTTAATCAAAACATTGCCTGTACAGTTGTTAGAGACTTTATGTTGGTGAGAATTTGATTGCGAAATTAAAATGAATTCACCATGCTTAATTTTCTTGCAGCATCACATAACGAATTGTGTTTGACCTTTGACTTTTATGCATTAGCAAACCTACTGCAGACAAAATGTGAAACTTGAGCACTCTTGTGCTGTGTTGTTTGCATTCAGATGCTTTTGTCACGGAGTTTAGAGCGAAGTCTAACCCGTGTGTCCTTTTCCTGAACTCTGACTATTTTTCAGAAAAACAATAAAATGGTCAAACGTGAGCTTTGGGAGGCTTGTGTGTTTCCTGTCAATATGACGCCAGCACGCTTTACAAAAGTCAGGTGTGGTTTGGTTGTGCGACATGGCTGAGTTGTGACACTGTTGAGAAACAGTTTTTGTGTGTGTGTTAATGAGTGTCAGGGCTTCAGGTAAATAAAGGGTCAGGTCACATATCAAGATGGCAGCAGGAGCGTGTAGCTTACAAAGCACTATGTAACCTGTGCATCTTCTTTTTGTTGCTATGCAGTTGCGATGGTGTTTTTGACCTGGTTTACTCTCCTGACTTGCAGGCACCAAAGCTTCAAGTCCCATTCAGTGTGAATCAAGATGTCTCCATCTAGCCTTAATAGGAGTTGTGTTGCTAATGGTCTCCCCCTCCCACTTCTTGCCTTGATGCATCCTTGAGAAGTTAATGTCCTAAAAGTGTGATTAACGTGGAGTTGCACTGTCATGATTGTATGCCACTATTTGTAGAGGCAGAATTTACAAAGCGGCTTTCTTGCTCTAGATTATGCAGCGAAGAATGTATACTTGGAATGAAGCAATGTGACTTGAAGAAAAGGTCAACACAATCATGTTTATGTTGTCCTTTGATTACCTTTCCCCTATTTCCATCACATGCTCCTTTGTGGTATTTAGGGGAAGGGTTGGGAGTAACCTGAGCATTTAAACTACCTCGGCATCACCGGTGTAAATACGGGATGGCGGCCACGGTTCGATGCGGCCCAAATAGAGCATGACCCCTCAGCTGTTGTTTGCCGCTCTTGAGTCTTTGTCACAGAGACAAGACCGACACGTAAGTGCAGAACTGTCGTGTTTATGTGGAATTCTACAGAGTGTTGCGAATGATTTATTTTGTCAGCGGAGTGCATCATTGTTTTCCCCCCACTATTACTCAGACATTTTGTGAGGACCAGACCGGCCGGTCATGACAACATACTGTACATGTGTAACATCAACAGGAAGAACACATTCTTCACACATGTGTGGCTTGTAATATTCCACTGAACTCCTAAGCGTCATCATGGTGATCGGACAGATGGACGGACAGACGGTTGCCAACCCATTCAAATAAACATTCAGAAACAGGTATCTTTCGGTCCCAATATCAGGTTTTGAAAGTTCTACCCTCCTAAAACTATGAGTAATCTATTCTTGTGTTTCTGCTGGTGCTTTTTTGGAATGGGTCAGAGAAGCTTGATGGACTTATGATTGAGTCATCCATAGTATGACAACGACGCACGAACATGAGACTATTTAACTGGCTTCCTGGTGGCGCTGCCGTTTTTGGTAAGAATGAGAATGTAAAAAAAAAAAAAAAAGGGCTTTGTTTTTGACTGCGATAAGCCACAGTGAGACTGGTCTGACTAGTGTGTGTGTGTCTGTGTGGGTGGGGCGAGATGCCTGAGGAATGGGTGTGATGCAAATTGGAGAGAAGGATAGTACGTGCGGTTTGAGAGGAGGGCAGTAGGACATGTTGACCTTTCTGGAAGAATGTGTTTAGGTCAAGTACCAGTGGACCTCTGAGTGTGTCAATTCTTTGGTATAAGCTTTGCGCTGTGTATTTTCTGCACTAGATACTCAGATTCGTCCTTTCTTCGATATGCCAGACGCACATTCTGGGAGTTGATTTATGAGGTAGAGGTGGGAGTATGTCACAAGTGAGTCGTCAGTGAAGTTCATGACCGTGACATGTGACGATGGGTATCCAAAATAGAAGATGAGCCTGTTTCAGTTTAATTGAAACATCTAATATTATTAACTGAGAACTGATAACTATCAGTACTCTTTGTGTGTGCATGCATATTACACAGTTTTCTGCAGTGTACATACGAGAGCTATATTTGACTGTATGTAACTTTCATGGGAACTTGTCAGCCCTAGTGGGGACACTTCCTTGGAGCCTGTGGGAGGGTGTGTGTGTATTGTGCACGTATGCACGCGTGTACTGTGGGAGGGTGCAAAGGGGGGGCAGGTACTTCTACCTAATTCCGTCCAGTTTTGTAGGAAGCTTCTGGCTTCACACACTCACTGAGTGTGTATCAGTGTGTATGTGTGTGTGAGCGTGTGTTCCCAGTAATAAGCATCCGTGCGGCGCTTGGCTCGGGACTCCATCCGTAGATTGACGGTCCATGATGAGAGGCTGCTCCGGCCGATCCAAGCTACCACAGAACCAAGGCAGAGCGGGTAAGAAGGATTCCGCTTCTCGTTGTTGTCTTGGGCTGTAATTCTGCGTCTTAGTAAGAGGCAGAGGCGCGCGAGGGAGACGTAAACAGGAGTGGACGTGCTGTCTCTGGGCTGGCGCTGTCATCGAGACCTTTACCCTACATAACAACAACAATCTCCCAACGCTGCCTTTCGCGTTGCGCACGCACGCACTGTTTTGCTAAATGCTTTATATTTAAACACAAACAGTTGACAATGCGTGTAGTAGTCGTTGAAATGCAAGCATATCATCACTCGATTGCTTATTTTGATGTTCGCCTTGCTGATGCAGAGCTTCTCGCTCATTCTGGTGGCTCGTTGTTGCGTAGCTTTACAGCATCGTAGGGTACATGTAGCCTGCTATGTAACATAACGTGTGGCAATCGGCTGTTTTCATTCCCAGTAAGGACTGGAGACACTGGTTGGTTCCGTTCATTGAGTCAGTTAGTAGAGCTTGGGCTAAAAGCTGTTAGCTGCTGGAAGGAGGGAGAGTCCTATATAGGGAACCCCGATTTACGACTGCGGAGTTGCGCTCAAACAGCGGAAGCTAATCTAAATTTGTACGTAAGGACCTGACATACAATATACTATCCCAATGCAATAGGAAAGTAGGACAGGATGTTTATAAAAAACAAATGAAACCTGTACGACTGTAACTGAGCGTGCTCCCTGACTTATTTGTCGCGCAGGGAAGTATTCTTGCGCCGCTGCGCAAACTAGTTCATTGCGCGCCGTCACAACAATTAGTTATAGTTGATTCGTATTATAATGAATGGCTAACACAATCAGTGTGTTGCTTGAATTTAGAAACTATATTTTGCAAATTTGAGTTATATCACTAATATAGTATCGCTATTGTTTTTCCACAATAAAAACAGTATGCCTCCTTTATATATACTGAATATTTACAGTATAGAGGAAACTATATAAATTATCTGCTAAGATGGGCAAAAGTGGCGTGCTGACACACATTTGAGTTAATTGAAAGCACGTCATATGTGGGTCACATACCCTGTTGCTCCGCCGTTTCAAGTTTAATATAATCAGGCAATTAAAGCATATGAGCAAAGTGACGCGCTTGTTATCAGAAGCACTATAAAAACAATAACACTTTATTGTCACTGTAAAGATACAGTAGGGTATGTAAAACAAAGTGAAAAATATGAAATACTTAATGTAAATAATGAATGTGGCTTGTTTTAATGGCTTGTCGACTTGCATTGTGTCATACAGAAAGGCAGACAAATCAAAATAGTGATGGGACTTTGGCCCGAGTTATTTCTGGGTAATTGATTCACCGACATCGTTAATGATATAATTGTCACCAACATGGGTAGAGTAAAAAAATAATGTTGACAGAATTATAGTAGGTAATCTAATATTTTGTCGAGTTTTGTTATAGTTTTGTATTTATTATAATATGCGTTATATGCGTGCACGGCTGTATCTTCACCCCCGTTTAAATGCCGTTTTTGTGATGTACTAAAAGCATGATATAATAATTTTCTTTATTTGTTTATTTCGGCTAGTACATATTTTTCTTATAATTCGAGTTGTCGTCATCGTCCGTCTCGCTATGACGTGGTTACGGTAAAACAGCAAAAATATGGCTGCGCGTGCATTGTGGTCATTACTACTACGAGGCGACAATGCACGTGACGTAACATAGCGCGATCGAGTGGGAGGCTGAGAAGGAGACTGGAGGCTGCATCCTCGTTGACTACCACCATGAAACCCCGGTCACCTTCGGAGCAGCATCACGGGAAAAGACCCCGTGTCCCTCCTGCAGCAGCCTCCACGTCGCCGCAAGACGCAATGGAGGACGCTCCTCTTCCGAACCCGCGAGAACTCACCCAAAACCCCCTCAAAAAAATTTGGATGCCATGTAAAAATGGCCTTCCCGAGAGGCACATTTCTCAAAGGAAGGGTGCGTATGGCGACGGTGTGGCTCTGACGTGTTGTTATTCTTTCTCTTTTGAAGAATGCAACTCGTTTGCAGAAATTGTTTGCTTTTATCGCAGTGCGCTAAACCAGTCGAGCCTGCTTTGAATCCCATGATGTGCTGCTAGCTTAAACCGTTAGCTGCTAATGCGATCCTCCAGCGCCTCACGTCACACTTAAGAGTAGCCGAGCAGAAAGGAGACGTGACGTCAGGGAACCGAGTGAAGCACCCGCTGTTGAGAAATACAATACTACATTTTGTATGCGGCGTGTGATTGTGTGTGATGCCTCGGTTAACGCCGTGCCAAGCAAGCCACGAGATGCTTATTCGTGCGAAGACATGCACGGCGATCCTCGGTTTACGACGGAGGTACGGGCTACGCGACGCAACGCCTTTGAACAATTTAATCATGTTGTGCATTGTACGTATAAACGATCTTGATCTTGTGCTAGTGTTGAAGCAATGCAATGATGGCAGACTTCAAAACTGAGATGGCATTCGGCTGCTCTGCCCTCTGACCCAGTCATCTGTGCAAACACTGACCCAGTTAGGCAACGAATTGTTCTTGATGTGCTCACTTTGCGGATGATAAAAGTGCTGTGTTGTTTCACAACGCCTGGTGCCGTTCTTCACACTGTTGAGATGATCCAATGTAAATTAAGGATAGTTCTTTACTGCTGCTATTTGTCTTCCTTTGCAGTCTGCATGACAAACTGTCCTACCCTGATTGTGACGGTGGGCCTTCCTGCTAGAGGGAAGACCTACATCTCCAAGAAGCTCACCCGCTATCTCAACTGGATAGGGGTTCCCACAAGAGGTACACCTTTCTTTGCTAAATATTACATAAGGCAGATTTCCTTAAAGGATAATTGGGAGCAATGCTAAATTTAATTATCATCAATCATCTTCTCCAGAGTTCAATGTAGGACAGTACAGGAGAGAGTGTGTGAAGATCTACAAGTCCTTTGAGTTCTTCCGTCCAGACAATGAAGAAGGGTTAAAAATCAGAAGGTTAGAGTTTCTAATTGTTCTCAAACACTTTGAAGTCTTCCATGCGTGCCAGTGGGCTTACGTGTAAACTTTGCAGGCAATGCGCTTCGGCAGCTTTAAATGATGTGCGAGAGTACCTCACAGAAGAAGGAGGCCAAGTTGCGGTATGTCGGGTTCGGCGATTGCATGCTGCTCAGTTCGCTGTGCAACCTTCATGGTTGGTTCTCTTTTTTGTGGGCCGCAGGTTTTTGATGCAACAAACACCACCAGGGAAAGAAGGGAAACCATCATTGAGTTTGCAGAGCAGAATGGCTTCAAGGTAAAATAGAATAAAGCTGTTTTAATAACAACGTTTGCATGTTCAGTAAATAGACAAGCTATTCAAATATATGCTGCTCCATCTTGCAAAGGATAAAGTTGTGTGCGTGCTTTTATCTTCAGGTGTTCTTTGTGGAGTCCGTGTGTGAAGACCCGGATGTAATCCAGGAGAACATTGTGGTGAGCATGTAGATTTGTAATGCAGATAACATCAGGACCATCAAATGTTGTTCCTCATTTGGACTTTTTTTTGTGTTTAGCAAGTGAAGCTGGGCAGCCCCGACTACACTAACTGCAACACCGAGGAGGCGGTTGAAGACTTTATGAAGAGGATTAAGTGTTATGAAAATTCTTATGAGACATTAGATGAGGTCTTGGACAGGTACTTTTTTTTTATTCTTTTAAATTTGCACTTAGACCCAACAGTGTGCTGCCACCTTGTGGCGTAAAACAGAATCTCTCCCCAAATAAATACAATTTTCAATGCTCTCCATTTTAGAGAACTCTCCTACATCAAAATCATGGATGTGGGTCAGCGATATTTGGTCAACCGGGTGTTAGACCACATCCAGAGTCGAATCGTCTACTACCTCATGAACATCCACATTACACCTCGCTCCATCTACCTGTGTCGTCATGGAGAGAGTGAGCTCAATGTCAAGGGTTGCATCGGAGGCGACTCGGGCCTCACGCCCAGAGGCAAAGAGGTACGCAAGATGCAGTCGCCAAATTGTGGCATTGGTATGCATGATAGGTGAAGGCAAAGTCTGCCACCGTCCTCTACACATGTGTCAGCTTTGTTCTCCTCTTTGCAGTTTGCCAAGAAGCTAGGCCAGTTCATTGAGGCTCAGGGCATCAGTGATCTGAAGGTGTGGACCAGTCAAATGAAGAGAACAATCCAGACGGCAGAAGCTCTCAGTGTGCCCTACGAACAGTGGAAGGTCCTCAACGAGATTGATGCTGTGAGTCTTTGAGCTCAAGTGGTTCTCCTCCATCCTTTCCTGTTTCCATCAAAGTCTTAATCAGTGTGTACGTGTGTGTGCCCCTTCAGGGTGTGTGTGAGGAGATGATGTATGAGGAGATTCAAGATAATTACCCTCTGGAGTTTGCACTGCGGGACCAGGACAAGTACCGCTACCGCTACCCCAAGGGAGAGGTCGGTCACGTTATACAAGATCATTGACAAACAATATACTCATGGGTGTAGACGTGAAGTGAAACTGAACTTCATGCACTCCATCGGTATCCAGAGTGGTGATAGACATTTACAACTGACACCAACTTTTCATTCTTGTAATAACTAGTCTTATGAGGACTTGGTGCAGCGCCTGGAGCCGGTCATCATGGAGCTGGAGAGGCAGGAGAACGTGCTGGTCATCTGTCACCAGGCTGTCATGCGCTGCCTACTGGCTTACTTCCTGGACAAGACGGCAGGTGAGTCTGGGAGATGGAACCGCTTGATGGCGTCTTGAAGAAAGGTGTCACTGTTAATCTGTAGACTACAGTGACCCCCCTCCAGTCCTTGGGGGTGTTGGGGGTGTTGGAACCAACCAATCGTGGAAACCCGCCATTAATTCACTCGTCCCATCTGAAATAAATATATTCTTTAAAAAACAAACGGTCAAGGTGTTCCATAAAAAACAAACGGTCAAGGTGTTCCAATTGTGTTTGTGTCTCCATCCATACAGAGGAACTGCCCTACCTGAAGTGCCCGCTGCACACCGTGTTGAAGCTCACACCAGTGGCCTACGGTAGGACGCCTTTGTTGCCTCAAGTGTGCACAATGTGGAACCGTGACCACCACTGGTCTGACACTGCCATCCTTCTGCCATCAGGCTGCAAAGTGGAGTCCATCGGCCTCAACGTCGAAGCTGTCACCACGCACAGAGAGAAACCAGAGGTGAGCACAATCTCTCAATTGCATGCGCACACTCGCACACACATCAGCGGACTCACATGAAGTGCTGAGACCGGACAGAACCGGATTGTTTTGGTGGCTTCATGCGCTGAACATTATGCTACAACATGATTAGTTGTCAACACTGAAACATAACTTCCCCTCTTACTATTTGCACATGCGTCACAATACAAACGATGAATACAAAATTGTCTGTTTTAAGAGCAATACAAACAAAGCCAGTGTGAAAAACATGACTTCCAAAAAATTACAACCTGACCTCATGAAATTTGATAGCAGAAAGTGAACATGAGAAATTGGACTATTTAAAATTGCACAATAAACCCCTAAATACAATGTCGGTCCTCTTTATAGCTTAAAAAGGAAAGAAAGGGAGTCGGGCCCTAACGGCCCCCCCGCTGATAAAAATATTTGGCGAATAAGGTGATGTCATGCCTAGCTAAACTGACAACTGTAACAGTTTGAACTGTTATGGCAAATATCCTCCTGATGTTTGCCCACGTTGTTTTGATCCCTCCCCGTTTGTGTGTGTGTGCTTTTCCCCCCCTCGTGGAACAGAACGTAGAAGTGTCACGGATGTCACAGGAGGCTCTGCTAACAGTGCCAGCTCACCAATGAGGCACTGCCCCCCACCCCCTTGGCCTCCTTTAGGCCTCATTGCACACCTCTCTGTAACTCTTCCACTGCACACTGCACCTGCCAACCTCTTTGCTCTCCAACTTTTTCTCATCCTATTCCCGTCCAACGTCGTCTGCGCTTCCTGCACTTGTGTGTCCATTAGTGGTAGCTGACTGGAATCCAGTTAATTCTTGATTATTTGGAATAATATTATACGGACCTCGTGTCATGTGCATTCTCCCTTTTTTGGAGAGCAAACAGTTTTAGTGGACATGAGGCTCCGAAATGTGAAGTAACAAGACTAATACGTCGTCCGGTGAAGTTTTTGTGTGCTTTGTTTTCCCTCATGATTGAACTGATGTAACCGTGGTGATTTTTTTACACATACTTTTTGCAATATTGCACAATTTTTGTTTCTTATCAAAATGTGTAGAATGTCTCATCTCATTCGTACTCGACAAAAAATCCTGGAAGTCGGAACTACAGTATGTTTACGATTATTTGACAATGTGACTCCACAATGTGACACTGACGCCAATAAAGAAGCGGTTTCTGTTAATTGTTTTGAAATAAACTTTCACTCAGCATTACTCCAAGTCCACTCTCGTCAATCATTTCTCGACACTACATTTGTTGACACAATATGATTTCAAACTACTTTTACAGATCTGATATTAGTTCCATCATTAATATGCAAATGTCAAAGTGCTGCCAACCTGAATTGAACACTCAACATTTTAATACTGTCAAATTTTAAGACGGAAAAATTCCCTAGTGGACAAAATCACTCAAGCCACTGAAGTAGAACCTGAAACGCTTTAATGCAAACATCCAACAAGTTCCTCTCAATTTCAGCCGACATGTCCATAAGAGCTCTGACACTGATGCGTTGCTCTTTCCAGAACGTGAACGTCCATCGAACAACAGAGGACGCACTGCAGACCGTCCCTGCTCACTTCTGACGCCAATGTGTGCGGCCCTCCGGCGAGCCTCGTGTTTCCCGCAAGGTGCCCCGTCGTTGCTTTCCCTGTGTCATGCACTTCCTGTTCACGTGGGTGACTTCCAGGCTGAAGTGCCTCCTCCGATGCAAAAGCACACCTCTGTAGCTCTAAGGTACCATTTGAAGGAGTTCATCTCATTTGACGTTTTGCACTGTCCTCACAATTTGCTCCAGCGTGGTATCCGTGTGTCCTTAAGATTGTACTTTTGCGCATTAGAGTTTATTAAGTATTCTATTTTTTTTAATTATCACTATGGGTTCCATCCATCCAAAGATCAATTTGCTTTATATTTGAATCGCTTAAATGTGCAATCTTTGTTTTTGTGATAGTGTCCTCAATGTTTAATATGCTCTTTGAAGGTTCCTAACCTAATGTACCTGGTATTATAAAAGATTTTAGGTATATGAAGCGCTTATTCACTGTAATGAAATGACCTTGGTTGTTTCCACGAATTTGGCTTTTATGTCTCACTTCAAGCAGATGTACTGCCTTTATAGTAGAGAGTGAATTCTGATTCTGTGAAGAGTGTGCGTGTGTGTGAAAAAAATAGAGATCACGTCAGGTCGTGGTGGTGACTCCGTTGAAATACAATAAAGATGTTATTTTTACACCGTGACCAATGTTACTGGTACTTCTCTACCCATTACTGTAATTCCAGCCACTCCCCTTGAATTGTATCATTTAACTTCATAGCCCGACTAATATTTATTCGTATTGGGCGTTGGGACCAGACGGCTGTTTCCGTATCATAAATCCTTTAATTTGTATCCGTGCAAGTGTATTTTCACACCCATGGTTATTCCACCAATTTATTTCAATACTTAAGATTTAAGACTTAATTGACTTGGTTTTGTTCATCATGGCCACAAGAGGGCCCCTGTCACTGTCATTAATTTAATGCACATATTAAATTTAAATTAATATTTTTTAAATTGATTGAATACCTGTGATACATTTTTAAAATCTTTATGCAATTCTTTTTTAAATTTGACAAGTATTTCGTATTTTATTTATGTATAATTTAATAAATTAATGCAACAATTTTTTTTATAAAATCATTTCACTTAACCTACTTTGCTAAGAACAAGAACAGAACCCAGCAGTTATTTATACCATTGATCAAGTTTATCTGTCTCGTGGTCAAAATTAGTTTGCAGGGGCAGAGTTCACTGGGTCAAAAAAAAAAAAGCAGAGATCCAAGCTACTATGTACTCTAGGTGTGCCTTGGTTACACATGCAAACACAACCATCCTATGTTGACTGACGGAAAACACCCTTTGCATACGTACAGTAGCAGTCAAGTCGGTTTCACATTCAGGTCAGTCAGAAATGCAGCTCAACCAGGCAATGTTTATTATTCATCAAACTGTGATACAGGTGGTAAAAACAAGTTTAACCGGTTTCCGTTAAACTCGATGGTGGTGCGGCGACCAAATCAAGACATCTGACGTTTCCTTTTAAACTGCAGACAGCATGTTAAGTTTTACTACGTTAAGGCAATTCCGAAAGACTACTGTACTATCCGTCATTAAAGTAATGAAAGCACCAAATATGTGCAGCTTCTGGAGACCGTCCATGCTTTATTGCTGGAATAGTTGCCAGGTCTGCAAACGTGACTGTAAGCAATAAAAACTTGCGTATCATGCGCATAATTCACTCCTGGATAGTGATGCCTACTACTGAACCACATTTTGCTACACTACAATAGTGGAAATATCACCGAAAAAAGCCCCCATGTCATATGACAACCCACTCTCATAATCTGATGGCCTATTTGGGTTCATCGTTAATCTTACTGAGCTTTACAGCGGTGCTTTGGTTCAAAGAAGGATTTCTCACTCTTTCTCCCACTTTCTGTCAATCTACGCTCGCTCTCTCATTCTCTCTAAGGCTTACAATGGAGAAGGCATTATCTGGCCACAGAGGTAAAGAAGATTAAAGTGAAATTTAAAGCAAAAAAAAAAAAAGTTCTGTGCATTTACAAGGCCAATTGTTAAGTGATGAGCAAATAAATGATGGGTCAGTGACTTCTACAAGTCTCACTTGAATCCAGCAAGAGGGGGGAGGGAGTTTAGGTTGAGTCGCAGTATAGAGCTTCGGCAATAAGAGCATTGCGTGGTTTGATTTATTTATGAATGATGCCAATGCGGCTTTACAGATGTGAGAAATGGTGCATCAGAGGACAGTCATGCCATTTTGAGCAAGCGGTCATGTGGGGCTTAAACGCAACGCTTGACTACACGGCATGTCTAATCATTAGCGACATCAAAAAGCACTTTCTGTCGAGATTTTAAGAAAATCTTTATGTGCTCTTATTCCTATCATCAGTTTTTCTATTTTCTACATTATTTTTCCTTATTAGGGTCACAGGTGAGCTCAAGTTTATCCAAGCTGATTATGGGTGAGAGGTGGGTTACAGTTTTAAAACCACAACCCACCGCAGGGCAAAGGTCACAAACCACTGTTCCAAGTCTTGGAAAAAAAAAGTATGCAGGCCATGTGTAAAACAGTGGCCAGGGAAGGGAGGGGCCACCAAGTAGGCTCTGCCCACCCCTGGACACCTTTTAGCTCCCCCCCTGGTTTTACACTGCTGTGACGACTGTGTGGTTTGGGCTTGGGTTGCTCTCTTTGAATTTTATTGTTACTTTGTTTGTGCCTTCACTGCTTTCTGGTTTGTGTACTTATAAAAAGACATCCACATGAACAACATTAATCAAATCTGTTTTCACTGGCCAAAGGGAAAGGAAACGATGAATGGACAGTTTTGAGATAATCATTCAAGAATTCCTCATTACTTAATCGGCGCAAGGGCTGACTCTGGCTGTCTGAAAGCTCGCGTGCACCATGCTGGGATTTTATATGCTCATTTTGCAGATACAGTATTTCGCTTGTAAATCTAGTTTACAATATCCCATATCGCGCGGAAGACCTTTCGTTTGTAAACCATGCAATTTACTGCCGAAGGTTAATTCACACGGAAGGCACGGCACAGATGTCTAATGGTGAAATTCATGGACGCATGCATGAGAGTGAAAGGAGGCGATGGCGTGACACTGACTTGCAGTGAAACAGCAAATGCCAGGATGAATATGTTGACATATCTGGACTGATGGATGAAGTACAGGAAGAACGTTGGAGCCAGTGGCTTGTGTCGATCCGATTTGGGTGATATTTGTGACTGCAAGTTGGCACAGAAGCTTTTGTGTCTTGCACCGTTCTGTAGTTCTTCTGCTTGATGTATTTTTCATTAGTGAAGAACCATGTGAGTGCTGTTTTACTCAATCGTCTCCTGCAGAAGAACAAGGAGCTTCATAATTTATCATACTCGCGTCTTGGGTTGTGCTCAAAGTCTCTAATTATTATAGCTTATTTGATTATCAGTTGCTTTAAAGGGCTACTTTGTCCCTCAAATATGATCACAAAGGCTGAGTTGGTAATGATTAAAGATAAGATTGTAACACTTAGCATTTCTATGAATTCTGGCCCATGTTCTTCTGCTCCAGGAGACCAAGACTGCTTTCACTGGTATTTTTAGATTTGGGAAAAGCTCATCTGAGGCTCCCTAGGTGAGAAGTTTCGCCATTTGATTTCAATTCAGCCCATCCTGTCTTCCACTCGTTTTCTCTCACACCTTCCTCGCAGGTGAGGTGTCGCTCTTTGGATGAGGGGGCGTGGTCGCCGGGCAATCGCTTGCGTGCACGCAAAGTCAATTTGGGGTCTTCAATTAATGTCAAGGCTTGTTTTTAGTTTATCTTCATGTAGATTAGCTATTCCATTAATATTTTTTTCCTCGGCTCATTAGGAAAATACTATTCAAGGGGAACAACAGGCAGCGTTGCGACAGACATACGTGAGCAGCTTCCGTTCTAAAATAAAAAATGCACTTCAACTTGTCCAACCTGAAATGCAGCAATCTTGAGTAGCACCGAGGACCACTGAGTTCTCAACAGATTATGTAGAATATTAATAATGGAGAAGTTCCTTGTGAAATATCACTTCATTGATATTGACCATGGCATTCATAAGCACTGTGGCAGGGTGGTAATTAAAACTATAATGTGTTTATTGTAACTTTCATTGGCTTGCACTCACGGCTAAACTCTGCCAGCCACACATGCGCATTTGTATTGACGCTGCCTTCAAGTCCTCCCAATAGTGTGCGTCAAATCAAAATAATTTTGAATGAACAATTGAAATCTCACGTGTATGCAAGTGTCAAGAGTCATTGTTCATATAATTGCTATTTATTTCAATGCTGCTTTTAAAGTCTTCTAAAATTTAAACTCACATTTCACATACCGCAATTCTTTAAGTCGACGCAAGTCAGATAGTGTAGCTGGCGCAGTTCCTGACAGGCGGATTTAAAGTTATCACTAACAGTTTCTCCACAATTAATGGATATTAATGCATTTAACACAAATAATGTTATTTATTTATAACGAATATATTTTCACGCGACTCGTCCCACGAGTATTTCCGACGCACAAACCTCAAGTACAATATTTCCCACAGCACTTGAATGTAGCACAAGCACAGCACATCCCTGGTGCGTCGCTTATGAGGAGCTCCGAGTCAGAAGCAGAACAAGCGTCGTACCTGGTCAAACCAGCCCTGAGCCCGGGACCAAGGGGCCAACGATCGGGAAAGGATAACGGCGAATACTTCTTGCAAAAGTGAAGAAAAGACAAATAGAAGTGAGTCCAGGCGTCAGTGGGGTAATTGCGAAGTGGGACGGTAGTTCATGCAATCTTATTATGGCCCGTTCAAATAAGGACTAAATCTAAAGACATGCTGAAGATCGAAGACTATCCACAGCGTGAGAAGTAATTTCCAAGGGAACGGGAATGGCTTGATTCAACGCTGCGTGCGATACTACTGTCAGAGGTGCTCATGTTTCTGTGGAAGCGACACAAAGTTTGCTGCGCTTCACTTGGAAATAAAGCCACTTTTCTTTTGGTGACTATTTGAACACACCCTAGCGGCATCGTCCGTGCCGCCGTCCCAAAATGTCCAACACTGCGTTGAGGAAGAACCACTGGACCTCCCGGCTCAACGAGTGTTCCGTGTCCAAAGATGTCCACGGGGGCTTGAACGTCCCACTGCGCGGCGGTGCGGAGAATGGAGAGTTTGCGTTTATCGGGCAACTCAAGCCGAATCAAGTGCTTTACAACAGTGGACAATTAAATGACGGAGAGCTTCTTTTGGAGGTGGAGAACCTTCCCATCTCAGGATTACCCCTGTATGACGTACATACCCTCATCAAGAACTGCCAAGGTTCCGTCAGGTTAAAAACTGTCAGGCCAGGTAAGCTGTCACCGACACACGTAAAAGCCACCAAGTTGCTCATGTTATTGAAATGCATAAGAAATGCAAATTTTTCATGAAATTACAGATGCGTAACTAGTCGTTTGGCTTTGACGCCGACCCATGCACGTTTATCTAAATGCATTTAATCAAGCGCTGGACAAAAGGTGACTCTGCCACTTCTGCTTTTGTGATTTACAATTTTGCGACACTTTACTTTGCCTGGCAGACAAGGCAAAGTTGGTTCACTCAATCAATAGCACGACACATTATTTTTATAAACGAAACAGATAAAAATATGATTAGGAAAAGCAAACGAGAACATAAGGTATTTATCCTAGTTGCATAACTTATGTTCAACTCTGTGCAGGGAATACTCTCACAAAGATTTTGAAAATTGTTTATCATCAACTGAAAAGTGGTAATTTGATAAAACTCAATTCTTTCTTGAGCCAAATAAGGTCCATCTAGAGGACTGTCATCCACAAGTCAACCATTGCAATGTTTGTAATAGCAAAAGTTATCAAAAATGACAATTGAATCGCACCCAGAGTGCAATAATTTTGAAAATCGGATAATCGATTCCAGACAAATATAAAATTTGTCAATGGTTTTCACGTTGCCTTTTTATTTGCACCTTACTACTTTTGATTAAGGGAAGGAATGAATAGATGCATATCTTTTTAAGTTAATTTAGCATGCTCAGAGAAAGTGTTGGGCCTGTGGATTATTTTGGTTGTTTGATAGACTGACATTTTTTTTTATTACAAGAATAGGTAACAGCAGACTAGTGTGGCTGGTCTGTCTCGTTCATGGTCATCTTGACCCGGCAGGGCCCAGTTGGTTTGACACTGAGCCACTCTGACAGCTTCCTAGCGAAGCATGGCAAACTGCTGAAGGGACGAGCGGGACTCCATTCGGAATTATGCTAACTTCATGTTGCGACAGTAAAAAGAGCTACAGGATGAGTTTTTGAATTTGTGAACGACCATGTGTAAAAAGAACATTAAACATTATAAATCTATACATGTATGATAGAAAACAGTTACCTCAACGTAACAATGAAAAGTCAGGTAAACAAAGCATGTTTTTCTACCCCCACTCTTTTCAACAAATTACAATTTTTTTGCCATTCTTTCTTTCGTTCTTTCTTTTGGGGTGGTTACACAACAGTGTCACACTACATGTAGTGATTCAGTAACCACACCTCCTACACACGTTGTACTTGAATTACTAGCAAAAGAGTCTTGGAGGGACAAATTGATCAAAACAGCTCTGCTTGATGGAGATGGTGCTCAATTGAACAATAATTTACAGTCTTTGTGCGTTCTGACTTCTCAGTAGTATTCCTCACTCAATGATTTGGAAAAGAGCCAGCACAGTATCTGTAATAAAACTGAATTGAAAGTATTACACAAATCTCAGTTAAATTAAGAATAAGCATCTCTGAGGCAATTCAATTAAGAATAAGCAAAAACATACTTTTCCAATTCTTGCCAGCTCCGAGTTGCATCTTTTCTCTGGCCCATCTGGGAATGTCGGGTGTCTCTGCCATACGACGACATCACGTGATCTCATTCCATTTGGAAGCTTTTAATAATTCACGCTGTCTGGGAATTTCCTTCCCTAATCGCTTTTAATTGGGAAAATATGCTTGACTATGAAGGCCATCTGTAAAATCAGGTTGACCTAATTTTACCCACAACTTGTGCCAGTTTCTCACTTTCATCAAGTGAGATGCGAAGAGGGAATACGTCTGCGGCGGCACCCTACAATTGGGGAAGCTCTGCGCTCGCTGACTGTCAAGTGTGTTCCGATTGTGTCGATTTTACCGTCTATTGATCCTACAAGGCTATTTAATAGGATTATGTAATCATGCTACTCTGGCATACAAAGTAGCTGATAATAACGCAATGTTTTTGTGGGATTTCAATGTTGGAAATACTCTAAAGTGAAATAGATAATGATTATAATACAACTTCTCAAAATTATGACGGTGCAGCTTGTGCTTTGTTTGTAATGAATCAGTGCATCATCACCAAAATTTGACAGGTGTAACCACACTTTTTGAGCCATCTTCATTGAACACCAACCAAAGGTTGATCCCAGACTGGTTTTGATTTGTTTTCCAATGATGGCGTGATGATTTGTCACACCCCATCAGTCATAAACTTGTTGAGGACTCAATTATGCATCTTTTTCAAATTGTGGCTTGCTAATTAGATAGCCTCAGGATGATTCCATTAATGCTCTTTCGTGTGTGCATTCGTGCCATTGTTCATGACAGAGTTTGATTGTGGAAGTGCTTATTTCCTTTTCTTGCAGGCGGACACCATTTCTTTCCCTCAACAATTCTTCCGCCTTTGTATCCTCTGATCGTGGTTCAAGGACTCCTATTTCCTTATCCCAAGCTTGGTTTAAGCAAAGATCGCTGGCTTTAATTTCCCCACATGTGATTTTATTTTTTTTCTTTCCTATATGAGCATGTGGACAGGAGTGAGAAATGTAAGATGTGTTAAGTATAAGCGCCTTACCTAGCTCAGGGTGAAATTGTCGTCGCTTCATTTTAAGCTCTCCATTGAAACCTAGCAAACCTTCCAGCTATGGTCTTTGACTAATATGCTGCGCATTTTTGTAAGACTTACATTTGCAAAGCCGCTGTTTGCTGAAGAATTGACTTTCTTTTGCTAATTAGCTCAATTAGAGGCGACTGTATTGTGCGAGAGGATGAGTTGGTCATGCATGGTACTTCCACGCGATGTCAGAGGCGGAGAATGCCAAACTAATTTGCCATGGTGAGAATAAAACCACTGAGATGACTTCCTGGAAACTGCTTTTGTGTGTTGCCCTTAAAATCTATTTCATAATTTTAACCCTTTAGACCAGCAAGCCGTATTTTGACATAGTAAATAGTTTATTTAAAAAAACTCATGGGGTGAAAAAGTCAAGTCTCCCAATCTCATCTTTGAAACACTTGGGTTAATTAAAGTCATGAGCTTCAACATGAGTTGGACAAATCTATCCCAGGGGGCAGCTCTAAATTCCGACTATTCCTCTTGAGTCTCTGTTGCGTAATCTCACAGCTCTCACAGGTGCTAGATTTTAATCCCGAAACTCATGACAAATGTTCTACTTGTATATCATGAGTTATGAAAACGTATGCGGACACCAAACACTTCATGGAGACATTTAAAAAGGAATTTGCATTTGAAGCGGCGGGCGGATGCTTCACAACCTCCTCTTATTGTCCACCGTCACATGGGTTGAGCATTCCTGTGTTCTTTGTACCGTGTCCAGGAATGGGATCATACGGGTCTGCTCTCGTTTGAAATGTGTGCATGGCAGCCAGGCTAATGTGACCAAGAATTTGTGTTAGCTCAGCTACTGGGAAGAAAAACAATACGGTGATGCTTTCATGGGGCTTGGCGAGAAATGCTTTGATTTTGTAATATCGATGGCAAATTTCCCTTTTCGATACACCCAGAAAAATGTCAAGTGTCACGTTGTAATGGTTCTGCTTGACGGTGAACAGCACCATGTGTAATGCATCTTTCTGTGGGTGGCTGTGAAAGGGAGACTTTGTTAGGTCAGGAGTAAAATAAATAAGTCGAGAAAGATCTGAAGCAGGGAAGACAGACAGGTCCACATATGTTACATATCAGCTACAGCAAGGCAAGGGGAACTTGATAAAGTCTTTAAATCATCTGTTACTGTAATCTGAATTTCAAAAATGTAACAAACAAATAGAATTCCTTATTGGGACATTGACTGCTGAATTCATGCAGAACTATCACCGGAGACATTTTCATCTTTCTGACGGTTCTCTCTGATTTTCAAATGTTGGCTGCAGAAGTTGACATTTTAGGTCAGTGCAGAGTTTCAGAACAGCCCTCATTACCTGCCCAGGCATAGGTGCCCATAGGTGCAGGCAGCCAGACCACGAACATCAAACTGTCACCCATTACTACGATTGAAATACTCCCCGTTAGTATTTCAGAAGCACTCGCTTGAAATAAGCGTCAGGTTATACCTACGCAGCGTGCGTAAAGCGTGACAGCTTAGTGATAGAATTTTAATTAGATGAGCAGCGTCTAATTTGCCAAGACAGGAAAAGGATGGCGTCTTAATTGAGTCTTGATTAGGAGGTCACTGGTAGTCTCTGTTCTAGTGGTGTCTCAAAGTGGCATTTTGTTGATATAATGATATAATTTATTTATACTATAGCACATTTCACAATGGTTGCAGCATAACAAAGTGCTTTAAATATATATATTTTAAAATAGTACAATGCATAATTTGACTCAAACATAAATATGGCCAATCAAACAAACATTTGTCATGGTCGAGATACAGTTTGCATAAAAAAAAAAAAAAAAGATAATTTCACTTTCTAATATTTTAATTCAGGCTCCTGTTTTCAAAATGTTTTGTTGTTGAAAAATCTCTTGTGTAAGCTACTTTAAGTTGTTTTTTGTTTCAGTTCAGACACATAGCTGCTCTGCCGCCATCGTTGCTTGCTCTTGCTTTTACAGACAATATTAAGTGACGGCTGCAACAAATGTGGTGTCGACTAAATGGGGGGGATGTGTGTCACCGCTTGCCGTGGCCACCATGACAAGTCCAGTCTGATACCCAAAGGAAAAGGGTGCCAAGCACTATTATGACTTGTCACATAGCTACTAGTACTCATCATCATCCCCCCACCGTCTCTTCATTAATCGGGAGCACATTGACCGACTGAAGCGGGTCTTCATGTGAAGCTGCTAATATCCACACAAATTACGTCTCTGGTCTTCAACTTAAGTAGCGTGCAAGAGCACAAGCTCAGGCACATGCATGAAAAAGTGACCCCCCCCCCCCCCTCCCTTGCTCGCCACTGTTCAGGAATGCACTGTTTACACAGCCGGCACCATCCTACGTCAGTATTTTACTGTTTAAGGTGTCTGCCGGGTGTCACTGACATCTATTATGCTATCAAGCAACCATTGCTGTTTTGCCAGTGGATCTAAAGATATGGAAAAAAACCCAATCCCATTTTAAAGTTTTAATATTTTCTCAGATTTACTTTTAGTGAGTCTGAAATGATGTCATAGTGACACAGTCTATACTTCCCCACTTGACATGATTTGGAGATAAGAGCTGTTTTCATACATCTGCCACTTGTGTTCCTTGCGATGGCTTATCAAAAGGGACTGGGCTCGGAATGCTGATGGCGGCGGAGACTCGTCTCATATCTTTCCTGCTAGAATTGAATCTCTTGTGATGTCAAAGCAATGTGCTCCATCAGTACACAAGAAATGTAAAAATAAATAACTTTTCTCTATATCTTAGATACCTGAGATGTATCGCTTAAATCTACTTAAGAGCCTTCTGTTTTCAAATCAAGATGTGTCCCCATGTCCTCAAGCCCGACGAGGCGTCGAGACTCATAAATTGGAGAAGAAATCAAATTAGGCTGTTGGGTTTTCAGGCATAGGGATGCACTGTTTCTTTTCAGGGGCACTTTATTTGTATTCATCTTGATGGTGATAGCTTTATAAGAATATGGCTGGAGCTGCCTTGGTGTGTGCTTGCGTGCTGAGTCACCGTGCGTGTGGTAGTCCTACTCTCTGTCACAGCCGCTCTGGGGATTAACCAGCGCATGACAGGACTGTCTGCCGGTGTTTCCTCACAAGTGGAGAAAAGTGGATTTTGGGGGAGGATAGGTTTATTGGGTGTTGAATTGTGTTGCCCCCCCCCATCCCACCCCGCCTCGAACAATGCTATCAGAGACAACAGCTGGAAAACAAGTGTAGAGGTGATAAGACGAGTCGTGTCAAGCATTGTCGTTTTACCAAGCCTCTCGTGCTTTTTTTTTTTTTTCTTTTTCCTAAGGGCATTTTTTTTTTTTTTTTTTTTTTTTTAATCCCCCGCCCCTAATTCCTGCCTTGCTTCCTCAAACCATTGTGTTGCCTTTCTACACTGAGGTACTCCTGGTATTTCCTGCATGGTAGGGCGGAGGTTTTTCACACAGTTGGGACATGGTGCTTTTGAACACATTTGGATTTATCCGGCGGGTGTGTTTCAAGATCAACATCATGTGATGTCTTACAAAATCGTGACTGTTTACATCACAGCCGTCATTCTTGAGCTGTTTGTGTTTGGTTAATTATACAAGGAGTGAGTGATTCAGTGGCACTAACAAAATGGCTCTCGTTTTCACAACTTCAAATCACTTCTGGCACCACGGTGTCCCAAAAAATTTTATTTTCTATCAAAGATGAGTTGTAGCTTAGACTGTACTCAACTGTTGTGAGGCAGCAAAGGAGGATTGCAGACATACATTCACACACAAATTCACACTGTCACAGAGGGGTGAGGATTGACCCCACTTTGCCTTCACAGGAGTGAAGTCAGTGACCCACTTGGAAGTCCCTTTGGAAGACACTGTTGGAATCCTAGTCAACCAATTTGGGTTGTTGTTTTTGTTTTAGAGACAGTTATCATTCAGGTGTTGTTTACCCAACACTGGACCAAGTAAATTTTGAGGAAAATTGTCAATTTGGCTCTTTGTTTGCACATTTCTACTATATGTAAAAAAAAAAAAAAAAGGTTGTAGCTTCCATTAATTTTTTATTTTTTTATTTACTTATTTATGTTTATTTTTTCTTATAAACATTAAGATTTATTCAGCTTGTTTCTTTGTTACTATTGCTGAGTAGCCAAGTCTTCAATCATCTTGTCCGTTTGGTTAAAGTGTTCTATATTTCCCCATGTGGAAAAGCCAGTCTGGCAGGTTAGGATGAAACTGCAGCATATTTGTGCTGCACCTGTCAGCGACTGCGCTGCAGAATGCAGCGGAAGCTACAAGCAATGTAGAAGGAAACTGCCGCCACCCAAAAAAAAAAATAAAATAAAAAATCTTCGGTGCTCCATAACATGATTTATATTATCATGGCAATCCATGATCTGGAGATTAGACTCCACACATGTAGTAGATATGTTCCCTACCCTGGTTCTAAAACTTGATTTATACATGTGGCAATAGGATCAAGTGTGTGCAAACATGTCCCCGACTGGTGTCAGGTGACATTTTAGTTTCCATGACAACAAGGCCTTAAATCCACAGGCGCCGGTCATCTCCAAGGGCTTGGCCGATAACGAAATAAAATCTTCCGGGATGCGTGCACACTCCCATGTGCATGACGTTGGGAATCAGTAGATAAACATTGGTGGCCAAAGCAGAAGCTTTCAGTCCCGTGATGTTGCAGCCAAATAACTTTATTTAGTTGTGTGAGTATGGACAGACCACATTCCTTTGTACAGACGGAGAGGTATAACAGACTTGTTGTCCACATCTGCTTAGAGTGGTGTCACTTTGATGTGAGAGTGACTGATAAATGGAGACTTTGTAGAATTCAGGAACGCGTCAATGTAACAAATGTTTCCAATAAGCGCAAAGACATAACAGTGAGGGTAACATTCTTTGACTGCTCGCGATACCACCAATGTTTTGATTACAAAACACACCAAATGCTCCAAGTAGTACTTTTAGTTTCAAATAAAATAGTTGAATAATTCAAGAGGGATCCAAACAAATGATGTCATATCTTTGCTCTCCATTGTCAAAGAAAGCTTTGTTCAATTTAGTTAATCTTTACCCCAACCGTTGGCTGGCCTGGTGTGTGTGCTGTACATGTGGTGAGTTATGGCCTCCTGCAATAGCTGTGCGCCCCCTAGGGGGCGCACCCCACATTTGACCATAAAGTGTCTTGCTGCACAAGACATAGACACGATTGCCATGGGACTGACAATGAGGTGAAATAGAGCCGAGCGCACAAGATGAGATGGCAAACGTTTTTAGCCGGAGTTGGGCCGCACGTTCGAAACAAATCAACTGTGATCGGGCTTTCCCCACCTCTCAAACCAAAACCGCCCTCCTCCCCCGAGACTCATTCCACCATTCAAACTGAAATCACTCCCTGTCACGTTGTTCTCCTCCACCTCTTTTTATCCGTGACTCCCACAGTTGGCTCTTTCATCCCTGACCGATCATCCCATGTTCACTTGTGGCTGTTATCTAATGAGGGCAAAGTAGCTCTGAAAGAATGTTAGCTTCAAAACTGTTAATTCCAGCATTGAAGTGAAGGAACATACTCCTTTTGGCCTTCATCTTGGGTCAGTGTCACCTCAAAGCCCCGCCTCCCTGCCATGGATGTTCAAATTTCTTTGTATTCCCAAACCAAACAGTGGCCATGTTGACATTTTTCTTGTGGACCCCGTCACTTTTTTTTCCCCTCACACATCAGGCAAAGCTTAATTGTGGAAAGGTCAAACAAGGGTGACAGTGGGGGAGAAGATTGAGCTGTTCTTTACATTTTTATTTAGGCTAGTGAAATTTTATTTGGCGCATTTTATGAAAAGGAATCAATCCTACAACTCATATTGTGTAGGACTTTTTAATTAGGGGTGTTCTACCCTGCCTTGTTAACAGCATGGCTTCACCACGAGGTCTCCTCTCACAGCTTAATTAGAGAGGAAGGTTGTTTGAGGACAGCACAGCGGACCACTGGAGCCAGCAGATGGTAACTGTGTGTGTTTGTCCCATTTCAGGCCACCTGGGTCCTCCACCTCTCACCCTCACGTTCTTCTTTGCAACAATTCACTAGTTTGATCCCGGATAGTGCGAGTGTGTGTGTGTGTGTGTGTGCGTGTGTGTGTGTGTGTGTGTGTGTGTGTGTGTGTGGTGGGGGGTTCATCCCTCTTCTCTCTTCATCGCTCATGTCTGTCTGATACTTTATTCTCCCCCCTGCTGTGTCTTCACTGGTTTTGATTGATTGCTTTTAGTAAGCTAATAGCGTCACATTTATCACCCCCCTGCGGATAGATTTGAAAAACGAGGACTCCCCATCAATAAATTTGACTTGGCATTTCAAAAGAAGATTTAGTTGACGATTGAATGCACCTGTGTACTGTGTAGTATTTCTTCAGAAGACAGTACTGTATTTATTTCCCTCAGGGGATACTTGATTTTAAAAAAGGACTGAGCTGCCATTTAAGGGACTACGTCTGCGAGAGCATTTTGAACTGGAAACGCAAACATGCAAATATTATATATACCGTATTTTCCGCACTATAAGGCGCACCGGATTATAAGGCGCTCCTTCAATGAATGGCCCATTTTAAAACTTTGTCCATATATAAGATATATACATTTGTCCCGCAGGCCGGACTATGGACACGCCTGCTGTAGTGGCTCAATATTGGTCCATATGTAAGGCGCACCTGATTGTAAGGCGCTCTGTCAGCTTTTGAGAAAATTGGAGGGTTTTAGGTGCGCCTTATAGTACGGAAAATACGGTATATATATATTTTTTTACTAGAAGTGGAGCTTTGTTTAGGTGAAACATGCGATGCATTTTTTTTGTGGTTACATCCACAGTGGTGGGGTTCTAGTGGTGGAATGATGGTCACACTTTAGTCTGTTCATTGATTCAACAGAGAATCATCACTTGCCCAAGGTATGAAAAGAACACAAAAGTTGTATTTATACGGCATGGTCCATGTGACAAAATAGTGACGTAAATTCATTTTGTTCGTCACGGCAGCGTTCAGAGAAAAAAGAAAACGTGGCATATGGTATGTTGATGAAAATTGCATATAGCATATCTGACAATGTGACTGCAGCGTAAAGAACCAGATGTGATAACCGTGCACGAGTAATGTATGCATACCATCGACTGCACAAAAAAACAGCTCTAAAGCTATACTGCTGCTATACACCATTAAATATAGTCTAAAAATAGATATTAAGTGTGGGGATCATTAAATAAGGAAAATGCAGAAGTATGTGTCTCGTGGAAATCGTAAAATCCAAAATCCTCCCTCAGTCGGAATGAAGCATTTTGGACTTGCAGTGTCAATTTAGCAAAGGTGAAGTTGAAACACGCCATCTAAAAACACGTGTTCAAAGGACACACATGATGACTTGATACTGTATGTTGTGGGACCTGTTTTTCTAGAGTTCTCTGATGTCACATGCAGCTTGTTTCTGTCTTCACGCTATACAGGCCAGCTTGGGTTTCAGTGCACAATTGCACATGCAGGCACTGAATTCTCCGCCCGCACAGACTTTGATCTTCCATCATATCAAGTTTTCAGGCAGTTAGGCTGCTTTCAAGGCCTTTGTCTATTCAACTCTTATGAACATTATTTTTTTTTGGGGGGGGGTATCTGCACAAACAACAGATGTGCTCTGTTCCCAGACCACCACTTATATTTTCAAAAGAATGCTATGTTCTCAACCCCTTGACATTACTTAACAAGAAACATATCCTGAGAGAACTTTTTTTAAAATTCAAAATCAAAACAAAACTCCACCCATGGCTAGTTATATTGCAACTGACATGTTTGTCTTGAGTCTTTTAAACCCGAGCGATGTTTTCATACCTAAACTGCCCTTCATGTTAAAAGGACTATGTTTATGCGTCATTTTTTTTTTTCTTTACACCACCTGTACATGTTCACTCGCTGCTTGGCTGAGGATGCGGGAAAGTCATCTGATCTCTTTCTAAATTCCCACACTACTGAGACACAAAGAATCCTTTTTTTTTTTTTATGCTGACCAAGGATGAGGTCATCCTTTTGACATTTTCCCCGGGCTTAAGCTGAGGTAAATAAAAATTTTCATTAGCTGTGTTTGCCATCTGTGAATGATCAGCGCTTCAAAAGTTTGCTTTAGGTACAGTAGAAGGACAAATGTTCCTTATGATACATCCTGCCTTATTTGAATTTATTTGAACCCTACCAAATTTAATGACACAGAGTAACGTATTATGAGTTTAGTGATGACAAGTTACATGTTTGATTGAATTCTTTCTATCATCGTGCTTTTTCTTGTGGTGCCTGCCTCACTATTTGTTTATTATTCCAGCAATGCTTTCAGGAGAGTCGAGGTCACGTATAGGTTGCATGTTAAAAAGCCGGAGGTGGTGGTGCAACATGAGACAGCCACTAATCCCTCTGCTTTGCTTTTTCGAGACGTGGTCACTTCAAAAGTGAAGTGATGTAATATAGCGAGTGAAGACTGATTGTGGTCACGTTGTGGTCATTTCACGAGGGCTTGGTCAGCCATGCAGGAAAGTTCACTGCACGTGGGAACATGAAAACTGGAATAGTTCCAATTTTGCAAGCATGACCTAAGAGGCATTTTTTTATTTTATTTTGTCGAGCGTTTATTTATTTATTCTTATTTATTTATTTGTTATTTATTTATTTGAATATCTATTTGTTTATCAATTTCTATTTATTTATTGCAGATGAGCAATGATGGACTTGTAACTAAATTATGGTTCATCACTGTGTGAAATCATTTCTATGACTATTCTTTACTCGAGCTTTAGTAAGTTGAAGAATATCAAATCTAATTGGTCTTATTTGTTTCATTATATCTCTGCCAACGTGGAACAATGCTGGAATACGCTTAAGTGATCACACGGGGGACGCTTCAGTCGCCGGCCACTAAATGCTGTCAGCAAGCTCGTATACACGGTGAGAGGAGAATCTATAGGAAAACATGTCACGCTACAGCTACACCAATCAATTTCTGGCTGTCCTCGTTTTATTAGTGTATGTGGAGGCTTTTCAACTTGATAGCATACTGTATGTGTGCGTCCATTAAATGACAGTCAAAACTGCTCATTAAAGTAAAGTTAGTGCACAACCAGGGGGCAGAGCCACTGTAAATAAATCTGCCAGAACCGTCCCCTGTTCTGCCCTTAAACATGATTAGAAGAGTTCAAAACAGAACTATTGATCAGAGGGAGCAGAGGCTATACATCGTTGGCTAGTAGGCGTGTTTAACAAATAATTAACTTCATTAGGAGGGCACAGGGATGATTGTTTGCCTGAGTCGTGCATCCCGAAGTGGAGCTCTGCGAGTTTAGTTTTTGGCCCAGAATGATGGAGAAGTGATGCAGATGCATGCTGAATTGTGTCGTAGTGGACTTTTATGTTGTCCGAAGGCGAGCGTGTATGGTTGGTCAGTTGCCAGAGTGTATTTTCCCAAACTGTCCGCCATCGTTATTTGCAACACAAATGCTGCCTGTTCAAATCGGCAGCAAAAGGGTAATTAGTTTATTTAAAATGCAGACGGCTGTGCAGCAGATATAGTTTCCTGTTCTGTTAAGATTTACTCAATTATGTGCTCTTTTTTTTTTTAAGATTTAGATGGAGCCAGACTCATTGTTCCTCAAGCATCGTCTGACGCTCGTGGCCATCTGCAGTTTTAGATGATGTTGACCCTTTGCAGTTTGTCCTCTTGGAACAGTGGACAGAGCAAAAACAAAAATAAAATAAAATGCTGCGCCAATTGGAGACAGAATGCTGCAGAGGGATAAGGAAGGTGCCTTGAGGCTGACTTTGAAGCTAATTCCAATGTGTTTTCTCAGCTGTGGTGCACAATAAGATGTTTTGTTTGGCACAAGATTGACTACATTCTTGTCCTTATTCCGTCCATACGTATATGTAATGCGGAAAAGCTCATCCATCATCGATGCTTCTGTTTATAACCGCATGTAGTTTGCAATGTTTAGAAATGGACAACATTAGCTGAAAGTGTGCTGGTCAGGGAGGCTGTTTGGAGACCAAATTCTAGTTTCAGCAGCCTTGTGCTTGCTGCAGGCTAGGTTGGGGGTATTGTGAGAGCTCGAGAGGGGGAGTGGGGGTGCAGCTCACTAATTGTTGTAATGTGGTCTAAGCGTGCACGACTCCGACTCTTTTACGCCATTCCGCATCAACTTACCTTTGAGTGCTTCTGTCCTCAGTCGACTGGAATGCACGCTTGATCATGCTCGCATGCACAAATGAGCGCTGCAGAGGGAGGCAGCCTTTTTGTGTTCTTTCCAACCCTGAATCAAAAGGTTTACTCACTCTTGTAGTGTTTGGATTTCTACATTTTCCCAATTGGAATTCCCTGCATTCTTCAACTCGTGCTGACTTTAATTTCAGCTTAGGGCAGTGTCCATGCTTGTGATTCTGTGTTGTTCAGTAAAAAATTAAGGGAGGGGGCAGCTTTTTTGTGGTCATAAATAAATGTGCTTCTCTGCATGAGGTACTGTTCTAACAATGCTGCTATTCTTCCCAGAATATTTGTCATTCTTTTGACCCATGAGACAGAATGTGTAAGTCTATTTGAGATGTTTTCGCATTGACCGAATTGAATGGTGATCATACAAAGACTGTCAAAGAAAATAAGCTTACGGGTATGCGAGCACATTCCGCAGACTCTTTTTAATCACTTATTTCCATCATAAGTAGATATTCTTAGGCATTTCAGAAGCAT